>NC_139245.1:33788874-33961092 GCF_977018435.1 Lepisma saccharinum | reverse complement strand
TCTCTCTCTCTCGCTCGCTTTCTTTACATTTTCTCTCTCGTTTCTTTACTTCTTTCGCTTTCTTTACTTTTCACTATCTCTCTCGCTCTTTTTACTTCACTCTGTTTTGTTTCTCTCTCTCTCTTTCTTTCTCTCTCTCTCTCTCCCTCTCTCTCTAGCTTTCTTTGCTGCTCTCTCTAAAGCTTTTTTAACTTCTCTCCCTTTCTTTCCTTCTCTCTCTCTCTCTCTCTCTCTCTCTCTTTACTTCTTTCTCTTTCCATTTCTTTCTCTTTCCATTTCTTTACATCTTTCTCTTTCGCTTTCTTTACTTCTCTCTTTCTCTCTCTCTCTCTCTCTCTAGCACACACACACACACTCACTCACACTTTTCTTCCTATTATCTTTTTCGTAGTTTCCATCTTGTACTCCATTTTCTCTTTTTTCCTAATCTTCTCGGATTTTTCCCTCTAACTCCATCTCGCTCTCTTTCCTTCCCAGCCTCCTTTTTCATCAATATCATCATGTATCTCTCTCTCTCTATGTCTCTCTGTCTCCTAATTCTCCCCCTTTTTCTTCTCGGTTTTTTCAACTTCAGTTTTTCTCCTCTCTCCTTCCCTTGCAGAACACCAGCATTCGGAAGTTACATTTTAAAGAAGTAAGTGAGTAGCAGTTACTTGGTTAAATAGTAAATCAGTTACAGAATAGTTACGCTAAATAACCAATATCAAATGAAACCAGATCGAACAACCAATAGTATTTGTCAAAAGGCACGTGTATTGTTCATATTGACTTCGTTCTTACAACGAACATAGACTAGTTTAATCAGGAGGATGAAGTAAACATCACGATACGTGCAATCACTTACCCAGGATTCTCTACCATCGGCGCACTCTACGCTAAACCCTCCGCCAAGCTGTACTGATGCGTGTTAAGGTTCAGCTCTTCAATTTGCACAGGTACAAATTAGGTCGTACCTCTCAGACGAACTGGGGTAGGCAAACGAAGGCAAGATTAAAGAGTGACGAAATGTCAGTCAGCAATTACGTACGCCCTTAGAAACTGAATACTCTAGAGGACAGAAGTACAGAGAAATACTAATATCTAATATTTATTTTTCATTAAGGTCATTCTCTATTGCGTGTTATGTATCGGACTTTTAGCCATTGTTACAAGACGAATGGATGATACGGGATTAATTATAAAAATAACGTGGCGAGATCGATTTAATTAATACCCTTTGTGCATTTATTTCAAGACGGCAAAAATTCGCAAACCGTTAAGACACCCTAAGTCAGTGGTTCTCAACCTCCGTGACCCCGCGTCCCGGTAAATTTGTTTTTTAAAAGTTAATGTCCCAACAATTTTACTTGTAAAGAGTTTTCAAATTTTTAAGCTTTATAATATGTATACTTCAAATTAAATATTAATAAATAAATTATGCAAAATCATAGAAAGTATTAGTTTGGTTACGTCTAGGCTTCTTGACAAATATACTAGGTTGTACCAAAAAGTAAGGTGAATTTGTCTGTGAAACTCAAGTTTTTTGTGTAGCTAATTAAATTTTTTGTGTGTGTCAGATACCAAAGTGATGCAAGTCTGACGGCAATTACAGCCTTCTACGTCAACCCGTCTGGTACCTAGAGCAATTCAAAGATGGCGCAACGACTTGAATTTTCGATTTATTGAAAAACGTGCATAGAAAAATATATGAAACTGTAGTATGTTTGACACATGGTATCACACTAAAATTCAACATAGGAACCACTGCCTTCGTGGGCATATCGTGTGAGGTGGGTCAGGGAAATGCCCATTCGGTGGTGTTTTTGTTCCTCACTCAGATTTTTGGGCACCCAGCGCGCACGCACTTTCCTGAAGCCAAGTTGGTCATGGACGATACTCCTCACTGAACCATATGAGATGTTCAATGCATCAGCAACGTCATGCAACCTGAATATTCTGTCTTCACGGATCATCGCATCCACGTCTCGCACATTCCTGTCGGTGATGGACGTTGCTGGTCTGCCACTTCTGTCATCATCTGTCACACTACTCCTACCACTTGCAAATGAGTTACACCAGTCATACACTTGTTTCTGCGACATAACAGTCTCTCCATAGACCTCCAGCAATTCTCGATGAATTTCAGATGGATTCTTTCCCTTGACCCATAAAAAACTAATAACACTGCGCACCTCCTCCTTGAAGTAATGTTCAAATCGTTGCGCCATCTTTGAATTGCTCTAGGTACCAGACGGGTTGACGTAGTAGACTGTAATTGCCGTCAGACTTGCATCACCTTGGTATCTGACACATACAAAAAATTCAATTAGCTACACAAAAAACTCTGGGTTTTACAGATAAATTCACCTTACTTTTTGATACAACCTAGTACAATTTGGTTAAAATGAACTGGACTAGAGCCAATATCATTAAATTCATTTCGTTAGTGATGATTATCGTTGTCATGTTCCATTTCGGACAGCGGAGAAGTCAATTAATCAGAATATTTCCACTCCAGTGTATTTGTTAGTGAGAATTGCTGTGAAAACTGATTTGACCGTTGTGCCCGTCCGTAAATCTCAAAATTTGGAGGCGGGAAGCAACGTCGGCCCTGTTAGATCATTCAGTCGCTCACCGCCACTGTCACGAACGGAAGGTCATCGTCCAAGGTGGTTGCCAGCTCGGGCTGCAATTCGCTTCACCATTCCGGACCGGTCTCGAGAAGGGACCAACAGTTGTAAATCAAATCTGGAGGCTACAAGGGTGACAGTACCCTCTCAGCGGCTCTGCGAATCCTCAACAGCACCGACGAGAATAGCTGGACGTGGTTGCCAGCCCGGGCTGCAAGTCGCAAACTTGCGAGGAGAATCTCTCGCGACCGGGTAAGGAAATATAGAGTTCCTACTTTAATCTCTAGGTGCATTCCCGATTAACATTTCTGTGCATAAAGTGGACCAAGAAACAAACTCGAAGCGTATATTTTCCTTACCATTTTCGGTGTGGATAGGATAGCGCGCTACGACGCCAGGGGTCTCGGGTTCGAATCCCGTCCTGGATATTGGTGAGTGTACCTTCATCAATTTCATCATTCATCCTCATCTTCGCGATTAGCTAAAAGTAGCAGAAAAACGACGTTAAATAAAGAAATTCAATCAAACCACATTCGTATGTGGTCTTACAGTTGAGCACTGAGACATGAAATTAAATATAAATTTCAAATTTGAATTTGAGAATGTTGACATGCATAAAGAAATATTACGATTATAAATTGCAGTTGAGTGTACATAGATATATTTGTTAACAATGTTTTATTAATAATTGCATTAATTACTGATAACTGTGGTTAAAGTTTACGAAAGATAGGCAAGGCAATGCACCTGAGTAATTCACAGCTTCAGTTAGGAGTGCGCTATGCTATAAATAACCATGTTTTCTTTCGTGATCTGTATTCGCCGTATCTGTTCATCCCACGCACTCATTACTTCTTCAAAAGATTACGAGAAATGCGCCTGCGAAAAGGCAATAACAACCTATGTACAGGAACGAAAAGCTTAATGTCAATTTCACCATTCTATATAATATATTTATGCAGAATTAACAATTTCAGAGAGAATTTAAGCGGATCTCCCGTAACTAAGGTATTTCAAAGTTGGAAACCATGATTGAATAAAGCATGGAAACCACCTAATGGGCTAACCACAAGCTACTTTTGTTTTAAAAAAGTAAAAGAGCTTTCTCTTCTCGGTTCTTGAGTTACATTTAATACCCCAACCCACGTGTTGTTAGTTGTTAGGACTATTTTCGGCTAAAGCTGAACGGTCCTGCTCGTCTCTGTCTGTCTGACCATGTCTACCATCCATATCTCAAGAATCTCTTATTTCGAGAATGTATATTTGCTATACTAAATTATTGAATTGGCCAGATAGTCTGTGGAACTGGTAACGGTGAATGAGGCATAGTCGTATGCGAGACTATACTGGACAAGGCGATCACTTATTATGTTCCAATTGGCCAGTGGCGGCGATTAGGAGGGGGGGCGAGGGGTTGCACCTACCTCGCCACTTTTGCCCTCGCACTATGCAAAACCTTATCTACAAAGGGGAATATACTGTCTTTGCCCCCCTTCCCCCCAAGGAGTTTTGGCACCTTTCATCCCCGGTTTTGGAACCCAATCGCCGCCACTGCCATTGGCTATTTTATGTAGCAATATATAATATGATCTGCCTGTTTTTGTCGTTCGTGAGGATTTGTTTATTTTACTTCGCCTTTTGTGCCACTTTTGGCTAATTTGCGAAGATGGGGATGAGTGATGATATGATGAATGGACACTCACAAACACCCATGCCCAGGCCGGGATTCGAACTCGGCACCCCTGGCGTCGTAGCGCGATGTGCTAACCACTCCGCCACGGGGGCCGGCCGTTCGTGTCTCATTATTTGAATAAGCGGGGGAACCGTTTAAATTCAGAGAAACTGACATCCTGGTTTATTTAAAGGCACCAGGACAGCAAGCGCATACCCTCCAATGTAGGCTTACTTCGCCCCACTTTTTTTTATCCCATTATCTCACGAGCAAGGTCGCACATATCGTCAGAGAAGTGGCGAAAATCGAGTGCGCAGAACGAAGTAGTACAGGCGGCGGGAAGACTGGTAATTGCAGTCGCTTTCCTCCCTTCACTGAATCCCGTTTCTCTCACGTGTTCATTGGTGGAGCCGTCTCGCATCACTACATGCGCAGACACTTGTTTTCGTTCGCCTCCTCCAGAGATACCTTAGACAGAGTGTAGGTATTTAATATTTTCAGAGGATTGGCTTCTTGAGGTATTTTGTAGATGAAGTTCAGTAACGAACAATGACCAGGAAGAAATTTAGAACGGTTTGTAAATTAAGTTCAGTGACGAACAATGACCAGGAAGAAATTTAGAACACTTTGTAGATGAAGTTCAGTGACGAACAATGACCAGGAAGAAATTTAGAACACTTTGTAGATGAAGTTCAGTGACGAACAATGATCAGGAAGAAATTTAGAACACTTTGTAGATGAAGTTCAGTGACGAACAATGACCAGGAAGAAATTTAGAACGGTTTGTAGATGAAGTTCAGTGACGAACAATGACCAGGAAGAAATTTAGAACGGTTTGTAGATGAAGTTCAGTGACGAATAATGACCAGGAAGAAATTTAGAACGGTTTGTAGATGAAGTTCAGTGACGAACAATGACCAGGAAGAAATTTAGAACGGTTTGTAGATTAAGTTCAGTGACAAACAATGACCAGGAAGAAATTTAGAACGCTTTGTAGATGAAGTTCAGTGACGAACAGTGACCAGGAAGAAATTTAGAACAGTTTGTAGATGAATTTCAGTGAAGAACAATGACCAGGAAGAAATGTAGAGCGGAATTTAGTCTATCTAAATTTGAGGAGCCATGGATCCGATCTGAGAAGAGTATTCAATTTTTTGTGAACGTAAGATTTGTAAAAAGTGGTGACAGCATACAAGTGCTTTATTTCAGTAAAATGATAGAGTATACCCAGCATATGCATGGAACCCTTAGTAACTGCGGAGATGTGGTCAGAAAAAAATAGATTCTCATCAAATATGACTCCAGGTCCTTCTGTGCGGCAACTCTTTGAACACAATTATTTTCTGTGAAATGCTTTGTGTTCAATGTGATAGCATATGGGAAGATCCAAAATTTTCTACGAATGAAGTTATAATAAATAATAGTTTAAGGCGAAATAAAATATTTTGACTGGTGCATCTGTCTACCTGTAGAGGTCAAGTAATTGAAGTTACAATCGACACATTTTTAATATTTTGAAATAACTCTGGATCTTCTACAAGATTCGATCTCCATCCTTTCCATTTGTTTGTTCTCGTCACCAATCGAAACCAATCGATACCTATCGATTCTCAGAAACTATTATAAACAGAAACGTGAAATTCTGGAGAAACATCTACCTATTACTAACGTAACATAAAATAAAAAATATTGATCTGTTGTTTGTCCATCTGTCTGTGGCAAACAAACAAAGTAAACAGTCAAATAATATGTTTAACCCTAAAAAACACAATGACCTACGGGCCCCGTATACTGTGTGTGTGTGTGTGTATATATATATATATATATATATATATATATATATATATATATATATATATATATATATAAATGGATGTATGTGTGTATATGTATGTGTATGTTTGTTCCGGCATAACGCCTGGAGCGATTTCAACCAAACTTGGTACACGTATCACTTGCAATTTGGAAAGAAATACTGTGAGGGTAAGACACCCCTGGCACCCCTAAAGGTGTGGGTGGGAAGGGGTGACATGTAAAAATAATCGAAAACGACCGATATTAGTGTGGAATCCATAGTTTTCGGGATTGCTAAGATGAATAATGACACTCCCAATGCCGTTCAGCTTCATATTCATCACCTATCGGGATGGAGGGTGAGGGGTGAAAAATAAAATGTCAAGAATAACCTAGATTAGTGTCGAATCAATAGTTTTCGGAGTGTCTAAGCTAATTGGTGACATTCACTATGACCAAACTTGGTACACATATGACTTCAAATCTGGAAAGAAATACTGTGGGGGTAAGACATGCCTGGTCCCTCTAGGGGTGGGGTGGCAAGGGGGTGACATGTAAAAATTATCGAAAACGACCGATATTATACCGCGTTTATTAGAACCTATCCCGTTTCCAGCGCTAGCGATCGCTCGACAGTTTCGGTGCCAATGCGAAACGAGGAAAAAATCGTCTGCTGGGCAGCGAGGAGCGAATGGAAGCCAGAAGAGAGGCGCTTACGCAGACGCTGTTGCCACGTTGCGTATTTTAATTGGCTGCCTGGCTTTGACTTTCCCCAGCACGGAGAAAAGTCAGCGATCAGCTAGCGCGGGAACCGGGACGGGTTGTAACAAACGCGGTATAGTGTGGAATCCAAAGTTTTCGGGGCCGCTGAGATGAATAGTGACACTCCCAATGCCGTTCAACTCCAAGTTCCTTTTACACTATAGTTAGAATTCAATATTTTCCTGTCTAATAGAAGAGTGGGATAAATAAATACCCGGGCAACGCCGGGCAATCAGCTAGTTGTATAGAAAATGTAATTTGTTCTTTTACCTTTCGAACATTAAACATGTCTGACATATTCCATTGAATCTTCGTTCACACTTAAAACCTTTGAAATATTATTTGATTGTGTATGTTTAATTTTCAAATCTGTCTCCCCCTTAAATGCAAAATGGTAAGGGATGTGCCACGAAAGTCGTTTCGGAAAATTCCTCTTCACTCGAGAAAACACTATTATATTAAAAATTCAAAGACCTTACGTATCCTTAGAATTCATTCTAGATCTTTAAAGCGAATCTCGATACGGTTTTATTTCTATTTTCTAGATATTTGCAATAGTTTGTTGGCCTGGTAAGCCTATTTTCTATCACAGATATCTAGGTAACAGCAAAAGCAAGCCACACGAAAATTCACCTGAACGCTTAGATTAGATGTAATTTTGACAATTGGTAATATCATAGGTATCAATATTCTAAAATAATTTTGTTGATAAACTATTCATCTTATAGATCTTAATATATACACACTTGAACGGAATATATATATATATATATATATATATATATATATATATATAGTGTAATTATTGTATGATATATCGTATTCGTAATGGTATTAAATCTAAAATATATTACTAAATATTTAAATATGCATTATTTTTAAATACATAACTCGTATAAAGAAATTAACTTGTTTCTATATACTTTATACAGAAGTAGCAAACTAAGTCCTTTACCAACTGGGTAAAGATGTCAATAAATTTAAAGAAAAATGTTTTCTTATGTAATAAATTAAATGATAAAGTTTTTGCCTTCTGTTAATATAAATCAATTATATTTCATACTTATATTTGTCTTACATTCTTCTTTCATTATTATTTGTGTATATTGCTATTGATGTAGATCTGTTAATGATATCTTGAAAGAGAGAGTGTGTATATTCGACATTATCCTTTGTAAAGTATATTTGAAGTGAAAAGTAGTTGCTCATATTTTGTTTTTAGAACAATCCCCCCTCCCGAAACTTTTTGTGGGGGGATGTTTGAGGCCAAGATTGTTGAATACAGAAAATCACCCCTGTCCCCCCAAGGATTTCGCACTCTGTAACAATAAATTTCAGAGAGGCCTTGGAAACGTTACATGTAATCCGCCCACATAGTTTGAAGCTCCACTTGGACCAATAGAGTAATGAATCCGTAACAACAAAAACATCTAACCAACCGAGAACATTATAACATATCTCTTTAAAGTGTAGACCCTGGGGGATCTTTCGATCTGTTAAGAACATAAAAACCTCGTTGCCATAGCGACTGGTGTGTGCAGAAACCTCATTTGATCTGCATGTAATTTCCTTCATCCGTAACAACCAATCAAAAATGCCATTCCTTGGGAATAGAGGTCAACGGTAATAATACATTCTCGCTTGAACCCCCTTAAGGTCCAAGAGAATTGGAACTTCTGTTTTTGTTATTGTGTTGGTATTCATTTAGAGATCGAGTTGAGGGTTTCCGGTAATGTGCTAATAGTATACGACAATGTCTATATTACCGACTGCACCTGTTTCAAATTGCACTCAAAGATCTTCATGTTCCCAGAAGAAAAATACAGTTTTATCACTGTAAAAAACAACATTTATTTGTTTATAATTTGCTGTAGGGTTACACCTAATATACAGGTAGCTTTTTGTATCTGTTATGACAAATACATAAAATTGAATGCAGTGTTAACAGAACTAACACATTGTACAGGGTGTCTCAAAAGTTATTATCCATTGTGAAGGATAACAATGATTAAAGTACTAAACTTTAATGCATCGACTTATGCATTTTTGATGCTTTTTTGTTTCGGATGATGCATTTACTTCATTCAGTGTGGTTAGCGTACTGTCATATTAATGTTTTTCACTGTTCCTGCTTTAGGGAAAAACTTTAAAATAATTAAATTTGAATTTACGATATTACTAACGAATTCCTTGGTCTCATCAGGTTTGTGCCGATCTCTGTGGCTGAGTGGTTAGCACAGCGCACTACAAGGCCTGTGGTTCCGGGTTCGAATCCCAGCCTTGGCATGGGTATTCTTTCCAGAGGTAACAGACTGCCAAATAAACTTTAGCAGCAGTGTCACTTATATGTTATTTCTTTGTATATTATTCATGAGACATGTAAGGAATAAATATAACCAAGGAAATTTACAAGTAGTAGTTCTTCTTCTTGCATAGCAAAACTTCATCAAATGTATTCTGCCAGCAATGTATAAAAATACATTTGGAGGTAACAGACTGACCCAATTGGCAACCTGGATTTTCTGAATGAAAGATAATGAATTAACATTTGAGAATTTTTCACACTCACATTTTGGAGTTTACAGACATATTCGGAATCTCAAATGTTCTTTCAATCAATGTACTGCACATTTACTGATATGTAATTTTGACCAAAGTTCACATTTTCTTTTCTCGTATTGCTCACAATCCTCTGTAGTGCTCTGTGTTGTCCTATTATGTGCTCAGTGTCCCTTTACAGCCTCCGTTTGTAACCTAGGTAAAGCGATTTTAGTTCTTACGTATTGATCGTTGCTATGGTAAGGGACGTGTCCCTATGTAGTGTGACGCTCCCAAAATTTTCATTTCAATCTTTCATTCCATGCCGAAATTCCAAACGAATTCCTTGGTTTGTACTAAGGCTGTAATGACCCCGAGTTTGCCATTACTTCGTGGTTTTATATTATTATATTTTATATTATTATTATTAGTATTATACAGTTAATAATTCATATATATATATATGCATAAATATATTAATGCCTTCAGCCAATTTTCTAATATGGCCGCCTTTATAATCAAAATTATACACATATCTACAAGTATGAATAGCGACAAATTTAAGCAATTTACATAGTTTCAACATTAATTGTTTCATTTGCTTTTAAATATTCTAAAGATTGTTGTAAGTTTCATTTTAATCAAGTTAGTGAAGCCTAAGTTAATAATTTCTGAGTTAAATTCCTTATATCTATTTGTTGTTTCATGTTTCTGGCAAACGCCATTCGTTTCTCTTATATTTTGAAAGCCATTGTTGATTTATTTAAACTCTTGTGGTGTGAGAAGATCACGCGCTTTTCATTGCATTGTTGCCACCACATACCTAAATTCACTGTGCCAGATTACTGTACATTTCTAATATATTACTGTTGGCTTTTATCAAACTTCCTAGTATTAAAAGGTTATTGTGTCTGGTAACACTGTGTAACTGAGGAGGTGTTTTCGCCTTCCAGAAAAACGGTTAGTAGTTACGCGGAGAGATTTGAATTAGCAAGAGGTGCTTCGCGTTACGGGAAAGATAGGCTTACGCATCTCGTGCTGTACCGTTCAAAAGTATTTGAATTGTAATTTTTAGTCTTACATGATATACGTGCGTGTCTATAATAAACGTAAAGTTGAACATATTCCGGTTTTTCTTTATTTCGAAAGTGTATTTCGTACTTGTGGATACCTGCATCAGGAGGACAACCTCGTGGATTGTCATTGTACTGCACCTGTGGATCCAAGGGGAAGGAACGCAGTAACTTAGCCCGAACCCTGGGATTATCCAGCATGCTCTGCTGAGCTTGTAAGGTAAGTGTACTTGTGAAGTGCACCGCTACGCGGGACGTAGCAAGTTTGCTATGGTAAGGGACGTGTCCCTATGTAGTGTGACGCTCCCAAAATTTTCATTTCAATCTTTCATTTCATACCGAAATTCCAAACGAATTCCTTGGTTTGTATTAAGGCGTTCCATTGTAAATTAATGAACGAATCCTGCTTTGATGGCGAATACTGCTCCTTAAGGGTATGAGGAACAGTTTCCACATGCGATGATCCTAAACTGCTCCTTCCCATTGGCCTTTCCTCGTGGAGAACTGGGGACAAAGAGGTCTGTGCTCATTATGCTCATGGGAATATTGTTTTACTTGCGGGAATAACAAACTTTCGAAGGCGTAGAAAAACATTTGAATGGATAACGATTATTTTGCCAGGCAGAAAAGTCAAAATTTCAATTTGGTTAAACGTAATTTGAAGTTTACCTCTCCATAAGGAATATATGTGATCTTCTTAACACTTTTTCATCATATTTTTCACAGATCGTTTGAGCTTTGGTTTTAAGTTCACTTTATGCATATGATGGCTAATCGGGATTGGACCTACAGTTTAAAGTGGGATCCGAAGCACTTGTGCCTCCTTCGGGTTTATTGATTGCAAGGCGACGACGTTGTCACTACACCATCGGGGAGGCCCTGTTTCACAGATCGTATTAAATAAGCGCTTCCACTTTCAACATGGGGAGAAATTCATGCTCTGTTTTGCATCTGTCGTTTTTAACAGTAGCAGTTCACATTTCGATATTATTGAAATAAATGTGTACCTGGAGTGAGACTGTCCCTCGTGGACTTAACCCAAGCCTTTGCGACGTTTCTCTTCGTAATTCAGAAATCCAAGTAAAGTTTCTTAACGAAATACAACGTTTCCATTGCATTTCTTCTTTATCGGCGGCACAACTAAAGAAAGCCAAGAAAGTTTAGGCAAAGGAGCATCGCGTCGGAGCCTCTTCATCCCAACAGACTGTTCCTCTTTACTTTAAAAGATCAATGCACAGTCTCAATGCAGGCTTCAAATTTCTTCTTGTCTTGTCTTCCCACAACCCATTGATTCCCTCCTGCTTTCCTCTCTCTTGCTTATTATTCCATCTCCCCCTCCACTCCTTGGAGAACAATGATACCCTGATAAATGCTTCTCTCGTGTTTCCATCCCAAGAACCGTTGACGAGGACCAGCAAAGGTGGCTTTGAATACGAAATAGCTCGGAGGATACATCGGCTGAAATGACGTTCAGGCACCCGCTGCTTCTTCGTGACGATACAAAGTCTCAACTTCTCCGCTCTCCAGGCTGGAATCTGAAGACGCTTTGTTAGTCATAAACTTGCATGATATCACTTTACGTACTGTGTAATCGTTATATGTAATCCAATCTCAGGAACGTTGTTTATGGGAGGCTGAGGCACACACACCCCGAAAAGCCCTTGGATTACTGGAGCCTCCAAATTATTTATTTAGAAAACTTTCCATGTGGATCAAAATCGTTTTCACCTTTGTAGCTACTGTAATTGTAGGGATGAAGATAAAGTTGAATATAAATCGTAATAATTTACCTCTTGCAAATATTCGTAAAATATTCAATGTGTAATTTCTATTGTGACTGTCTTCTACATTCACAAATAACTAATATTTACTTTCTGTTGTGTAGAAGTTTATAAAATTAACAGGGACCCATTGAGATTATGAACGCTGGATCAATGTCGATATTTGTTTTAAGTTGTTGACTTCGATTCGTTTTTGTTATATGTAAGAAGATTGACTTAAATGTCTTGTGTTAAAAATCGCAAATTAGTTTGTATCGGATTCTTTGAGATGAAATAATAGTTTAAGGAATATAAATTGTGTTCTTTTAATTCTTGCAATGTAACATATATAATATTATGGAAACCCAGTTGAGCGCTGAGGACATGAAATTATATTTTTAAATTGAGTAATAGTCTGCTCATCCATCGCGTACTGTTTAGACTATATTCGGCGTAAGTATAGTTGCACTATTTCATGGAGAATGTGCGTCATTCCATACTACACTGTTCATGTTGTATGTTCTTGAAAGCATTGAAATGCCCTTTTGTTGGTGTTAGAGAAACATTTTAGACTTCTCTTTGCAAACATCTCGTCTCTTTTTCTCCCCCCCCCCCCTTCACCCTTCTCTCTATCTCTCTCTCCCTTCTTCATCATCATCATCATCTTCTTTTTATGCCTCCCAGATGGCGCAGTGTTAGCGTCGTCATCTTCCAATCAAGGGGTTCCGGGTTCGATACCCAGTGGAGGTACATAGAAATTCGGATCCCACTTTAAACTGTAGGTCCAGTCCCGATTAGCCTCACTGTGTATAAAGTGGACTTTGACACAAATTTAATCAATCTATCTCCTTCTTTCTCTCTCTCTCTCTCTCTCTCTCTCTCTCTCTCTCTCTCTCTCTCTCTCTCTATCAACTAATGCAATTCATTAATATAAATAGGCCTACGGCACATACATTATATACGC
This sequence comes from Lepisma saccharinum, assembly GCF_977018435.1. Taxonomy (NCBI): domain Eukaryota; kingdom Metazoa; phylum Arthropoda; class Insecta; order Zygentoma; family Lepismatidae; genus Lepisma; species Lepisma saccharinum. The sequence continues at coordinate 33,947,920 of NC_139245.1, read as the reverse complement.
GCATCTGTAGCCTCCCGATGGAGTAGCTGTAACGCCGCCGGCTTATAATCAAGGCAGCTTTGGTTCGGTTCCTATTGGAAGCACATAGTGAGTCTATACTTACTTTGAACTGATATCTAAACACTGATAATGATAAACCCAAAGGGTCACCACTGTACCTGGTTTCCTTCGGGGTGTGTCTCGGCTGAGTGACGACGTGGCACTGTGTCGGTCCATCGAAGGTGTCCTCAGAGGATTCACCCAAACCTTTTGAACGGACCGACTTAACACTGTCACTCGCAGCATACTTCGTGCTTCGCTCTCTCGATCAAGACTCCCCCGGCGACCTTTCGTCACCCGAGGACTGCTGCCGTTTTTGATTACACAGCATTTTTTTCCGGCTCGTGACATATATACGATTTTGACCTCCTTCCCACCAAAGCACATCAGCTTAGCTATGCCTTTATTCAATCCACGCTGAAAGCTTATAATTTAGTAAGTTCATTTTCAATTCAATATCACTGTTCAAAATTCAGGAACAAATCCATATTCCAGCTTATATCTGTGAACTTGTTCTCTGTGTTGTAAGTTCTGTGTCATATTCTTTACAATATCTTAGTATATTCGTCTGCATAGCATGACAACTAAGTCCGCAAATCATTGTGCAAATATAACTTCTTTTTCTATTAATCAGACAGCGTAGTGCTTATTGTCGCCTTCTAATCAACGGTTCTCAAGTCTGGTTTCTGGTGGAGATACAACGTTATGGTTTGAATACCACAGTCAACTACAGGTGCAGTCTCGATAAGCTTATCTGTGCATAAAAGGACGACTTAACCTTTAAGAAACCTCGATATTTGAAGAGAGAAATGTTGATTATTTTTATAAAGTTTATCGTGATGTTTTCAAACAAAAATTTCCATGTATCCTCTTAACTAATAAAAATTGACTTTTCATCGTTTCAATAGGATTATTCTTGTTGCACCATCATTGCTTTGATGGGTTACTGGACCAGGCAGTCTGAAAACGGGTAATCTAATAATGAACAAAGTCTGTTCAAATAGGATTCCAGAGCTTCAATACAGTGGAAAACCAACAGCCGTGCTTCCCTCTACAATCCACAAACGCTTTCCGACTTCCGCTATCAACACATCTCTTTATTCCCCTTTCTAGAGACGATTTTCCAATATCATGCGTTTTCATGTGTGCCTTTCCAGCTTGTTGGCAATGTGAATGCTAACCATTCAGCTTCATTGTTAGGCTATTGTTCCTTCTCTGAATTCACACAGAGATTCTTGCAACAATACAAAAACAATGCAACAGGCTATTAAATACCATTCAATTTGTTCTGTTCCATTGTAACTGCACGTGTGTATTAAGAACGATACTGAATGAGCCTGATCAACAAAAAGGGATTTATATTTGCCAAAGATGTAAATACAGAGTGAACATAAAAGAATATAGCAGTTTCAACAATATTTTCTTTAATTTCTCGTAGCGACGGGATTTGAGAACAAATGTTATATTGGATTTTTTTGCGAGCTTGTACTTTCCCTCACTGCCGTGGGCGACGGCACTGTCGAGAAATGGCGAAACATATTCTGCTTATCTACCATGGCCGACACGTTCTCCCGACCGCTCCCGATGTGATTTCTTCCTTTCAGGATTAGTGAAAGACCATGTTTACGTGCCACCACTCGCGACCGATCTGCCTGAATTGAGAAACCGGATTATTTCAGTCATTCAGCCCGTCACATCAGACATGCTGATTCGAGTGTGGCAGGAAATGGACTTTCCGACTGATGTATGCCGTGTCACCAAGGGATCGCACATTGAACACTTGTAATGTAAGTTGCATAAACTTGGACAGTTCTTCTTTCATCCAATGTAACATTTGTTTTCATACCCAGTCGCTACGAGAAATAAACAAAAATGTTGAAACTGCTATATTATTTCATGTACACCCTCTATATATTGAGTTATGATGAATTAAATATGGACTTACGCTTGTGACAAATGAAAAGTTCATTACACAAGTAGATCACCTAGTTAAATATAATGCATTGGGTTTAAATGATATTGATTGTAATGCCAAATTCAAATACAAAAGTGCGAATCTCCCCCTATTGTACATGAAGACAGATTTATATTGACAGAAACTGGTTCAATAACTTATGAAGTAATGGGAGCAATGGATTTCACCGTGAAAGCTTGAGCTTGCATTCTCTACGGTTGACTACAATAACAGACACATTGTACCAGGTGGCGCAAAAGTCAGTTTACCCATACAGAAATTCAAGTTTGTACACAAAATTCAAGTATACATACAAGATACAAGTAGATACACAAAATTCCAGTTTCAGTGGTTTCGTTCAAAGTTTCCTTCAATGTTTGCAATACATTGTGTGCAACGACAACAACAGAATTGCTAATAGAGTGCATCACACATAAATTTGCCGTTGCGTAGATACCAATTTTCGTTTCGTCTCCCTCTCTCTTAGTATCACGTGTTCTACCCTGCTCGAAAACATTCGCTATTGTTGCCATATTGTCATTCCATTCCTGGACACACTCGCGCAAACATCATTGAAAACAATTGAATAGCTCTCCAGCTCGCGGTTCCCACCGTTCGGCAGGGACGGTAATGTGCCAATATAGCACGGCGTACTGCTTGCTTCTTTTATGCAGTGCATGTTCATTGGCTAGCTAGTAACTAGTGTTACCAACTGTAATAATGAAGCACTATTTCTGTCACGGAAGGGGAAAGGCAGGTAAAATGACGGTGAGTTTTGTTGGATTGGAAGCACCATATTTTTATTTTATACTAAGTATTTTACCGGTTTGACGTTGTGTACGTGTATTGCGTGTGCGTTTGTTAATTAACGTTAAATTCCATAATGCCTCCAGTTCTGTCAAAGTTGAAATCAAAAACCTTGCATAGCCAAGCTCGGGAAATTCTAAGCAACGTGCACGAGTTCATGAAGGAGGAAGCCAGTGAAGGTGTTAGCATCCTAATACAGCATTTTGGCAAGAGAGCAGCGGCTACGACTGGAGTTCCAGAACGAACAATCAGGGCTATCATGAACGAAAGACAATCTCTTGAGATGTTAGAAGGCCCCTCCACATCATTCCACACTCCCGGGAAAGAACGACAAAGACCAGCGACCAAATCGTCAGTGGACGCTTTCGATGAAAACGTTATCAGTAGGCGCATATACGACTACGCTCTGCGTGAAAATGAAGTGCCGACATTGAAAAAATTGCATGTCAAATTACAGGCGGACATACATTTTGCGGGAAGTCAAGAGAGTTTGCGACGTTTGCTGCGAAAGATGGGATTTAGGTGGAGGAAGAGGAGGCTGTCATTTTTGCTGCTTAATGCGATGCATATTGTTTTCTGTGTTAAAATTGCCATGCTTTGATGGGTGACCAAGTTCATAGCAGGGTCGGCGGAAGGGGAGGGCGTACCGTGCCATCGCCCAGAGCGGCAAAATTTGAAGAGAAGAAAAAATAAGCCTATTGAAAACTGTGATCAAGCGAGATATTCTTTTGCGCTGAATAGTATTGAAATAGCATAAGAAGTTTCATTATTTATTTTATATTTTGATGTTTTAGTTAGGAATATATTGATTTTCAATTTTCCGTTGCTGCGTAATGACCGGGGGGGGGGGGGGGTCGAAATAGAGCGGCATCTGCCGCCACCTCCCAGGGAGGCAAAATGACTAGCGCCGGCCCTGGTTCATAACAAAAGAAAAAGCCGCGCAGCTTATCGTCTAGTGGCAGTATATGTACTTGTTATTGTTGTGGAAGCCGGCATCCTTTGTAAATGTACAACAAAGGCAACCGACTGTCGCCGATCTCAGAGAGGAAATAATAATACTGCTTGAGGAGGAGTGTTATGGTGCAATTGTAGCGGTTTAACACGTTGGCATGTTATTATCTGCCGTTGCAGTTCCATACCAGTGTATACGGGTTTTGGGAGTGAAAAGTTAGAACGCCACCAGTGCATTAATGCAATGAAAAATAATATATACAGGGTGTCATTTTAATGCCGCCCACGGACCACGGAAACGTATAGAGGACATCAAAACAAACAACATTTCTCAGTAACATTTTTCTCGTTGGTGCGTCATTTCGGCGCTACAGTCGTTCAAAAAAGTCAATTTTGCCGCCTGAATGCTGGCAACCACACACAACATTTAATTGCATTTGTGACGTCATATCCCGTCGTGAAGCGATGCGTTCCAGGGTTGCCACGAACACTCATATTCTGTGAAAAACGACATAGCTACAATCAGCCACATTATGTATCGTAAAAGAAAACGATAAAACACGTTCTTTAACTTAATAGGAAGTAAACAAACGATACGAAAAATGCTAGAAAGAAAATAGAATTCAAGTGGAAGTGGTCATATCGAATTTTGTCTCAGCTTACATGTCAAATATTTGCAAATCTAGTTACCAAGTTGGCATCTACAATTTAGTCCATCCACTTCGTCCTTCTGATACTAGTTGTCTGTGACACACTGAACAGATGACAAAATAGAAATGAAAGCACTCAAAATTCCAAAGATAAGCAACACATAATATAATGTATATTCATTATGAGGCAAGTGATCAATATGGTTGAAAAACAGGGATATAAGTAGTAGTAATACAAGCTCTCCGACGACTGCCTTTATCTATGCACTGGATACACATCTAATAGTTTGCAACTGTGAACAGGGCAGTATATTCGCTACTGATGCATCATTAGATTGTTGCTGTGGTTGTACATGTTTTAACAGTAATGTAACAACGTGAACCTCTGATACTTCCGTTATCAGCACAAAAGTACCACAAGGCATCTGGACACAAACCTGTAGATATCAACCTTGCAACGAGATTTGCAAATATTTGACATGTAGCTGGGCGTAAACAGTCACATGTAAGCTGAAAGTCAAATGAAATGTAATGTTGTTGATATTTGATATGTAGGCTGAGACAAAATCCGATATTGACACTTCATTTTGAATAAGTTTTTACCATTTCTTATATCGTTGGGTCACTTCCCCCTTCCTTTGAGATGACTGCTGATCTTCTGGCTGGTAGACTATGATGATGGGTCTACTGGAGGCGTTTCTCGATTCGTTTTATACCTAATCATGTGGTTGGTAGTTTGTCAATTTTCACAAAATTTGTGTGTTCCTTGCAACCCTGCCGTGCGCTGTTTCGCCGCAGGAAATGACGTCACAGATACGATCAAATGTTGTGTTGGGTTGCCAGCATCCAGGCGGCAAAACGGTCTTTTTTGAACGGCTGTAGCGTCGAATCGACACACCAACGAGAAAAATGTTACTGAGAAAAGTTGTTCGTTTTGATATCCTCTATACGAATCTGTGGTCCGTGGGCGCCATTAAAATGACACCCGTATATATTTTTTATTTTGTTTGAAATCACTCAAATAAGGAATCGTATGAAGAAGTCTTCTTTGCAGCATTTTTGGTAATTTTACTTATGTGTTAGTTCATATTTTGCGAATTTTTAGTCCATATGTATGTAGCTACATACAAAGCCACTTGTTAGTACATATTAATCCTAGTTCTGGTATAATGCATGACGTTTAAAACTCAACGTTAGATGGACCTGAATTCTCTGATTTTCTTGTTGTAGGTAACAGCTGTGCATCGGCGCACTGCAGCGATTTTTCTATCTGCTCCATTAGCAACACTGCTTCTTTAGTTGTTTCGCGCATCGCACGGCAGAAATATCTGCGCTGGACTCTACGATGCAGTAAACGTGTATTATTGTTGATGACATGAAACGCATTGTTAATTGAGTCTTTCAGTGCATTCAAATCTGCTGGTGACGATGAGTAAGGCTATACCATATCCTTAACAATTCCCCAAAAGCAAAATCGCTTTTCAAATGTCTCATCTAACAACAAACAACCACACTACAACAAGCCAGACACTCAACTGTCGACAAAAGAATAACGAGTGCACTGTTGCCAGAGTCACACGACAATGTTACCAACCGTATACCTAAAAAATATTACTTAGGACAAGAAGCACATACAGTATCGTAATACTCTTATCAATGTGCTATTTGGGTAAACTGAGTTTTGCACCACCCTGTATATAGTCAAGATTTAAAATAAACAGAGAACATAAAAGAACGGAGTACAGATGAACGGAAAGCTGAACACAAGAAGTAAAAATGTAGTATCTAGCATGAATATGGAATATATGTTGGAAAATGTTTGAAAATATTTAAATTATATGAAAAATATGACTAAAATATGTTCTTAGAGTTAATATATTTAAAAATATGGAAATAAAATTGCGTTTTTCGAGTTTACGCACCACAACCCGCAAAGATAATAATCATTTTATCATAATATGTAGATATGTATTTATGTATAAATCCGTTCCCTACTGATTGAATTGAAGTTTTAAGTCCACTTTATGCACAGTTAGGCTAATCGGGACTGGACCTACAGTTTAAAGTGGGATCCGAACCACTATGTGCCTCCACCGGGTATCGAACCCGTGACCCCTTGGTTACAAGGCGAGGACGCTACCACTGCACCATCGCGTTCCCTACTGATCAGTTGAACCTTGAAAAGTAACATTCAAAAAAATATTATTTTTTTAAACCTTAATATTTTAAATAAATATATGAACGAATGCTCGATACGAAATCAGAAACAAACATGGAGAAGGATGGAGGTCATATGGTTTCCATGCTACGTTGTAAATCATACAAAGCTTTTACGCAAAAGTCAAACTGAAAAGGGAACGAACGGACGTTTAGGAAATGCCAAACCCGTATTGATCTTTCAATTTTCCCATCCGGCAACAAGAAGCCGACAAAGCAAATGCAACTCGCTTCACATTTGTCAATCGCTTACTCGTTGCGAAATGGCTATTGGCTGTATTAAGTCTCTGGTTTGTTATACTTTTGCATTTTCCACGGATCAATTTTCTCTCTTTGAGGGACGTTACCATGTTAAGTAACTATTTCTTTCTCTGGGTAGTAGAGCAGCCACAGGCTGAACTTCTAATTCTAATATACAGTATATTCAAAAAAAATGTTGCAAATATTGAAAACATTATATTTATCGTGCGTATTTCTGAGTCGATTCTGTGCTACTGACCTGCAGAGTCCATTGCGAATTCTTACAAATGATAAAGCTGGTAGATTATTATTCATTTTTTGCCGACCTTCGTGGCGTAGTGGTTAGCGCACGACGCTAGGAGTCCATGGTTCGAATTCCGGCCTCGGTATGGTTGTCTGTGAGTGTTCCTTTATTAATTTCATCGTATCATCACTCCTTCACGATTAGCCAAAAGTTGCATAAAAGCGAAGTAAAATATACCAAATCAATCATTTACTGGTTTTGTATAAAGTTTAACCTCTGCTAGTGGCGGCGATTTTGTTCCAACACTAGGGAGCAATGTGCCAACACTGGGAGAAGGGGGCAAGGACAGTTTACTTACCCTTGGTAGATAAGGTTTAGTATAGTGCGGGGGCAAACAGTGGGGAGGCAACTGCCCTTCTACGCCCTCATAATCGCCGCCACTGACCTCTTCTCAAGTATAACAATAGGCAACTTTAAGGGAAATAACGAAAAAAAGCTACCTGCTTTATCAACCCAGCAGACAATTGTTAATTCCGACCAGTTTAAACTAAAGGCGGGGTGAACACGTTTTAATGAAGGTAGAAATTGAAAAGCGACTAAATTAAAAATTTTCCGATAACTAACTTCAGTAAATACTAAGAAAGATATTAAGTCTCCCTACAGGTTGCAAACTAGACAGAAATTTCTCTTTCGTATGGGCCCGACCCTGTGGCCGAGTGGTTAGCACATCGCGCTGCGACGCCAAGGGTCCCGGGTTCGAATCCCGGTCGGGCTTGGTTGTTTGTGAATGTCCATTCATCAATTTCATCATTTCATCACTCATCCCCATCTTCGCAAAATTAGCCAAGAGGCACAAAACGCGAAGTAAAATAAACTAAATCAAATCAAATCAAAATCAAATCTTTCGTATGGTGCTTTTTTTCAGTTGTCCATCTTTTAATATAGGAGAGCTTTTTGAAGCTAACGATATCATACGATATTAAAATTAAGCCGACAATAAATGACGTATCAGAAGACTGCAATGAATGTTCTTCAATTTAAGTTCAACACAAAGTTTAAACCCGGAATAACAAATCAAAAATATGAATATTACAGCAGAAAACAATTTTTGAGACAAGTATGTAGTTGCACTGAACTTAAAATAACATTAGAATACCTATTGTATTACTTAGGATTTGTTTAAAAGTGAAAATGAAGTCTAATTGATAAGGATACAATAATATATTTCAGTCTTGGAACCTAAAAATTTTGTTGAAAGTGTCACAGCTAATTTAATTCTACTTCAAATGTACCAGTCTCTATTTCATGATTTATATTGTGTTGTGATTAGACTAGAGAGATACACAGCAATGCGAAATAACAAAAGTTGAATTACCATCCAATACCGGTTTTAACCACCAGGTCCTGAAATATGGTACACATTGAACAACATTCCGGAAAACGGTTCGTGCGACCAACGATCATACTGTTACGCTTTCAAAGGGGGCATTGACTATGACAGGGCGCATACTGAACACTGCTGTTACGACATAAATTCAAATTACTTGTTGTTGTTACTTGAGCGCCACATTTATACCTGGTGGTGAAAATTTGAACTATTTTTTCCGTCAGCATTCGCTTCCTCATGGTCTTCATAGCCTCTATACCAAGTTTCAGCGCAATCCGTTACCTGGAATGAACTTCAGAGGGCTCTGAGTATTGGAAATTTAATTCTAAGCGCCACATTTCCAGCTGGTGGTGAAAATTTGAACTATATTTTTTCCGTCGGCATTCGCTTTTCCATGGTCTCCATAACTTCTACACCAAGTTTCAGCTCAATCAGTTGCTTCGAATGGCTCTAGAGGGCTCTGAGTAGAGATGGGGAAAATTAATTGTGGACACCCTGTATAAGAGGAGATAATCTTATGTTCGTGAAAATATAAGTCTATCCTGCAGTTTATGCAACCTAACTTTGCATACTGGAAGTTAGGTTTGCTTTTCAATCCGGCAAACGCGTCTGTATTACGTGTACTTCTTGAGTTAACATTCCTCATACGATATTCAAGTTGGTGAGCTCGAAACGAGATATTTCGCGTAGTTTTAGAAACGAGCAGAAATTAGCGCACAGACTTTCAGACTGGACATTTTGTTAGGTGTTCTTTTTACGCAGATAGACTAATCAGGATTGGACCTACAGTTTTAAGTCCGATCCAAACTCCTGTGCAATGTGTCTCCACCAGAACCGCTTTGGTTACAAAGAGACTACATTAGTCACTACGGTATCTAGCATATCTCATTACAAAGGAACGGATTTATTTGTAGTAAAAAATGTGCTAAATATGTAAATACATATTTAGTTATTTTCACCAAAATGTGGAGTTAAATATGGGCTTAAAATTGTAAAAAAATTGTAATCTTTTTAATAATACGACATTACACGAACTACATAAACTATAGTACACTTATGTTGACATTGATTATAAAACAACACAAAATGTGTTTCCATTTTCTGTTTCCAAACCAATGAATAACAAAATATTGTTGTAAGAGTTCGAACGTTAATATCCTTCTGCTCTCTCTTGAGATGGATTCATATTGACTAAAACTGCGCTCAATATCTCAAGAAGTAATGGCAATGTATTTCAAATTTGTCAGTTATTCGCAAGAAATTCACCCAACTGTTTCGGTTACACGGTGATATGTAGTTATTGAATGAATATGGAGTATATGTTGAGAATGTATGTACAGTACTTATAAATCCGTTCAGTGCTCATTACATTTCTGCTAATTGACAGTAATCCTTCACGCGCGAGGTAAACTGGTATCAGTTTAGAATGAATTTGCTTTATCTTGGCTATGTTTTTACTTAAGTTTTTCAAGCACTCCACTCTATCCACACAGCGAGGAAATACCCCTTCCTTGGCCAACTTTTCATGTCTTTATTCAGTTGAGCCAGCGTCGTTGTATGAATGGAATATACGCTATTGTGTGGGCTCGTGCTAACACGACGCAGCTCCACTGCAGGTGAATGGAACTGCCGAGTTTGCTTTCGTTGCTCTTTGTTGAGCAGATTTGCGTGTTTTGAAGAAACGCATTGTGTCCCCCATGTTCCCGCTACGAGCTTGTTGTTATCCTAAATTAGCTACATGGATGCGTAAAAGGCTAATATGAACGTGCTCATACGAACATCGTAGGAGAACTCTTGGGGAATGTGAATTTTTAATTCCTTCGCAAACGACTTTACTTAGAAGTTCATATTTCATAACATTACCTGACACGTTTTTGCACGTTAGTGATATTTTGTAATTTTTGTAACTAAGTATACGATATGCATTTGTTGATTGATTAATCGTGAAGATGGGAATGAGTAATGATTAGACGAAATTCATGAAGGGCGCTTACAAAAACACCCATGCTCAGGCCGGGATTCGAACATGGGACCCCTGCCATCATAGCGTGATGTGCTGACTAATTGCCACGGAGGCCGGCTATATATTTTCTGTTTGTAACATTTTTGCATAGTTGTGATGACGTCAGAGAATGTTGATGTACCTAAGTATTTACAGCTTGGAGCCTTTTCCCATGGTAATTACGATGGATTTTTGTTAATGTTTAAAGTCTAAAGCAACCCCGGCCTAACTCCAAGGTGTCACTTTAAGTTTGATGTGAGCAATGAAGTTTAGCAGCAATGTTAATGTATGACTAGAACGCGAAACAATGAAACGACAGTGTCGCAATACTAATATATTAAACGCCTGAACAATAACGATCTCTAGATAAGAATGTTTCTTAAAAGCGAATGTGGCAGTCGCTAGGGCCAACAAACTGTTGAACTGCAACTTTTAGTTTCAAAACCATAGTCCACGGCTGACATTAAACTCATAAAGTTATTTACTAAATGTCAGAAAATTACATTGTATGCATAATATATTTTGTATTTATGTTATAAAATATTGAAAAATTGGTTATTTTAAATATCGGGTAATAGATTGATTGAATTTCATGTTATGTACAATAAGAATCCGTCAGTACATTAAATTTATCTGAAGCCAGATACTATAAATGAGTTATTCCTTATTAAGTGAAAAGCGACTGACATCAGAATATTGGCATTTGTGTACTCGATTAACTGTGTCCACTTATCTTGACATTTTTTCTATCTCCAAACTGCAACACTAGATTTTGTATTCGTTACATGAATAAATTCACCTTCTGCGAGCAAGGAGTTTGAATTATGTTGTGAAAGCATGATATCTTCTGTATTGTGAAACATGATATTTAACACGATAATTATGTATTATACAGCGTGTTAAAAATAGAGAACTGCACATATTAAAACTACATTTAAACTTGGATTGGTTTATATGTATTTAGGTTTGGACCGAGAAAAAATTCCCTTTCACCGGCTGGCATCGTTTTTATGCTACAGAGTTTTATATTCATGTTTCTATTCTATGCAACAATAGCTTGTTTTCAGAACTGTGCATTTTCGATTGTATAGTGTTTTCCTTCTAAACCAGCATGTTGTAAATATGTGAGCTCTCGTCAACCAATCGGCTTGCACTATCAGTGTTTGACCCCACCTGTACGTACCCAGCATGTCAAGGTGCAAGTTAGGATTTGCTTCGCTCGCGAGAGGGACAGAAGTAGGTTAATTGTCGCGAAGTCCGTTATCGACAGGAAGTGATACTTTTTATTGTTATTCTGGTTTGTGTTTTAAGTAATAAGATGGTAATATGTTGGAAAAGATTCATTGAATTCAGGTCAACGTTCAGTTGGACACTGAATACTTCACAGACTGTGATATGTTGGGGATGATTTTTGAGAGGTAGGCTGTAAGAAAACGTGCACGCATGTACCACTTTGAGTTTTCTGTCAAATTATTGAATCTTGTCAATGAAGATGTTTCTTTATAATTATGAAAATATTAATATTCTCAACATTTATTGATGTCAGGTTTACATAAGAGCATATCCACGTTATTCTTGTGAAAATCAGAAACAGGTTTTCACTTATGTTATGAAAGTTGCTACATGAATAAGAAAAAAACTTCATGACTAAAATAATGAATTTATTCAAGTCTTATAGTGTTCAAGTAGTACATTTTATGATGCAAATGAAAAACTATTCTTGTGGTCACAGCAATGGATATATGTCAGTAAACTAAAAAAATGTTTGCAGAAAAGAATGGCCTATTTCATTCCTACATCTTGGACGGGAAAATCCGATCAGATTCCGATCAGAAAAAAATAGCCTTTTCCATTAAAACAACTATTGGTACCACATTTTAGAAAATGTAGGTTTTTTAATATTTTAAACACAATATCATGAGTGCATGTTTATAATGGAAATATAAAATTGTTTGGTCGTTCTCCATAAGAAACCTTATTCATCACAGTTCAGTATTGCGATTCTCCTTACCTCAACTTAGGAGATTATTGGACCCGACATCTGGATAAGTGGCGAGAAGAAGGGAAACTTCTGAGAATATCGTTAAGAGCTTTCTGCCCGAGCGAAAACTGCTCGAAAGACATCCAAGTTTGTCCCAGAAGATGTTTGTTATACGTTTGGAGATTTATTTCCCCAGTAATAGTGAAAATGATCACAGGGGATTAAGCTTAAGATATGAAAAGGAATAGATAGTTCAGGTTTTACTACAGGCATAATCGACCTATTTCAACATGACTATTGCACAGCATATTGTATTTGGTCATAGCTGCCAGTGCACAAAGCATAATATAACAACTTATTTGAAATGTCATGTTATGGTATACAAGTACAGAAGAAGGTGTGTGGCGGGGAGAAGGGGCCCTGTTTCCCATACGAATTGGTCAACTGAAATAATATGAAAGCAAGTGTATTATATAAGATAGGCTATCAATATCCTGTGCGTATAGGTTCCTGTATGCCATTTTCTTTGTATTGTTCTATTTCTTTTATTTTCAATATTTTCCCTTAAATGTTGTTTGCTAATTTTCATGCAAAATTTTCAATACAAGCATGGTTAAATGGAAGAAAAGGCTACACAGCCTTAACTTTGCCATGAGAAACAGACGTAATAGATAAATAAATAAATAGAAACATATTAACATAATAATATTACCAAAATAAAGAACTTCTAGAACTGAAAACTAATTGTAAGTAATTATAACTCTTTAATATTAATAATAATAGTTTATTATTATTTAATGCTGAGTACAGTTATGGCTAGATACAGCACCACGTCTAATATTTCCACCATTAATTCTCTACAGATCGTTATTTAAATTATCTGTTAGAATTTTTATCATTCCACGACCAGTTATTAGTTACCGAAATAAGGAAATTGCGTCTAGTCTTATTGGTAACATTTATAATATAATACATAAATAGGGATCAAATGTGTATCAATTGACAAATTTGTGGTTGTTGTAGGACACCGAGGCTACTTTTTCTCCTTTCAAAATGTTCATTGCACTTATCTTTTTCACGGTTCTGGTATTCTGAGAATATTACAATGCAATTTGACAGTCCTGAAGCCGCATATAAAAGTTGTAATAGCAGACACATGTTCTATCGTTCTTTTCTCAATCTTTACGTATCGAAATAAACCAGCAACAATCATTAGGAAAACATTACATTTTTATTTATGTAATAACTTTAAAAGTTTTTTTAAAACACTACAGAGAGGAGGTGATTGTCATAGTCCTAAAACATCCTAAGCAGAACCGTATAAGCCCACTAATGATTTCCATCACTTGGAAGTGTTGTCTTTTACAAAGCTTCTTAACGCATTCACTGCTGTATGCATAATGTCTACACATAAAAAAGTATAATGAAAGCCTCATCGAAAGCTTGCTTTCCAGATAATGTTTTCTTGCCGAGCTGGGTAATTAGTGATCGATACCCGTCTGCTAATGAGGCGTTTCGATTCGCTATGTAATCGTTTTTGAAACTGCGTCACTTGCTCGTTTGCATTCTTTGGGTCCCGGAGCTGTTGTCTCGTGGGGAGTTGTTTGCGACTATCAGCCACGTTTCAGCTCTTCTGTGTTCTTATTTTCTTGTTTTATGTGTCGATTACAGTACTGCATGGAATATCATTTTAATGTGACAATAAATGTAGTCCTACATGTAAAATATTACCCTGGCAGTTTCAGTCCACAATCATCTGTTTCATTTTCATTTATCACTGTATTGGTAAGATATACTGAAGTACATTTTAACATGGAGATAATGACTATGTTTACTTAAGTTTCATTTTCACTGCGCCTTTCACCTCACGATCCATATTTGAGCGCCAATTACAACAAACAAATTACGGATTATACGTGTACTATTGCTGGGCTTCGAGTGTATACCGCTCGTTTTTCCTGTGCGAGCGTTATTCGCTCGAGCGTAGCTCTCAATTCCGTACGCTATCTAGCGTTGTCCGTGCGAACTATTTGGCGCTCGAGCGAAATGCTCTTCCTGCAGTACTCTAGTGTCGATCCATGATCTTCAAACATTTAAGTCATTTTCATCCTCTCTCTCTCTCTCTCTCTCTCTCCATTCTAGTCTTCCTCTCTATATTTTTTGGGTGTAAGGGGTTGCCCTTTGCGAAGACACTCAAATGTCAATCTTCCTTGCACCTAGTACACCCTGGACTGCACTTTGCAAACTAACGAGGCTCTGGCGTCTGGGTTCACGATCAGTATAATACTCCTTGGGATTCGTTTGCACTTTGAGTTTGATTTAAGTCCACTTTATGCACAGAGTGGACTGGACCTACAGTTTAATGTGGGATCCGAACCACTGCAATGTCCCTCCACCGGATATCGAACCCTGGACCCCTTGTTTACAAGGCGACGACGTTACAATTGCGCCATCCACCCTCTGTGGGGATCGTGTTGGTGTTTTGTGTGATTGTCTCTTCATCAATTTCATCATGTCATCACTCATCGCCGCGATTTACCAAAAGTGTCAGGAAAGCGATGCTAACAAAAAACAAATCAAATCGTACACAGTTGTGCTATGATAAACTGTAGGGAATTTCCACACTTGTCCAAATCATGTATTGACCTTCGCAATATGGAAGAATGTGCTATCTACTTATTAGATAATTCGGTAACAGATTTTGCCAAATGAGGGAACACGTAGGGACTTTTTTCAATGTTGGAAAATAACATTTTATTGTACAAAGGTGCAAATCTCCATCAGAATTTTGGAACAGTTATCGGTTACCAAGAACTTTGAAGGCGAGTTATTTTTTTAAAACATTTCCACTCTCGCGAAAATAGTGCTAACATTACCACGTTCTAACGCAGAAACTGAAATAATATTTTCAATGTTAAGTGATACAAAAACAAAAAAAGATAAATAAAATGGGACCAGAATTGTTAAATGCTTCGCTAGTGATAAATTCTTCCCTTAAGGCACGTGAAGAAGACTGCAGGAAATACAGTATCACCAACCAACATCTATCTCTTCACAGCAGCAGCATGTATGACTTCAAATAACATAATCAACAGTAAACGACTCACCGTTATTCATAAATTGCGGAAGCATCGAGCAGAAAGATTTGGTAAGAAAATGTGTATATTGTATGTTCTGTCTTGCATGCTCATGAGGTGGTGTTTTTTTAGTCGCTTTACTTGGCGTAGGGACATTGCCGAAAAGTGGTTGGCAACACTGCTGAGCTTGAGTTTTGAAAGTCTTAACATAACAGACAGACAGAAACGGTATATTATATCTTTCAATCTTTAAATTCACCAAAAGTTTGTCTTTGTACTTCAACTAGTGCCTGGATACCGGTAGTTGACAATGGTTATATCATAGTGAACTTTTTATAGCTACGTTCCTAAGTAACCTACATATGAACAGAAACGATAAGAAGGGTATACATGGCGCAGAATACTTTTCGTGATTTGTGATCCAGTGAAATACAGTGCTTGGGGAATATGGAACACCGCAGGGGATTATGGGATTGATCTGCCCGAATGATTATCGTGCAGGTCAGAACTGCACGTGACTCCGTCACTTAAAAATATAATACACGGATAGGATGTTGCTAACTGGAGGAGAGCACACGAGATAGCTCTGCGATAAGGGTTGCAGCTATAATAGATCAGTTGCAGTTATGTGGTTACGTAACTCGGATTCTTGTCCGTAAGGATTCCGTGACTGCTAGGCTCAAATAGATGAATTCCGGAATGACAGTGGGTAACAATCACTCATTGTGCAATTCTTGTTACGTGTAAGAATACTGTAAGAGGTTATATAGAGAGAGGTTATGTAGCACGTTACAGCTGCTTATTTTCTGGCTTTTAGGATACAAGAGGACATTATTGAGGAGTTTGAAACAATTGTGTTGCCTAGATGGACCCTTATTATGTTAACCTAATGAATATATTTCTTGACCGGGTGTAAGGGGGTGACCCTTAATGAAGACACCAAAATGTAAACCTCACTTCCAAGTAGTGGACTTCATTTTGCAGCAGACTAACGACGCTCTGGCGCCTGGAGCTGCAGCCAGGATAATCCTATGCGGGTTTTGTGTTTTGTGCTGTCCATATGTGTTTGTGATTGACTCTCATTCATTTCATCGTATCGCAGTTCATCCTCATCTTCGCGATTAGCCAAATGTGGCAAAAGTGAAGTAAAGTAAAACAAATCAATGAAACATTTCTTAATTGTTATGCTTTCTCATGTTTCGTTGCACACACACGAGCTTCTTGTCACTTGCATTGTTACAATTTTAAATTAGTAGTTTTCATTGTTGAATTGCTTGCTGATTCATTTCATGGTGGGCAAATGCTTGCTTCTGAATGTCTCTGGCAACATCTCAAGAGCACGTTCGGTGCGAATCTACACTCTTGACAGTTTAGGAAGGGATACTCCCATTTGCCATGCGCGCAGGCGCAGGTCCTAAGGCGCATGTTTCTGCGCATCCAACAGTGACGTTGCAGAAGCAGTTTCTCTCTCCGCCGCGCTTCTCGTTCTTCTGCGCAGTTAAGGTCAAATTCTAGGCTGGCTGACCAGCTTTGTGATGAAAGCCAGTAAGCTTCGGCGAAGTTCCTTGTTTTTGCCAATTTCGTTCTATCTCTGGAAAACCACATTCGCCTCTTAAATAATGCTCCACGAATGACAATCTGAGTTAAGCTCAAGAGAAGGTAACAAACTCAAGAACGAAGTTATTAAATGAGAAATTGCGGTTATGTCCGGACTTCAAACCCCACCCCATACACTTTAAAAACCTTATTTATAGAACGGGACGCGGGATACGTTTGCGAAGGAGCTCATTACTTGTCCCTGTTTAAATATTTGGTTGATGCTGAAAGCCGTTTTGAGCTTTCTTCTCTGTGAGAATGAAGGGCGGTCACGCAAGCCATTTAATAATGGACCGACGTCGCGGTTGCATCTGGTCGAGGGAGGAGAGGGGGTGGAAAGAGGAGGATGAGGAAGGAAATAGAGAAAAAGAACATGAGAGACGAAACAGAACGCATTAAAGAGTTGACGAGATGGGGATCTGGTTCCGACGTCATTACGCATCAGAAGCAGGATTTTCGCCGGAAATCCCTTAGGAGGTTGAAGGTATTATTATAATGAAGGGACACGAGATGAGGTAAAACGAGTAGGTTCGTGTTCATCTTCTGTGAGTTTTTCTCACGAGAGTCGACTTATCGGGTTTTGTGTATTTGTTTAACTGATAGTCTTTCTGCGGGAGAGAATAAAGGTGGGCATCTATAGGGGCATTCCAGCGTTACGTGTTACATTCACACTTAATATGTAAGGTTCTAGGCGTGAGATTGGATTAAAGTATTCATAACGAAGTGATTTCATAGAATTGTTAAGTACTTTGTGGCGTTTGCTAAAAAATGGAGTGTGATGACACAGCCTGAATGCATGAAAAGCACTAACGAAAATGTGTGTGACGCTTTAAAAATTAAGGTCTCACTTATCGCACGTAAGTCAAACACCTTATCAGTCAAGCACCTTATTTTGTCTTCTGACTTAGTTGTTAGACTAAATGTTTTGTATGCTAAGAGATTTAACCACGAAAGCATTCCACGCTTGAATCAGAAGATGGAATTCGAGATGGTGTTTGACTTACGTGCGATGAGTCACACCCATAAAGATGTAGCAAAGGCCTAACAACTTGTAACTGAGTGAGTTCAGTGTCCGATTCACAATTTTGCTGCTCAAGCGCCAGTTCAAATTCCAGAACAGGTGCTTGTTCATCTCTTTTGACATAATTCATTCCTATGCCTACGAATAATCCCAACAAATAAGAAAGGATCTTGAAGAATAAAGAACGCCAAAAGAAAAAAAAATCTAGAAAAATAGCGTTACTAACATAAAGTGTCAAATAATTATTTCGTATCGTACCCAAGGCATTGTGTAAGAAGTGTCAAGTCTTAACATAGCAGGAAGCAGAGAAAGCAATGCGGAATAAGTAATGAGGCAAACGTTAGGTTATTGACTTGAGAGATGGCTATGGAATGAGCTTTGGAATCGACAGGTGGCGTAGACAGTTGACGAGTATATGAGACAGAGTAAGGAGCAGGGATTGTGAGAGAGGAAGGAAGTTGTGGACGATTATTGGACAGTGGGCGAGCGAACGGGATTGTGAGAGGGGTCAGATATGTGACGGTGATAATTGAGTGATCTAGAGGACGATCTATGGAGATAACCTACATCAACGAGAGGCAGGTAAAGTACTTTTCCTAAGCACATCCATATCGGTTCAGTTATGTAGAGTGTAAAACTCATTTATTGTACATGCTAATTCTTGCCATTCTATTCGTGTGTAACCTCTTGCATATCTCACATTAGGCCAAGCGAGTGATAATCATCTGGAAGATGAATGATGAACAACTACACCACCCAAGTAACAATTCAAGCAGGGTCTCTGGTACGATCCCAACGCAGTATTAATATTGCGTTACGATTTATTGTATTCATAAATATTTTTTTTTTCTTTAATGTCTTTCTATAAATTTCATTATATTTCATAGATATCAACGACAGAACATATCGGAATTAAAATAGAAATACCCGTTTAACCACAGCTAGCCAACGACGATCCTAAATGACGGGCAGTGGCGCAGGAACGGGGGGGGTACAGGGGTACATTGTACCCCCGCAAATTTTTGAAGAGGTACTGTACCCCACTAAATCCGTAAATCGAGTTGTACCCCCTGTACCCCCCTTTGGTAACTTGACAGCAGACGGAAGGTGCTACTGTTAAAATTACCTATTATCAATTCGCCCAATAAAAAAATGTATTATTGCTTATAAATTTTAAGCATTATAGTCCTTACCACAGAAATTCAAAACATTTAATTGTAAACTTATTATACTACATTGTGCTTGCTACTAGTTAGTTCATTGACCTAAGTTCTTGGAAACCTCTTTAAGGAGATGAAAATTGTTTAAAATATGTGTGGAACGATGGAATCAGATTGACTCTCAGACAATTACGCTGCAGACGATTGCTGCTTTGCGTAAGGGAGGGGGGTACACATTTCTAAAGCAGTGGTCGCATCGATTCGAAGATAAGATACAAATCTTCATCAGAAGAGTATATGACTGACTCCATTTTCTTTTGAATATTTATAATGGAATTTTCCGAAACGGAACACTTACACGAACGAGACGAGACACGACAGAACAACTTGGGGGAGGAAGGGGGGGGGTTACAATGCACTCTTGTACCTCACCCATATTTTTCATAAATTTGTAAGAGGGTGTTGGGAAAACCATACTTAAACCTATATATTAAGATGAATGACGTGAATTTGGAATAAGTTTTCATAATTTCAGAGTGGAAACCGAATGAAAAATAAGCACAAACAAGAATGAGAAGGACCTCGCCACACAGGAGACGAGATGAGGCTGTGACAATTCTTGACTCATCGCATCGCGATATCATTCCTAGGTGAAATGAAATCTTTCCTAGACATTGAAACAGGGTGCAATTTGCGATTTTATCAGAGGGGGGGGGGGACTATTTTTTACCTATGTATTAGGTATACTTTGGACATTAATTGCTTAAAATCTAATTGTGATATCGAATGCAACACAAACACAACGCCATTTTATGTTAAACTCTAAAGTCAAATTGTAAGAAAATTACATTAGTCAGATGAATGCACGAGATAAATGAGACTCACTGCAGGTTCTATTGGTAGATTTTGGATTGGATTTACAAGGTCTCTGGGAGTAAGATGGGAATATTTGATTGATTTCGTTTATTTTACTTCGCATTTCTGCCACTTTTGGCTAATCGCGAAGATGAGGATGAGTGATGATGATATGATGAAATTGATGGACACTCAAAAATAACACCCATGGGCAGGCCAGGATTCGAACCTGGGACCTCAGGCGTCATAGCGCGCTATGCTAACCCCTCCGCCACGGAGTCCGGCGAGGTGGGAATGTGTTTTGGATTTTCTTTGGAGATGCGAAAATCTTTAACTGTGACGCGCACATGCTTCTGCTTACATTAAAGTTTACCTTTTCACAAAAACGAGAAATTGACATGTCATCCTAAAAAACACGCATGTATCTGCATTTAATACCACTACATACGAAAATAAACTTTGGCCGGCTCTTCACATTGTCCACCAGAAATTGAAAAGAAAGAATAAACCTTTGAGCGTATGCCTTTCCTTGCTACTTCTGAGAGCTGAAGGATTTCGGTTTTGTAAATGTACCGAATGATATTACTTTCAGTACTTGAAGAGCGTCATTAGGTACAGCTAATTATATTACAAATAAATAATTTGTCAAATTTTTCAAATATTTCAAAGTTAGACTTCTTACGAGTTTATTGGGAACCATCTGAACTCATTTTTTTTTCTTTTTTTAATACAACACCCTATAGATGTCTGAGAAAATACCAAATACATGGCTTCTAAAAGGCATTGGATGTGGTACACATCTGCCATAAATTGTTTAAAGATATAAAGATAAAGTCTCGGTACATATGGGAAACAAAATGGTAATCCTTGTTCTTTCCAACTGTGAAATAAAATTTTGCGTAACATCTATCGTTGCTTTGTTATTCACTGAATGAAATCCGGGAGTTATTTCTGCTGCACCCTGTATACTCGATGGTTTTCTCCGCTGAACTTATTGGAAGGCAAGGAATTTGGCTCATACGGCTTTGAAGGATTCCATAGATTTATGCACACTACTAATGATAATATCCATAAAATATTAATCAGGAACTTTACTTTTCGTTAATTGGATCTAACTCCTTTTTTTGTTATTCAATAAATATTCAATTCTTTTTTCTATCTGACATTAAATTCCTTACCAGGGCAGTTGTTTTTGTTCAAATCTTGGCGATCTTAACTACACGTACGCTAGATAATGAATACTTGTTGTTATATTTCTATTATTTTACTATCTTTTACCTATTCATGTAATAATAACAATACAATATTAATTAATGTACATATTTAATTAATTTATATATTAATGTAATTAAATATAATTATCCTAATTATTATTATTATTGCGACACTTGATTGGACATTATATATATATATCGCAGGCTGAATTTTGTACCCCCCAAATGAAAAACGTTCCTGCGCCACTGATGACGGGGAATATAACGCCCCATGGGATCTCCATTGCACCTACCTACAAAGTTACGTGATGGATAAGCGGTCCATTGCCACAACAAAGAAAAGAACAACAATAGATGACGTATTCCCTTGTACCCAGAACATCACGTCGGGAAAATTGAATTTCATAATTAATTACCTGACATTCCCCGAAGCCACAAAGGCTCACGACGCGTGCAAGTTCGACATTGACAAACAAGATCGCATGCTTCGCCATGCAGATTGTCGATATGAAAGACCAGGAGAAAGAGGAAATGATAAAATAAACAAGAAATATTCTTCTGTTGCTTCCGACAGAATGATTGCACAGAAGACACTTCGCGATGGATAATTTAGAGAGATTTTTTTTTCAATTGTGTACCTGTGGGTAAAAAGAATTCCACAGAAAACAGTGTGTTTGTGATAGATGTGCGCTCATGGAGTGAAATCATTGTTGCCAACTTGGATATTTGGAACTAGATATAGAATTTATTTTAATTGTTTGATTGACTGGTTTGCAGTGGCCGAATTGGAAGTAAATTACTGCCGGTATGCTCGTTTGCAAAGGCCTTTGGTCTTTTGATACAATCCCCCTTTTTTCGGGTGATTTTGTAAACAATATATCGATTCTCATTCTCTCTGTTATCACCACTAAGAGAGAGAGAGAGAAATGAGTGAGTACATTGTTGGCCGTTGCGTAGCTACTTGTGCGATCAACTTCAATAAATAAGTGCGAATATTAAGAATTTACTTGCGGTATACTTTTTGGTATCTTAATTTACTAGCGGTATGCCATACCGGCTCATACCAGCCCAATACGATCACTGGTGGTTTGGTGTATTTTACTTTGAATTTCTGCCGATTTTGGTTATTCGCGACGATGATGATGAGTAAATATATTATGAAAATGATGAAGGGGCATTTACTAAGAACACCCATGCCCAGGCTAGGATTGGAGCCAGGGACCCATGGCGTCGTAGTGCGATGTGGTAACCACTCTTACACTGAGGTGGGCTTTTTTAAATCGTGATTTAGCGACTAGAAAAAATGGTCCAAAATGATTTTCACCTTCGCGCTCGAAAATCTGTTATTACGAAGGCTATTTTTTTCAACCTCCGATAGGGTATGAAATCAAAACCACAGTGAATAGCAAAATGGTTTTATTGACAAAAGTTACGTACACGTACAGGGTGGCTCAATAAGACACTTAACACCCCCAGTACAAGGCCACTGCGGCATGGAACGTGAAAATGGCGAGGACCAATCGTTGCCTGTCCAAGGGGGAACCACATTGACGTCACCCGCATGGTCGGCAGCCATCTTGATGTCCGCCATCTTGAAATAAACTTCAGAAATTTAAATGGGAAGGGGGTCGTGCGATATATCAAAATGGGCTAGAATATCACCAGGAAAACAACTGTGACATTTGTTTTCACCTAACTTTAATTGTTGCAGAGTTAACAATAACACAAAGTTATGGCTCAAAAAGTCACTTAACACCCTCGGTACAAGGCCACTGCAGCGCGCAACGTGGAAATGGTGATGACCAATCGTTATGAGGCCAAGGGGGAACCACATTGACGCCACCCGCGTGGTCGGCGGCCATCCGGATGTCCGCCATCTTGAATTCAACTTCAGAATTTTAAATGGGAACGGGGTGATATGATATATCAAAGCAGGCTAGAATTTCAAGAGAAATGTAATGATGAAGGTTTTTTCGACGTATCTTTAACCAGTAAAAAGTTATGACTGAATTCTTGTACCAATTTGCTCCTTTTCGAGGTGGTAGAAAAATGCCTTAAAATTTGTTTAGCACATCGGTAATGCATCGAGATCAAAGTGCTGTCTAGGGAGAGAAGTTCGCATGCCATTGCACAAGATTTTAATCGGATACATCCATGAAGAGCTGCGCATTATGAATGGTTGTCGCGAACAATTACAGTGTATTGCTTCCATTAAATGAAAATTCCTTCACAGTGACAAGGCTAATGTTTATGTTCATAAGGAAGTTCATGAACAGAATATTCAATGCTTTTTATCTGGTCCCGGGCTCCATAAAGTCAACCAGTAACGCACCTCGCACTTGGCGGGAGAGTCTATTGTAGCAGACATCTCTACGCGCCCGTCGCTCAGCTTCAACTGAAGCGTTGGCCTTGGCAGTGGTGGTGATAGTGGCAGGGGAGACACCAATCACGCTGCGTGACGCCCCACTTCCTAGTACTTCACGGGCCACCTGGCGGTGCCATCGGAGTCTGAAAAAAAATAGCCCTCGTATATTACTAGTTTTCAGTTTAGAGCTATCGCTTAAGAGAATGCTTAGCGCGTTCGCCGTTGGTGTGTGGTCAGTGCTTCGATCTCTCAAAAATTTCGGCTTGGGGCAATTGTGGAGCTACTTTAAATCAATAGTAAGGGTCTCCGGTCTCGAAAACCAGAAAATAACAGCGTTGAGACTTGATTCCAGGAGCACGCGTCATCCAATGAAAAACCACTTGGTAGGCTTCAGACCTCAAAGGGCAAGTGCGCCACGAAGTCCGACTTACTTTTCAGCTTATTTCTATTTTACACTGAACTTACATCCCTGCCATAATCGGGATTCGAACCTAGCGTAGTTGGATCACCAATCACTCCGGAAAAGAGACTGACATTTTCCTGTTTAATGTATAAGGGACAGTAAAACTTAAGTATACTCACATTTGCCTTTCTTCTCTGATAACTATCTAGGTAAATGCATGTTTCAAGTGGTGACGTTATTAAGAACAGTGAACTAAATATTGACAATTATGTCATATGTTCCTCGCACGTACTTTGTAGAACTCCACTAATACCTTGGTTACGTACGTATCTTTACAGGACGCTCACCTAAACTCTGGTTTGGGATAGTTTTATCATCAGTCCCACTTAGTGCATAGGATTTTTCTCACCCGTTTCCCTGGTTTGGGATAGTTCTATTTTCAGTCTCACTTCTTGGGGAAGGCTTTTTGCCGCCCGTATCCCTGGTTTTTGGCAGTTCTATTATCATTTCCAGTTGATGGAGAAGATTCTTCTCACCAGTTTCCGTGGTTTGGGACAGTTCTATTTTCAGTCTCACTTCTTGGGGAAGGCTTTTCGCCGCCCGTATCCCTAGTTTTTGGCAGTTCTATTATCATTCCCAGTTGATGGAGAAGATTCTTTTCACCAGTTTCCGTGGTTTGGGACAGTTCTATTTTCAGTCTCACTTCTTGAGGAAGGCTTTTCGCCGCCCATATCCCTAGTTTTTGGCAGTTCTATTATCATTCCCAGTTGATGGAGAAGATTCTTCTCACCAGTTTCCGTGGTTTGGGACAGTTCTATTTTCAGTCTCACTTCTTGGGGAAGGCTTCTTGCCGCCCGTATCCCTGGTTTTTGGCAGTTCTATTATCATTCCCAGTTGATGGAGAAGATTCTTCTCACCAGTTTCCGTGGTTTGGGACAGTTCTATTTTCAGTCTCACTTCTTGGGGAAGGCTTTTCGCCGCCCGTATCCCTAGTTTTTGGCAGTTCTATTATCATTCCCAGTTGATGGAGAAGATTCTTCTCACCAGTTTCCGTGGTTTGGGATAGTTCTATTTTCAGTTTGGGATAGTTCTATTTTCAGTCTCACTTCTTGGGGAAGGCTTTTTGCCGCCCGTATCCCTAGTTTTTGGCAGTTCTATCATCATTCCCAGTTGATGGAGAAGATTGTTCTCACTCGCTTCCCTGGTTTGGGACAGTTCTATTTTCAGTCTTACTTCATGGAGAACATTCTTGAGCCGGTATCCCTGGTTTGAGAGAGTTTTATTCAGTCCGACTTGTTTGAGAAGGTTATTGCTGCCCGTATCTCTGATTTCAGGCAGTTTCTTATAACTCTGTCTAAACTTTCCTACTGCTTAGATTCATTACAGTAGCTTTACATATTACACAATGCATTTATTACTTGTAGTACTTACATTCACTGTTGTATTCACACTTCGTGTAAAATATTATTGCCGATTCAAGTTATTTGCAACTACGAATCAGCTCCTTTATGCTACTCTGGTGTGGTAACACTGAAGGAAATTGCTGAATTGACAGTTAACAATGAATTATTTAAAGCTTCTCTTTGTGCCAATAAGATGTGTCAATAAGGCAGCAATTCTTTCTTGGGTAATGCGATCTTGTTTCACTTCTCTACGTACAATCAGAAGCAAAATTACACAAACACTCTTGTGAACTTGGATGGTGCAAGCTTTCAGAATTTGTAGCCATTCCTAGGGAGATGACTGGCTGAAAAAATGTCAAGGTGAATTTATTTTTAATGTCTACGAGTAAGTCGCGATTTGCTCTTGTTTTGTCGTAACGAGGGGCAAACTGGAGATAGACATGGCTATTTTTATTTCGGTCAAAATTTAATTGAATTCCAGTTGAGAGAAATTTCTATCTCGGTTTCCTTTCTCGTAGTTGATTTTGGCGTGATAATTCCGTGAAGGTGAAAACTAGAGGCACATTTGAGTCTGTTTTTACCACTGGCAACCATGCACGAAAAGCTCCGCAGACCATGTCATGGGATATGACGTCAAAAGCGAGCGTCATCACCGGCTGAGCTCCAAATGTGCCCGTGGCATTAACTCTTCAAAATATCACGAAGAGACAAACAGTTGTTATGCAGAAATAATCAGTCCAATCCTCTCTCTCTCTTGTGCATCACAGAAAAGGGTGATAAAATTACATTTGAGTTTGAAATATGACTACTGTATGTCGTTTTGAATCATCTAGAAGTTAACACGCCATTGTTTGAGTTTTTAAGTTCACTTTATACACAGATAGGTTAATCGGGACTGGGTCTACAGTTTAAATTGGGATCCGAACCACTCCTCCGAGTGTCTAATCCGGAACACCTTGATTACAAGACAACGACGTTGTCACTACACCATCGGGAGGCCCTGTTTCACAGATCGTATTAAAATCCGCCTACACTTCCAACATGGGGAGAAATTCATGCTCTCTTTTGCCTCTGTCGTGTTTATCAGTAGCAGTTCACATTTCGGCATTATTTAAATAAAGGTCTACCTGGTGCAAAACTGTCCCTCGTGGCCTTAATCCAAGCCTTTTCGACGTTTCTCTCCGTAAATCAGAAATCCAAGTAAAGTTTCTTAATGAAATAGAATGTTTCCATTCCATTTCTTGTTTATGGGCGGCACAACTAAAGAAATCCAAGCAAGTTTAGACAAAGGAGCATCATGTCGAACACCCTTCATCCCAACAGACTGTTCCTCTTTACTTGGAAAGATCAATGCAGGCTTCAAATTTCGAACTGTACCGGTATCGAATTCGAGATCCCTTGTTTACATGGTGACGACGTTACCATTACGCCATCGAGGAGCCCCGCCTCCATAAGTGTTTGTGATTGCCCCATCTTATCACGATTCATCCTCATCTTCGCGATTGTTAAGAAGTGGCAGTAAAATGAAATCAACCCTGTACATTTCATAAATACAGGGTGACTTATAATTCTGTAAGGGGTTTCGAACGTTTATGGTACAAGAAGTGCATTTATAATACATATAGCAAAACGATGCATATCAATACATAAAGAACCTCTCCAAGTTTGGTACGTACCTTACTGGTGCTCGATATATGCACCCCCTATTGACGAGGCAGACGTCAATCCTGAAATCAAGTTTCGGCCACACACGTCTGATCAATCGCACAGACAATTCTCCTTGAACATTTTGTACCACGCACGAACTGCCTTGTCTTTAAGTACTTCTGTTCGATATTTTACGAAATATCTGTTGTGCCGTCACAACCGACTCACATTTAGCGAATTCGAAGACACAGAACGCCTTGTGTTCACCAATGCACGTTAAATTTGCGTTAACTGCGTAAAACTGCCACCTGCCGGCTAAATCTACAATTACGTGATGGAACCTATTACGAATGCAAACTTGGAGAGTTTATTTATGTACTGATATGCACCTTGTTGCTGTATGTGTTATAGTTCTTGTACTGTAAGCGTTCAAAACCCCGGAGGGAATTATGAATCACCCTGTGTATGTACCACGATACGATCAGAAGAAAAGGATCAATCCTTTTTATTAAATTGTGAAGATGCCAAAACGGTTTTGGGAAGCATATCTTCGAACTTGAGGGTAAATAACACGTAAATACATTCATTTAGTTGCTTTTGACTGTAATGTTTAACTGTGTAGAAGGCACTTTAACTCTGTAACTCTTAACTTTAATTGGCTTCCCGCTTTCTTGCTGCGATTAACCTAATAGCACAAAAGAGCGACAATTATAATTGAACCAATCAACTTTACGAGCATCCCGAATGTCGCTGGGTTGCATTAAGCGAATATTGGTGATTAATTCATTCGTTAGGTCTCCTCACATTATCTCTTTATCTGCCCACCTACGGCGCTGCTTTCCATGTTATCCCCGGCATCAACGCAATGATTCGCTAATGGCACGGGAGACGGTTTCGTGGTGGATTCACATTAGGGGGAAGCGGGGAAGGGTGGAGCAGAACGTGATGTAAAAAAGGGGAGCTCATAGCCCATCGAAACGGTGTAGTGGTATCCGTCACCTCACGAAGCAACGGTCGGATTACTGAAAAGGGGTGGGTAATGCTCCGTACGTGAACAGGCAGCCTTTGTTACTGAAATTAGCTCTGAAAGCATGATAGGCATTCCAATGATACCCTCTGACAAGGAAGAAGTGCAGAAAACTGTAAAAATTATGATTTTATGTGTGAGATCACACATCAACTTTACGACTGAAACATTTTGGTGTAAAAGTTAAGGACGAAACATAATACTTATACTGCACAGTTTGTATTCCGGTCGAGATATAATTAGAATAATTAAATCAAGAAGACTTAGGTGGGCAGGCCATGTGGCACGAATGTGGGCGGAAAGAAGAGTTTACAGGATTTTTGTTGGGAAACATGATGGTAAGAGACCTGTAGGAAGGCCACGACGGATAAAGTTGAGATGGACCTAAAGGAAATCGGTAAGGATTGAAAAATGTTCGAATTGATCTAGCCCAAGACACAGACACATGAAAGGCTTGTGTTGCTGCAGCCATAAACCTTCGGGTTTAAGATGGCTAGATAGTTAGTATGCATTTCAGTACACCAACTGTCTAAAACAAGTGAAAACCAGTTCTGCTGAATATTAACTCATCTGCTGGATCGAGTAGCAGTATCTCCCTAATAATAATAATAATTATTATTATTATTATTAATTGTAGACATATTTAACTGTGTTATCTATTTGGAATGATGATGTTCATAGTTTATTCTTTATAAACTTCGTGCAAATTAATCTAATAAAAAGTTTGTGAACTGATTCTACCTTTTGAAGGTAATTCACGGTTGCTAACAACCATATTCCCATATTTCAGAATTGGACGGAGTATTGTTTTGTACAGGTATATTAAGGGTAATATATATTTGAAAATTTCTCCATAAGAAAATATAAAACCTATCATCTTTGCTCTCTTGCAAATAATAATAATAATAAATATGACCTCCCCGATGGCATAGCGTTGTCGCCTTGTAATCAAGGGGCCCTGGGTTCGATACCCGTTGGAGGCACATAGTGGTTCGGATACCACTTTAAACTGTAGGTCCAGTCCCGATTACCCTTACTGTGCATAACGTGGACTTAAAAACACAAACTCACGCAATCAATAATAGTAATAAATATAAATTTTTAATATCATTTGGTTTATTTATATTTGTTTATAATATTTATAATAGTATAATAACAATCATAACTATAATAATAATTTTTTATTGTTCTTTTTGGTACTATTCAAATTTTATATGGCCTGACGCCATTTAAGAGGGTCTCACTTATCGCACACCGTAGTGAATACCGTCGTCTATTGACGTCTTAGCATCAATACACTACAGTGTTTCGGGGCTTGGCCAAAAAGGCATTATTTATGCTCAGGTATAAACCTAACATGCCTAATCTAGCAACGAAAACATTTATCGTGACATCAGTAGACGACGGTGTTCAATACGGAGTGCGATAAGTGAGACCCTTTAAAATAAATGGGGTGTAATGGAAATGGGCTGGTTCTGAGTTCAAACACCTAATCAAGGGTGTTGCGAAATAGTAAAACAGGCTGAGAACCACTGCATTCGCGTGTGTTCTGTTAAAAACTGACCTGGACAGAGAAATTACGGGTACTAAAACTAATGCCTCTTCTGCGATGACACCCTGCTAGTTGATGAAGACGCCGGAATATGGGCCTGGAGACTGAATATGTAAGCACGGGTCCTACGGGGATGACGTCATATCATGAGTCATAAAACGCCTCCGAGGAACTATATGGGAAGAAGGCGGAAGGCTCGTAATGCTCGCCGTCGAAATGGCCAATTGAAGGCGAGTTTAAGACCTTTGGGCTTTCTAAAGGGGAAATATTGCGAGAGCATCATCCTCGGTGAAATTCCTACTGTTTTTAGAGCCTACAATGTTTCCATTGTCAAATGACGTAACAATGGACAATTAAGTGACGCTTAGCTTCATTAATAATACGTGACGGGAAATATGCAAGAATTGATCGGACGACTTCACTGGCGATTGGGTTCCAAACCCGCGGGGGGGGGGGGGGGGCAAGATACCAAAACTGGGGTGGGGGGCAAATACAGTATATTTCGCTTTGCAGATAAGGTTTAGCGTAGTGCGGGTGCAAAGTGGCGAAAAGTGGGGGAACAACTGCCCCCTCGCCGCCATATTGAATTGGGCATTTTGAAGGCATTCCTTCTGCTGAGATTTTCCTCCATTTTAAAGTATATTTCTATTGGTCTAAGCGGATCTTGCTGTATAGAAATTTAGGCTCAGTGGCGGAGTGGTTAGCACAACGCGCTACGACGCCAATTGTCCTGCGTTCGAATTCCGATTTGGGCATGTGCGTTCTTTGTGAATGTCACTTCATCATATCATCACTCATCCTCATCCTCGCGATTAGCCAAAAGTGGCAGAAAGGCGAAATTAATAATAAAAAAATAATTAACATAAAGTTAAATGAAACATTTTAGGGAGGGGGTTTCTCCTTAAAATTCATATATAATTTTAAAAAATTTATGTAATATGTAAAATGTCATATATGCAAAAATACTCCCCGATGGCGCAGTGGTAGCGTCGTTGTAATCAACGTGTCCCGGGTTCGATACCCGGTGGAGGCATATACTGGTTCCGATCCCACTGTAAACCGTATGCCCAGTCCCGATTAGCCTTAATGTGCATAAAGCGGACTTAAAACACCAACTCAATACAACTCAATATGCAAAAATACACCTTGTACCATGCTGCAATGTGTGCAGTGAGATGGGTTGGTGGGAATCAGAATATATTTCCAATGCATTCCATTTTGTTGTTTGCAAGTCACTTTTGCTGATAGGTGTACCAATTTTAACCCGTTTGATGAAGAAAAAGGAAGAAGTTATCGGAGGATCAGATCAAGTAAAGTGTTTCAGTAAAGACTCTCAAAAATAACTGATGCAGTAATAGGATATTGGTAGAGAAGCGATCAGTATTAAATATTTTATGGGAGGACATGCCATTCCTTGGAGGGCATGTGCACCCCTGGGTGAAAGGGAATAATTCCGAAGGCATTAATTCTATTGCAGTTATGTCTTCGTTGAAACTATTTTTGCGTAATTTTCCTGGATTACAAAGAAATATCATCGCATCTTCTAAGCATTAAATCAGTGTTACGTGACACTGTGAATTGCGCTGCCCTCTATTATACTACTCATAACCAACTAAATAGGTGAACTTATGATAGGTAATACACATTAGCATATCACATTTCAATTATAAGTGTGTACATATACATTAGCTCAGTGATTTCAAACCTTAGGTCCCCGTTCTCCTAGATGTGCATTCTCCCGTACCATTGCATAAATCAAAATTTGTACGTAAATATGGTTCATAATTATTAGTTACTTTGACAAATATTAATTAGGGCCTCCCCGATGGCGCAGTGGTAGCGTCGTCACCTTGTAATCTAGGGGTCCCGGGTTCGATACTCGGTGGATGCACATAATGGTTCGGATTCCACTTTAAACTGTAGGCCCAGTCCTGATTAGCCTTACTGTGCATAAAGTGGACTTAAAACACCAACTCAATCAATAATTATCAATTAATATGTAATTTACTATATTACGGTCCCAACTCTGTGACGTATCGTATTGATTTGAATACTTACATTCTCGCTACTACAGGTTCTGCATTCGAGTCCCGGAGTAGGAAAGAATGTGGGTTGTTCAGAGATAGCAACTTAAAATACATTTTTGGGAGGTAAGGTTGGCATGAACGATACTTCTTATAAGTAAATATATGTAACATCTGTTCCTCTACGTGAATTTTGGGGGGCAGAAAGTGCCTTCCCCACACACCCCAAGAAGTCGGAGCCTATGAGGTTGTTTCACTTTATCAGTTTGATTCAAATTCGTGATTAGCATAATGAGGCAGAAAGGTTGTGTAAAATGTCAAAAATACAAATATTATAGTACATTCGAGATCCGGACTGGACATGGGTATTCGTGAGTGTCCCTTCATCAAATTCATCTAATTATCACTCATCCTCATCTTCGCTATTAGCCACAAGTGGTAGAAAATCGAAGTGAATGACATCAGATCAACCAATCAAATGCAGTTGATTCAAATTTGTCCGCTAGAGGGCATGCATTCACTGTATTTAAGCTAGATTACATAGAATTATTACTTTATTCGGCCAACTAAAATTATGAACATCTGTATTGCACTGTTAATTTCATCATTAAGAGGCAATCGCACATGACACTTATATCTGTAATTTAGTAACATGTAAGTTGATAATTAATAACTCGTTTCGTCATCTTTCTTTATAATATCTCTCATCCAAGAAGTTCTTTGGTCCTTATAAGGCCCACAAACTAAGCACAATACTCCTTTGGACCTTATAAGAAACACAGACTCGGCACAATACTCCTTTGACCCTTACAAGGACCACAAACTCAAATAAGACCAGGTTACACGCACAAGTGTCGCACACTGCAAGAACACCACCAGTGAACCAATGGATGTCGGAGAAAAGAAACTTCACACCCCAATAATAGTCAAATAATCAGTCAGTGAGGTTAATAATACTCAATAGAGATACTTCCTGAAGTTAAACTACTAAATTTCAGTTTTAAGATGTGGGCTAATTTTAATTTCTTTAGAATTAGTAGTTTTGAGCCTATAGATCCTGACCAGAATGATAGAAATGGTCACTGAACAATCACTGTTTAGCATTATAGTGTGGACAGGCTGGTGAGATAATTCTGTAAGCAGATTGGACGGCATTTCCAAAGTCGTCCTGTGAACCCTGACTAACTAGAGGTAGAGACACGGAGTCCCCTTTGTAATAACCAGGAACCGCTCTATCTGCTTCAAATGCTCCATTCTCCCTTCTCTGTCTTTGATAAATCGAAGCCGAGTCGCTGACCCGTGCCAACCAGGCGGGACACGGATCACCTCACGGTCGACTGGAAGGTGGCCGATACAGCATCCGGTTGCTTGGTAACCACAGGATGCAAGATCCTCGCTCTCAGTCCAAGAGACACGCACGCTTGGAACTATAAGCAATAAGCATATTGGGTGTTGGAGCTGTGTGCTCGATTCAGAGCTGTATCTGACTGGGTCAATTCTCAATTCTCGTTGCCAATCTTCGGACCTTGTGGGAGGTCCCCGGTAACGCCGTCGGCTTGTAATGAAAGGTTCCCCCGGGTTCGATACCCGGTGTAAGGACATTGTGGTTCGGATCCCAACTTTAGATTCAGTCCCGAAGGCATAGTGGTAACGTTATCACCTTGTAATCAAGTGGTCCCGGGGTGGATACCCAATGGACACAATAATGATTCGGGTCCCACGTTAGAGTGCAGGTCGAGTCCCGATTCGCCCATCTGTGCATAAAATGGGCTTAAAATAAACTCAAATAAAAACTTTGGGGGAGGACTCTATTAGCAATATATATAATGTCTCGATTTTTAAAGAGTAGTAACTGAATTTTCCTCTAACTGGAATTTTATGAATACCTAACTCGTTATACTATGCATCGTATAGAAGCATTTTTAACATATTACAATGTAGTACAGGAACGTAATTTACATGGTTTGACAAGGAGCGTCTTTACCTTTACTGACACTATGTTACTTTGAGCATTACACAACGGCTTGATGTTCTATTTTTTTATGTAAAAAAGTAAAGTAAAGTGCTCCCCTGTGCTTAGCACCACGCCATGAAGGCGTATAGGGGGTGTGGGGGTAACGTCCCACACTTTCTTGATCCGGTCATGAGTGGGGTGATGTGATCAGCATCACGCCCCTGACCGCCTTTACCCCCCAGGGTTTCCCCCAGGTACCCATGTCATTCGACGCTGGGTGGGCGCCGGGACCGCTTCCAACGTTAGGAAAGTTCCCGGATTTGAACCGGCCGGGGATCGAACCCGGTACCTTGACCATAGTATTTAAATTATTTCCTCGTATACTACTTTAGAGATATTAAATACGCCATGGATGTATTCGTTTAGAAGGAGAGCTGTTATCACGCAAGTTGTATTGAAGTTGTGAGCTTTCTCTCATTACGTCATGCTTTCAACGAACTATTCAATGTAGATGAACCAACCTTTATGTAGCCACCTAACGCAAATTGGAAATGGCAAATAGGCAACACACCGACAAATGTTTCGTGTGACATGTTGTGCAATTCTTCTGCGGACAATATACCCTGTCTGCAATGTAGTTCCCATGGCAACATCGATTCCAGAGGTCTTTTGCATTACATAAACTGGATGGTATCCGCCATGCTCGTCCTTTGTCTCTTGTCTGTTCCTATTACTTATTTTTTTTGTTTATCTTTTTTTCGAGCTTCACAAAGCACTACTATTTTTTTAATAGTATGCCTTACCACCATTTTAAATCTATGTTTGCGTGATTTGTCATGTTAATAATATTATACTCGGAGAAGCGTATGGACACTTAACACTTGTTTCCAGTCCCTAACTTACGGGAGTCAATCCTTTAATGCCTCACATTAGGCGTCTTAGGAACTTAAAGTTGGGATTAGTTGAAAGGGTTTGAAGATAATGTATCTCCTGTCTTGCCCCCGGTATTCCTACCTAGCAACGGTGTCTTCCTAGATATATCAGGATTTATTCCTAGTACTACTTAAATTATTTCGAAACTAACATTACAGTGACAGAATAGGCGACTTTAACCTTTGAAAATGCAAGTCATTTTGAGTTTGATTTTATAGGAATGACTATTGAAGTTTTTAGTGATGCTGTAATGTTTTCTATGTCTGAAGAACGTATGAAGTATCTGTATTCAAATATTTTGTTCGAAATGTGATTTGAAAATTTATCGTAAGATTTCATCATGTCTAAGAAAGACTTACACCGTTTCCTGCCACTTCAACGTTTTTACATACATGTTAAGGGAAGTAATGTATAGTCACCTGCAATAAAAATGGGATACTTATATCATGAAATACTTGCTTCCATGCAATGTGTTTTGCCTAACTCTGCGGCTATGAGTTAACTTCATTAGATTGTTTTGAGTAGACAACACACACAACGCATTGCAGAGAAGTAAGTATTTGAGGATTTAATTTGTATTGCGGGCGACTGTACTTAGATATGGTGATAAAACTCGTATCACATATCCGGAAATCTCGAAGGAGTATGAAGACATACACAAGCAGGGAAAGGCTAAGAGCAAGGAGAGAGAAAAGGGAGAGAAATTCACACGAGAGAACACAGTAAGCAGAGAGGAATGTAAAAAGGAAACTGGAATAAAACAGAAGGATATGAAGAGAGAGAGAGAGAGAGAGAGAGATATTCAAACAAGAATAGAGTAAGAATAGTGAACCAGGGGTAGATGAATAGAGAGAGAGAGTGAAAGAGAGAAAGTCAGGAAAGGAAAGAAGAGGAATTGCAAGGCATTGCGATGAAGAAGGAATGAAGTCCTGGGTTCGGCACCTGGTTTGGATCCCACTTTAAACTGTAAAGTCCCGATCAGTCTTACTGTGGATAAAGTGGGCTTAAAATAACAACTCAACTCAATAAACAGAGAAGGAAGGCATAGAGAAAAGCAGCAGGAGATGAGGAGAGGGAGAGGGAAAGTAATAGCAAGGCAGAGATATGAATAGAGATAGGGTAACATTGAAGATAGAAACAGGAGGAGATTAAGATAGAGAGAGATTGAGAAATAGAAAGGCATAGAGGGAAGAAACAGGACACGAAGAGAGAGAGTGTAAGGAAATGAGTACATATATTCAACCTATTGTCAGCATCTTCCTCAAGCCACCCTCTGAAAGCTCTCTTGACGCCTGTCTTGTGCCGTCAATGCATAGTTATATTATCGAAGAGAATAGTGAACCGTCATTCACTGGCAAACCAAGACTCCCCTATTATACTCCAGCCATCTGCAACGATGTAATCCGCCAGGTATTTAATATTTATCACCCATTGGAAATTACCCCTTGCTACTCGTTCTCCGTAAATGCATTAATTAAATCACTTAATGGGGCCTGATTAAGAGAAGGCTCTTTAGCAAGACAAAGCATCCTCGCTGTCTCGTAAATCCAACGGAATCGAAGCCGAGTTTTTTAGACGCCAGGCAGGGGTTTGTTTCTTCTCAGGGCCAAAGGAGGTCGCCACTGTTTGCTTCCGGCGCGAGGGTCTTTCGGTGTTGATCACCTTTTCACGGTAGGATGATCCCTGGAGTAATTAATTCCCGAGTTAATCATCCGAAGCAGCGTTTCGCCGGTATTAGCCAGAAGCCCGATTCCAAGTGACGCGAGATAGAAACTCTAGATATGCCTCTGCTATTACAGCGATTCTCAAGCTTTTCCTCATTGTACTCTTCAGTCGTAACTAAATGTTTACCAACGGTTTTCTTTGGATCCGGAGTTTTTAATAGAGCAAAATCGCATTCCGGCTGTATGTGGAACGATGATAACACCATTAAGCCTCGTTTCCATGATTACCAAAAACCCAATACGCTGACCAAGACAGAATTTATTTTATTTTAAAACATAAACGTTACGTTTCAACATTCTAGAAAGTTCTTCTTAAGACTCTACACCAAATCCAAATGAAATAAGGTACAAAACAGGAAGATATATATATACACAAAAATCACTCCCCTCCAGACACAAGAATATTAGAAAGTTGTTTATCTGGAGCATTATTTTCTAAGTGTTCCAGCAGGTGGCCTTCTCCTGTCAACTGTTGTTTCACCTGAGAGGCGATTTAGATAAACATTTCCTTTTATCTGGAACGTGGTTGGACTGCTTATCTCACGCTCTTTTTCCTTATCTTTCTTGCCCGACCCTGTGGCCGAGCGGTTAGCACATCGCGCTGCGACGCCAAGGGTCCCGGGTTCGAATCCTGGTCGGGCTTGGTTGTTTGTGAATGTCCATTCATCAATTTCATCCTTTCATCACTCATCCTCATCTTCGCAAATTAGCCAAGAGGCACAAAACGCGAAGTAAAATAAACTAAATCAATCAATCAATCAACCTTATCTTTCTTCTTTTCTCCTTCTTCGCTCTTGTCCTTTTCACTCTTTCTAACACCTTCTTCCATTCTTTGTTTATCTTCAGTCCCCCATTTCGGTTCATTATATCATCTTCCTCTTTCTTTTCTATTTCCTTGGCCTCCTTCCATTTTCTCACTAGTACTCTCCTCTCCCTTCGTATCTGCCTAGCCTCATCCCACTCTATGTCATGTCCTGTTTCTCTCGTGCACTTAAATATAGCATTTCTCTCTCTCTCTCTCTTAAGTCGTACATCATCCCTATGTTCATTCAACCTGTCTTTCATCCTCTTTTTTGTTTCTCCTATGTACACACTCTGACATTATTTAAACTTGAATTCGTAGATAATCCCTTCCTCTTCTCTGTTTTCCTGTTCCTTGTCCGTTTTCATTTCTTGCTGTAAGGTTGAAACGTAACGTTTAATTTATGTTTTAAAATAAAATAAATTCTGCCTTGGTCAGCATATTGGAATTTTAGAATCCTATGTTTATTTTTATTGGGTGTTCCTACGTTTACAATTTTTATGCTTAGTTACAAAAAAATAACATGTGAAACATGTACGCAACGAAATATAAGTAAACAAACTGTCAAGCACAATTTAGAGTTTTGTTGTAAATCCTCAGATTTTCTAGTGACAAGGATGTGCCTGCATAGCCTGACACAGTTTCTTGATATCTGGTTGTGCACTTGAAACTTTCAAGCGGAGATTTGTCTCCACATTTAATCTATTTCGCTACTGTTCCCAGTCGTGACGTTTTTAGACAAATGGTTGTGGGTTTTTGAGTTCAAGAATGAAATGGGTTGAGATTTCGAACGGGCATTTTATTTCAAAACATAAGAAGCAAAGAGCGTCAGTGACAAAAAGCAGACTTATTTTCCTGTTGAGCGTTAAAGCTATGAATTTTGAATGAATGAAGTCTGCTCTACACACCTGCAGCAAAAGATGTTGTCGTGCGAGTATTCTCGACATTTCTGTTCCGAGCTGATTGCGTACCCCGTTCAAGTCTTTCATATACCCCTGGGGGTACGCGTACCACAGTTTCAGAACCGCTGGACGGAATTTGGACTTGGCAATATTGATCGGGTGAAGCTATCCGACGTTTCTATCACGTTTATTCTTGCTTTGACGACACTTGATTAGCTTAAGACTCGTGAAGTTAGGGAATTCCCCTTTGCAAGTTAATTTCCAAAGTTTCGTATATGTCGTGAAGTACTAGCGTACACATGATTTTATTTTGGAGGGGGCTGGAATGGTAAAAGTGGATATTGAATAGTTGCGTTCTCGAGAGGGTGGTGTCATAGTTTCCATTTTTACCCTCAGTTTTAAAAGCTGTTCAAGGACAAAACTGGTAATCGGGGGGGGGGGGTCATTTTAAGGGGGTTGCATTCACCATTTGGCTTTCTCAAGAACGTTTTACAGCTTTCATTTGAAAATTTTGTTTCTCTCAAAATTTCTGGAGGGGCTGTAGCCCCATCATCTCCGCCCCCCGCGTACGCCAAGGCCGGGAAGGCACATGGGAATGTGATGGTAGGGCCCACACATTCACAATCTCGACATTTTTATGAAGTGATGTGATCAGCACCACGCTCTGGCTGCCTTGACCTATCCAGGATTGCACCCAGGTTCCCAATTATTAGAGGCTTGGTGAACCCTAGAGCCGCTCCAGTAAATGCAGCACAAAAAAGAAATGAATTTAGTATGTAGCTCAGACCAAATATTTAAGATGCATTTTGGAGTCACCTTCACAAAAAATACAAAATTCATCAAACTGTAAAATTGATTCTTGGCAAAGGCCAAACAACATACTTCAGCGCATCATTTGATTCATTTAGATTTCTATGAAAAAATTCCCAAAGTAGAAACTTGCCTACGTTTTATACAGGTTAATCATATCTAGATGTACAGTTTAAAATGATTTCTAAATGATAGAACGTTGCTCCAATCAGAATTCTAACTCTGGACCTCTTGATTATAAGAGGGCGGATTTATGTCGTTGGAGCTCCTGCGTAGCGTAATGGTTAACGCTCTCGCCTTTGATGCATGTGGTCCCGGGATCAGAAAATACTGAATTAAATTGCTCTGTGCTGCACTTACGTATATTGCGGATCTTTGCAGGGGACAGAAGTGCTCATAGTAGGGGAGGGAGGGCATGGAGGATACTAACTATTCCCCAGATAAGAAGAAAATTCACATAAAACATCCCCCGTTGGATAATTTTAGTGTGCCCCTCAGTTATGAAATCTCATATTTTACATTATATTATTATTATTATTATTAATAATAATAATAATAGAGGAGAAGGTCTAAATATGGGCCCCCCTTTTTATTTTGTCATTTTCGGAGGGAAAAAATAATATATCAAGCACCTGCCTTTAAAATGCATATCTATGAAATATATACTTAAAGTAATAGCATGCTAAAGTATAGAAGATCTCAATTTCTTTTAAAAAAAGCAATTTCCAAAATGTGTAAAATGATGTATATCAAAATTGTGGTCTAAATATGGGCTACTAGTGGCAATATCACAAAAAGCAATTAAAATTTAAACAAAACAGTGATTTATCGCTAAAACATTATAAAATTCATATTTATGAATAATCGATTGTTTTG
This sequence comes from Lepisma saccharinum, assembly GCF_977018435.1. Taxonomy (NCBI): domain Eukaryota; kingdom Metazoa; phylum Arthropoda; class Insecta; order Zygentoma; family Lepismatidae; genus Lepisma; species Lepisma saccharinum. The sequence continues at coordinate 33,908,103 of NC_139245.1, read as the reverse complement.
AAAATCACCCGGAATGGGAAAAATCAAAATTAAGAAAAGCATCCAAATATTTGTTGAAAATGTGATCTCGGCATTAGACCTCATGTCATAGCACATATTTAGACCATCATGCTATTTTTCTTCTTCAATTTATTTTCGCTCTCTGTGGTACATATTTCACAAACAAATCACTGCATTATAAAATCCCACATTTGTTTTATGTACCGCTAATATCATAACCTATACAAAGCAGATGAGAATTCAGAAAACGCTGAGTTAAAACATACCTGCAAAAAGTTTTCGGAAGTCGCAATTCTACTAACACCACCACTTTCTCTTGCGAATTGGCGCCGCAACCTTTGTGCTTGACAGATAACCAGTTCCAATAGCCTCTGCCAGGCTGCAGCACCCGGGAGCGCTGATAACTCCAAAACCCATATTTAAACTTTCGCCCATATTTAGACCATCTCCTTTATAGCCGGCCCTCATGGCAGAGTGGTTAGCACATCCCACTACGACGCCAGGGGTCCCAGGTTCGAATCCCGGCCCGGACATGGATGCTTGTGAGTGTCCATTCATCAATTTTATCGTATCATCACTCATCCCCATCTTCGCAAATTAGCAAAAAAAATGGCACAAGAAGAGAAGTAAAATAAAGGAAAGCAATCAACAATAATAATCATATTTTACAATTCATAGAATTGAATGAAGTTCAGATATGAGTCCACTATTTAAATAGAAACTGAAATTGACTTTCTTCTTTTCCATAAACACATATAACTTTGTTAATAAACAGTTCTTTGTGTTGATGTACTTTTCTCCGATGGTGTAGTGGTAACGTCATCTCCTTGTAATCCAGGAGTCCCCGGTCCGATACCCAGTAGAGGCATATGGCACAGTGGTTCGAATCCCACTTTAAACTGTAGGCCCAGTTACGATTAGCCTTTCTGTGCATAAACTGGACTCAAAACAACAAATCAACAACATCACGATGCACAGAGACCACTTATTCTCCTGTCTTTCATTGCATCTCTCATCTATGTTTTCGTGCTATAATTTCACGATACGAATTACAGGAAGTTTTCCTGATATCTCAGGGAGACAAGTGTCCCTTCTGACTCCCCCTCCTTCTGCCGGTGCCCTGGCTTGTACGTATTTCTCTTTGAGATTTGCTGCCCTCGAAGCTAACTTCCCACAGTGCACATACCAACCACACGCATGGCTTGGATGCTAGAACGAAGAATTTCCACATGTAAGATGCCTTTCCCAGTAAGATGTTCAGTTTGCGAATAGGAATTCGCTTCGCCGACTTGGAAGATCTTGATTTCGCGTCTGGAAAATCGATTTCCGGCAAATAAACTGACTCGAGATATTGAAGACTTAAGAAAAAAGTGTGGAGAAAAGTTGTAGGGAGGAGAAACATGTTTGGGATGAGAAACTGAATATCCGAATCGGAGAACATGAGGTAATTTCATTATATAACACGAGATCTGTTGCTCGTGACGCTGTACCCAGGGAAAGTGTCCTAGATGGAAATTCAAGTCCATTTCTTGTTGAGCGGAAACGATGTTTCTTTAACGTGGAGAGGAATCCTAGGTTCAGAAGATAGTTGCGAATGTGTGGTTACAAGCCGCCACTGACTTCAATGTTTGTAAACGTCGTCCTAGTTGGTAAAATGATAATAAGGTGTGCGATTGTGTGGTTAGAAGCCGTCACTGATTGCATTTTGCAAACACCGAGTGCTTTACTCCTTGCACGTTCCGAGGTTTGCTCTTTGTTTACAAAACAGAACATGTCCGAGAGGTGGCGTTGTAATCAAACAGGATGGATACAATGAGCACACAGTCTAATCGTACTGTGGGAGTCGCGTCAGTTGTACTGTACTGCGTAGTGAAAATGGAACCTTACAGCAACGAAGAGTACATTTTACTAACTAGAACGACGTTTACAAACAATGAAGTCAGTGGCGACATGTAACCAGACATTCGCAATTTTCTCGAAAACGGCTGGTTTGCAGACCTATGTTTTACTGAGACTTTATTTGCTTCTATTATCGTGTACTTTCAACTGTGCCAGTTTGCGCCATTACTTATGATACACCCTGTATACACACACACACGCAGTGGTGGCTATTTGGGGAGACCTGAGGGCAGTTGCCACCGTACTATGGCCTCTTAATGCCTGTCTATCCAGAATAACTGTCCTTGGCCTCCTTCCCTTCCCCAGTTTTGGCACCCAATTGTATATACTGGTCAGAAGTATTCGGACAGTTCTGAGTTTCACAAATTAAGATCTTTTCAAATTTCCTTTATTTTTTTATACCAGAACCATTGAACAACCACGATAATTCTATGTTTAGAAAATGATACTAGTATATGTATAAATTAAATTATACGCATTAGCAATTATTATTACAATAAATAATTCTAAATCGTAGCGGGTTGTGGTTAACAAAAGAAATTTGGGAGAGAGACATTTTCACCTGGTAACCAGTAGCGGCGATCGGATGCCAAAACTAGGGGGCAAAGACAATTTACTTGCTCTTAGTAGACAAGTTCGAGTTTTCCTTTTAGGTCCATTTTTATGCACATATAGACTAATTTGGACTGGACCTACAGTTTAAACTGGGATCCGAGCCACTATGTGCCTCGACGGGGTCTGGGTAGACAAAGCTTAGCATTGAGGCCACAGTGCAGAGTCAAAAGTAGAAACAGTGGAGGGGGGGGGGCAATGCTTCCCATGCCCCTCCAATCGTTGCCATTGCTGGTAGCCTTGCATCAATGAATATATTGATTAAAGGTACCCAATATCGGTGGCAGCAGACTTCTGGAGACTGCCTCTATACACAACATTAATTTATGTAAGAACAAAATTGAAATTTTTACGAGTTTGAAAAATCGGCGATGTTATTTTCGTAACATTTTTATAGGTTCACATTTAAAAATTTCATGGCGTGAAGGGGGTGCATGGTCCCCATGGCCCCTCCCCTGAGTACGGGCCTGGATGAGGTAGCTTAGGCTTCCTCTTGAAATGTCTGGACTTGTACACAGGAGCGTATGTAGAATTCTATATTTTCCTTTCTTTCTTTCGGTGGGAGCAAGAGAGAGAGAGAGAGAGAGAGAGAGAGAGAAAGAGAAAGATGAAGGAAGAAAAACAAAAAGAGATTTAGTTCTTTTCGTCTATCTGTGTCTCTTACTTTCCCTGGAAACTATGCCCCTTTCTCATTTCTCATTCTTTCTTGCCCAGCTTATTCTTTTGGTATTTTTCATTTATCTTTTTTCTCGGGTTCGAATCCCGACCTGGACATGGGTGTTCTTTGTAAGTGGAACTTCATTAATTTCATCATATCATTGAATTGAATTTATGTTTTAAGTCCACTTTGTGCATAGATAGGCTAATCGGGACTTGACCTAGTTTAAAGTGGGATCCGAACCACTGTGCAATGTGCCTCTACCAGGTATCGAACGCGAGACCCCTTGATTACAAGGCGATGACGTTACCACTACGCCATCGGGGAGCCCCTCTCATGATATACTCATTGTCGTGATTAGTCAAAAGTGAAAGAAAAACGACGCTATATAACAAATCAATTCGATTTCTCTGTTTCTCTCTCTCGAAAGAAAGAAAGATAGAGAGGAAGAGATAATCCTATTTTCTCGCTGTTACACCTTTCACTCCCTCATCTCTCGCTTTCCGTCACCCTTCACCACTACTGGGCTTCGAGCGTATACCGTTCGTTTTGCCTGTTCGAGCGTTATTCCCTCGAGCGAAGATGCTTTCAATTCCGTACGCTATCTAGCGTCGTGCGTGCGAACTATTTGGCACTCTAGCGAAACCCTCTCCCTGCAGTACTCTAACAGCAACTTTCAGGCACGACATCTGCATTTCACCTCCGATTATTATCAGAACTTTACATCTTTTCTTTCCTTAAAACTCTAAACGAATCCAGTTTTCTCCCATGTTTACTTCGCTCGTCCATTTCGTAACCAATTTCCTAAAAGCAAATGACCGTTTTCTCCTTCATGATAAAATCATGTCGTATTGCTCATTGTGAGCTGTCCATCAAGGAAGATATGATTTTAATATCGACCCGAAGCAAAGAAAAAGAGAATACAAGATGTCGATTTCCTTCAGAACTTTAGTGAAATTATGGAATCAACACTCGATTTTTTTTTTACATTCAATACCTTGCATTTATCATTTTTCAACCGAAAGCCATATATAAAATGGTTTACAGAGATTTCGGCTTGAATGAAAATCTTTGTTGCTTTTGAGTGTCAAAATAGACGTCGATATGATAGAATTAATCTTCTCACCAGTACTTGTATTTGTAATTTTGTTTTTCTACAAGTTGCACCACTTTTTGGATAATCGCGACAATGGAGATGAAAGACGATTAGATGAAATTGATGAATGTACAATTACAAATAATACCAATAGGCGTGTCTCGAACCCGGGAACTTCGGCAGCAAGATCTAAAGTCTAGCACTTAACGCTCTTAGTCACCAGTCGCCTAATCTTGGCGATCTTGTTTATGTATAATGAGCCGGCCGCGGTAGCCAAGTGGTTAGTACATCCGAATCGCGGCCTGGGCATGAGTGTTCGTTATGAGAGTCCCTTCATCAATTTCATCACTCATGCTCATCGTCACGATTAGCCAAAAGTGGTAGAAAAGCAAAACAAAATAAGCAAAACAGTCAATCTATACATAGAGGTTGGACTATTTAAAGTGATAACTCGAATTATCTTAAGAACGAAACATTTTCGAAAGAAATGTTTCAAATAAAACTTAATTGACTTTAAGGGGAAAAGAGAATGCCATTATGTATGTTCTCTTAAATGGAAATTTATTATTTTATTTAATATTTTCATTCCTATCAACAAAAATAAAACAGCTTTTGTAGAAACAATTTTGTATTGAGCGCGTAGTTTCACAGATATTTGACAAGTAAGATGTTATAACAGAAATTCATATTATTTCATAAGCTTTCCCCTTTAAAGGTCAGTCAACTTTTATGGTAGTTACAAATATCCAAAAATGAGAAAAATCGATCGGGCGGGGTGTTTTGAGCTGTTCAAACTTGAAATTTGAACATTTGAAAAGAGTGTTCAATTTTACTAAGTTTCAACATTTTCTCTTTACAACGAGCTCAAGAACGCTTCTGTATCTTCATTCGTTCCCGAATTGAAAATTGCCTATTTCTGAAAAATTACTTTTTGAACATCCCTCATATAATAAGTAATTATCCTATTTCAGCAAAATCCTTTCACAGGTGTCGGTTATGGAGCAAAGCAAAGCTGTGTACCAAATATCATCAAAATCGATGACTGTGAGGGTCAACTCGTGCCTGATTTGCCATGGAATGACCCATATGCTGTACATACTGTGTCGTAATCAATGGATCCCGGGTTCGAACCCCGGTGTATGATCATAGTGGTTCGGATTCAACTTTCAACTACAGGACTAGTCCAGATTAAGCTATCTGTACATAAAGAGTACTTGAATTAACAACGATCTGAGTCGTGATTATTGAATAAGCTCAGGATACTTACATGTGGTAAGCCATTTATCTTACAGGTACTCATTTTCACCTCCTTCTTGCATGAATTATTTAGTTTTAAAAGCATCACGACAACCTTTAATCTTTCCACTGTGAAGTATTTCTTACTTTGTGGAACACACACACACACACACACTTCTACCCTTGCTATATCCATCATAAATAATTAATATCCTTAATGTTGTTTGATCCCTACGGAAACCTATGTGAATTATTCATCACTGAAAGCAGAATATATAATATGTTTGTTAGGTAACGTGTTATGAAGGGACACTGTCGTAGTTGATTACTTCTGATAACTTTTCTCATTTGAGAAACAGAAAATAAGATTTTTTTTTACAAAATTTCTGTCCGCTAAGCAAAAATGTAATATGAAAATACAGTAAAACCTCGTTAATCCGGACTAATGGGAGGATAAGTTGACCGGTTTAACGAAAGTCCGGATTAACTGAAATAACCTAAGTAGAAACTGCACTAAAACTCCGTTTATAGCAACAAAACACGTTTATTATGATGGATTTAAAGGGCATAGGCCTAAATACACTATACAGTACAGTACAAAGTCTGCGGGAAACAAAATTTCATCAGTGGTTGACTGCCTTTTCTTTGGGACTTCTTGTTGACTTCTAGCCACATTTAAAACCTTGCATTTTGCTTTTCTTTTTTTTTTCTTTTTCCTGTCCGGATTAAGCGAAGTCCGACTTATCGGAGTCCGGATTAACGACGTTTTACTCTATGTACATATTACAGAATAATTCTCGGTCAATATATAAGGGTTCATAGCACAAGTGGCGTAATTCCATTCAAAGCATTTTGAGAAAAAGGCACATTAAATACCTTAGTACTATGCAGGGTGGTTAGAAGTCATTAGTTTTATTTGATGATTTTTTTATTTAAATCTGATTTTTTATTTAAATCCATTTTTTAATTTAAAAAAAAACATTGCTTGTATGATTTACAGCACCATGCATGCAGATATATGTTTGGTTTTTATAGAAATGATTTTTCTGGTAAACGGCCCTTTAAAATATTTGAACTGTTTGCTGAATGTGTTAATAAAACTATCATAATTTCAGTAACTTTTCTCCCAGTGAAAATAAAAATATTTTTTATAGTTTCTGTATCTGAATTTTGACATTTCTTTAATAATAGTTTGCAAAATATCAGCTTCCATGTTTATTTACAGTTTAATGATAATGACACTATATACGGTTTGACATGATCCACAAAATGTTTACTATTGAATTTTAAATCAAGATAAATTTAAGCTTGTTTACAGTTAACATGTTGCATTTCCTTTCGTATGAGCTTCGCCCCATCAGTACATATATTTTGTATCTTTACTTTTTCTTTCTTAGAGCCAAATAAACACCATTAAGTGATTACTAGATTAATTTACTTTCACCAAAAGTGATTCTGTCTACAAAATCCTAATGTGCATTATTCTATATTTTTTTAATTTGAATTTATTTAAATCAGTGGTTTTTTTTAGCTGTTGGAGCACAAACATAGTGGTGCCTCTATGAGCAAGAATTTGAACCTTAGAAGATACTTGCTTCTAGCACTGAAAAGTTGATACTTCACATGTAATTTATTTTCGCGGAAAGTGGAGTTACTGCACTTGTGCTCTGAACCTCCTCATATCTCTCAGTTTACGTTGTGTCGTGCTAGAAATGTCAATACCTTCTTTCTCGAAGCTTGTCAATGTATTTTAAGAACTAATTACGGGTTATTGTCTTCTGTGTGATCATGTTCTTCTATACTGCTCCATTGATCGCTTATGATGATTTCAGATCGAAGCGACACGTCGCTTGGAAGCGGACTTAGTATTAAACGCAACTTCCAAACCGAAGGGACACGACAATTTGCAAGTGTCGCTTACATAGCGCTCGGACTAAGCCGTTTTCTCAATTTCGTGCATCGTGTCGCCTTGGTCTGATGGTAAGGCAAGCGCGGTGAGTTCTTATAGGGAGATTTCCCCACGAAGCGACACGCGAGGCTTGAAGATTTCAATAAATAACTTCAGGTTCGTGTAGTCATGCGGCTACTGTGCAAACGTTGCTGTTGATTGGTTCCAAAGCAGCACGTGTCACTTGTCGATCCGGTCTGAAATCTCCCTATCCCTAGTTCCCTTTTGTATCTTTGACACACTCCGCTTCGATTTTGTTTAATTTTTTAGTAAATATCTTGAATGTTGTTAAACTTCTTTTCCTGAATGTCTGGAGTAAGAGAACGCGAACGCGGCCTGGGCGCTCGTTGCGGGTATGTGCCTCGTCCAATGAACGCGCGGAGGGGAGGGGTCTCACTTGAGGCTTTCATCTGGCACCCTTCCCCACCTAGTCTGGCCCCGCCCACAAGCTTTCGCCTATGCGCGTCGCTACTCCAGACATTCTGGAAAAGTTGTATAGTTGCAGTTCTCCCAGGCGTTACTGTTTCTCCTGGTTGTACAGTGGTGGAAAAAAGTTCTTCCCCATAAGACTTTAATGGCAGTAAATAATGCCGGAAAGGTAGGCAACACACATTGCACCTTTAGGTGATCGGGTGATTCTGTCTGTCTCAAGAAGCAACTCGTCTTTCATGCAATAGCCAACAGACACAGGAAATGTAGGAAAGTCACGTGACATCAGGTGGAATGTTGTTCGTCATAAAATCGCCTTTTCTCAAGCCAGGTCGCAGAACCGACAAGAGTTATAGCCTATGTCCGAAAATGATTCCCCTAAAACCGTTGAACGAAACGCTAAAATAATTCTTGCCTTCATTACAAAGGCTACTATACTATATGTGCCGCGGTAGCTCGGTCGTTAGGGAGTTTGATTACCATGCGAGAGATCTGAGTTCGATCTCCGACTGGGGAGAATTGGAATTTTGTCCACCTGTTCAAGTGGTTCCGGCGCCCACCCAGCGTCGTATAAAGTGGGTACCTCTAGGAAACTTGGGGTGGGGGTAAAGGCGGCCAGGGGCGTGGTGCTGATCACATTATCCCCACCTTCGGCCGTAACAAGAAAGTGTGGGACCCTAACTCCGCACCCCCTACACGCCTGCATGGCTTGGTGCAAAGCACAAGGTAGCACTTCGCTTTTTCATTTACTATACGTCCCGATTTTGTCGGAACAGAACTTTCTAATTTCTATGTGGACTTTCTTCCAAGATCTGTAGGGATGTGAATAGGCTCCAGCTTTTCTTGACACAATTCATCCATGTTATATTTCGTTATGAAAACCACGGCCGATATCCTGTGTGTGGAGGGGGGTGGGGGGGCTATAATTCAAACATGTGAGAGCCGGACCCTGTGGCCGAGTGGTTAGCGCATTGCGCTGCGACGCCAAGGGTCCCGGGTTCGAATCCCGCTCGGGCTTGGTTGTTTGTGAATGTCCATACATCAATTTCATCATTTCATCATTCATCCCCATCTTTGCAAATTAGCCAAGAGGCACAAAACGCGAAGTAAAATAAACTAAATCAATCAATCAATCAATCAAACATGTGAGGTGATACTTTTCTCACTACTCCATTCTCCGATTCTTCGTATCAGAAATAAATCTTAATTCCACACACTGAAAATGTAGCATTTCCTACATCTTAGCATGCAAATATCTAGCAGCAAAGTAATGTGTAGGCACATAGTGGTTCGGATACCACTTTAAACTGTAGGTGCATTCCCGATTAGTCTTACTGTGCATAAAGTGGACTTAAGACACCAAATCAACCAACCGACACAATCCCGTTATCGTCCAGATTATTATCGAAACCAGAAGCTTCGTCGCGAATAACATAAGCAGGAAGACAATGTGAAATTACCGAACAGAAACAGAACCTAGAACGGCTAGATTGGATTAAATCGACGATACAGCACGCGTTCTAAAATGAAGAAGAATACGAAAGTTGAAGGACCTCGATACACACACACACACTTTTCCTTCCCCTCAATGGTAAGATATCTTTCTTGCAGAAAAGCCTTTACGTAGGCCTTCAAGGACACGACGAGAAAGTGTTTTACATGCAATGACGGGACCAAAACACAGGTTTAGTTTGATATGAAAGCTGTGTTCCTCCTTATATCCTTATTTCGTACGTCATTGATGACAGGAACACGGGCCTCGTCTGCTAACCCTAGTTTCGTAGAGCAGACGCCTGTTTGCCACCCTTTGGTTCCGTGACCTTCGCTCGTAGTTAGCAATTGTGAATGACTCACCAGATACCTGTTGCCTGTGAGCTTATACAAGAATAGATATTTCGTTAGCGTATGTAAGTATTGTTTCCTCTGCAGTTATATCAGTTAACGTTCGAATTGTTTCCTAATGGTTACGTTATTTATAAATTAGTTCTCGAGAGTGATCTTTCTATCTATTTGTATGGGGGGGGGGGGGTATACAGCCTGCATGTATTATTTTTTTTTTCTGAAACAAGAAGAAATTCCAAGACAAAAAAAGAGTCGTAGAAAAGTAGTTAACAAAAAAGAAAGAAGAAAACGAAAATGTAAATGTTTAAATAAATTATTGTATAGATCGAGTGAATAACATTTTCTCACGGGGCCTCCTCGATGGCGTAATGATAACGTCGTCACCTTATAATCAATGGATCCCGGGTTCGATACACGGTGGATGCAAGTAGTAGTTCGTATATCATTTTAAACTGAAGGTTCAGTTCAGATTAGCTTATCTGTGCAGAAAAACTAAAAAAATAAATTGTCACAGTGTAAGAAAATTTCATGTTCAACCACATACAAAAGGGAATAATTTATTCCATGTTGGAGTTCACATTTATAGCATCTAACCAACACAATTATGGATCGCAACGTATTTTCTCGGATCCATTGTAATTATACGTGCATGATAAAATAACAGAAGTTGAGGAAAGAGAAAGCCAAGCGAAACACAGATGCCTTCTCCAGAATTTCAAATCTCGTTACGTAAGGTTCTGGGTTGAAGTCCCGGGCACGCATGACTCTCTTGTTCTTGCCCTTTTATCTGCTCTACTGTATTTCATCATAAATCGTCGTTATGGTTTACCTACAGGGGAGGTATAATGACAATAATTGCCAATACAAAGCCAATAACGAACAGAAGAACAACTCAATTAGGAAGATGTCAAGAAAGAAACAAGACTTTACAGTGTCTCCGTCTCTCGGTTTCTCGAATTGAAAATTGCTCTCCCGTTCTCGGTCTCTGCTAGTTAAATATAGAAATCGAAAAAGTATGTGAAGATACATATATTTCATATATATCCCGGTTTTATAGGAGATTTCGTGAGAGATGAAATAAGTACTCTTCGATCATGTTTATTTTTATTAGTTTTGTTACGTAACATCACTTTTCTTCCTAGTCGCGGACGAGTGACCATTACATGAAATTAATGACGAAATACTCAAACACCTGTGACAAGGACGGTACTCAAATCCGGGAACTTTGGTGACGAGATCGAAGGTTGACCACTTAATGAGCTTGCCCACCGAGTCTGCTTAATGTTGCTTGTGTCAGGTAATTCGAAATAACTGTCAATATCCCACATTCATTATCATTTGTTTCATAATTTATCTTATTGATGTTATTAACCTGAAGTCGAAGAAATAGTTGAAAGGCAAAAATGCAAGATTGAATGTCTCTGATGTTACTTCGTGCCGAATAATATGACGTGATATTATGATATGAATATATTAATAATATAATATGCCTAGTCTTTCCATTGATTGATCCCAATTGCGCACACAAAATATGGTATAATGTCCACTCCTAACCAACCTCGTGGCGGAGTGGTTAGCACAGCGCGCTACGACAGCGTGGGCCCCTGGTTCGAATCTCGGCTTGCCCATGGGTGTTCTTGGTGAGTGTCCGTTAATCAATGTCATCATATCATCGCTCATTACTCATCTTCATCGTCGCTATTTGCCAAACGTGAAAGAATAGCGACACTAAATAACAAAAATCCAATCAAATGGAACATCTTCACCGATTTAATTCTATACCTTACTAAATTCCCAGTTTATTACTGCTTCTTGCTTCATTTTACAGCATCTTAATTGTTTTCCGATTCGAAAAAAATTGGAATGTTGAGCAGTTGATTGTGCATTGTTTCGTTGTTTGGATTGTTTAATTAACGTCGCATTAATTAGTTTTAGACCAATCGTGACAGAGGGAATCGAGAGCACAAAGGAAGGGGAAAAGACAAGTTAGAGACCACGGCTCTCTTTAAAGGTAGCATTCCTTGAACACGACTGAAGTGACTGCAGAATATTATGGATAAAATTTGTTTCGCTTTTTCCTTTAATTTCTGTTTCAGTTATTTTACTTCGCTTTTCTTCTCACACTGGCGTTAATCGTGTCGGTGAGGAAGAATTATAAACTCGTGAAATGGACGATGGGACAAAAAATATATATGCCTCTCCCACGGTTCGAAACTGTGACCACAAAATATTGTCTTATTTTTAAAATTTACGCCAAATGTGGTTTCACTCGTCTCTTTCTCAAGGCGTTCCATTGCCTCTACGATGGCGTAGTGGTAACGTCTTCGACATGTAATCAAAGGCTTCCGAATTCAATACCAGATAGAGGAACATTTGGTTCGGATCCCACTTTAATCTGAAGGTGCAGTGCATAAACTGGACTTAAACAATTAGCGTGTGGCAGATCTTGTTAAGAAAACAGTTGCTGAAATGTTCCTCTTGAGGCCACGTAGCACCCAGCTGTTGTTTGTTGTTGCTGGGGCATGAGTCATGTGACTCATGCTATCAATGCTCAATCCTTCCCGAGAACTCAGATCCACCAGACAAACTTAAGCGAATAATTTGTTATTTGGGTTGCATAAACAACAGGCTTTAAGACGTTATGAAATTCTAGGTCCCGTGGCCCAGGTAATTCTTTCTCCGACTGTACAAGGTGACTCATAAGACAGAAAACATTGAAGTTGTAGCGCAATGTTTTGTATAGTCATCACCAAAATCAACATGGAAAGCGCACCCTTCCAGAAATTTAGGGGGCACACTACGATTTCTTCCTTATAATATTCCTTCAGTTACTGCTTCAATTATTGCATCTTATATCAGGATAATGACTGATTTGGTTTATTTTACTTCACTTTTCTGTCACTTTTGGCTAATCGCGAAAATGAGGAAGAGTGATAATATGATGATGAAATTGATGAAGGAACACCCACAAAGATCACCCCTGTCGAGGCTGGGATTCGAACCCGAGACCCTTGGCGCTGTAGCGCGCAATGCTAGTCACTCTGCTAAGGCTGTCGGTATATTGTCTGGATTATTGTTGGGTGATATATAGTCCAGACGATATATCGCGATATTAAGAAATATCGTCCAGGCGATATCAACTGGATGATATCTCGTCACGATATTTTGGTGTATATCGTCTTGGCGAAATATCGCCAATATATATCGCCGATATCACGATACGGAAAAATATAATAACGTATCGCGTGTGACGATATTTTCTTGATATATCGCTGTATCAAGTTTCCGATATCGTCCATTCCTAGTCTGGATGATTGATATCCACAGGATTCTTCTCTTGACGCGCCCCAAAGCATCTTCATATATTGCTCTGTATACCCATGTGGTCCTCAACATTCTCTTGCATGTCGAAGGCTTCTATTATTTCCGATTCCGCTTCAGCCTTCGTCCACAACGTTAAAAGTCATCTACATTCAATTCCCTGTTCAAGCATTACAAGCACATAGGACCGAGGTTGACTTGTTTAGCGTTGTGTCCGCTTGGAAGACGAACCACGGGTTGTTTCGAAGGCAAGTTAACCTTCGGAGACATCTCGAGATGTGTCTGTTTAGGTCAGCTGTACTCTTGTTTGCAGTGTCAACACCGAGGCATGTGGAGACAGAGAGAGAAAAGGATGGAGGGTACTTTGCGAGCTGTTCTGCTTGTTTGCTTGCGGACAGAAGTTCTTTTCCGAGAGAGAGACAGACAGTCACTAACTCCATTGTTGAACTGCCAGGGGCAGAGGAAAACTTCTTCCATTGTTTCGTTTCTGAAAATTCCCTATTTTGTTTGACTCCCTTGCGAGTGCACGGTCCGCGGAGACCGACCCGTGGGGGCAATTCTGTGTAAACACGCTCATCTTGTATTAGAATTGCATTTTTCACTTTAGCTACTTACTTATTGTGTTTGTTTTTCCTGAAAGATACGTATCTGTATTTGCTGTAAGTACAGATAAGTAACGTGAGTCACACATAGTCCATCTGAATGTGTACCTCTTGACCCAAGGATGGTTTCGAGGTCATCTCAGTCTCGTCTCGTCTTTAAATTCGAGAACGGGACAAGAACTTTCGAAACTAATCGAAATCACACATATTGTCATGACTCTCTGCCTCGTTCGATACATTAACAAACTGTAATGCATGATATTTGAAATCAAATTCCCCTTTCTATGCGACTTTTTCAGATGTAGAAAAGCGAAGGGGGAAGTTAATGAGGCTACAGCCTCTCCCGAAATTTTAAGAATATCAAATTTTTCAAATGAAAGCAGTGAAGAACTCAGGCAAATCCACTTAAAATGCCCTATGATTAAAACTTTTGTCTTTGAGAAACTTTTAAAACGAACGCTAAAAATTACAAATATGAACATCTGCAGAGCGCACTCTGTAATATCCACTCTTACAATTCCATCCCACTCCGAAATAAAATCCTGCGAACGCCAGTGCTTACAACCTTAAAGCCACAGATACATTGGTCCAAGGATGTTCAGTACCACATTGTGGTCGACTTTTAACCACAGTGGTGTCAAAATAATTAAGTTTAATTGCTGTTAACCATTGAGATTAAACGTCGAGCAAAATGTCGTGTGGACTTCCTTAGTCATTGTCTGTGTCGCTTGAACACCAGTGGTTTTACCACAGACAAGTTTTGCCTGTGGTTTTACAGTGTACAGCCACCGACAATAAAAATGGACCACTTGCATCCTGAAATACTCGCTTCCTTGCAAGGCGTTATGTGTGTTGCCTAACTCCAAGTGGACTCGTAGTGTGCCCATTTTTATTGCCGGTGACCGTACCTTGAAGACGAATATTTACATGGGAAATCTCACACAATTGTGACAATCGTAGCAACTAGAAGAAAATGCATGTTTTGAATCGGTATCAGGTGTGCTAAGAGACATAATTTGCAACGTTGAAATCGATGGAATGAAACATGCACAGTTTAGGCTTCATGGCTATCGATTTTAATTTAAACTTGAAGAACTAATTTGATGTCGTTGGATGTGGAAACGAAGACAATGGCAGTAGAAGGCGAAGCGGAAAAGGAGAAGCAATTTCTTGCAAATTACTTCAGGACGCAACTTTCCGATTTGCAAACGGGGTCGGTCGCTGTCTTTTTCTCGAAACCTCATTGGTCTCCGTTGCAACGTGTTTAATTCCAGAAATTACGAAGCTGGAATTGAAGATAGTCAAGTCGTCATCTTTCTAACAAGTGCAGGATGATAAGTAATGCAAACTTTTCGTAATGGTGAGCTCTTTCTCAAAGAAAGGAACTTTCCCGCCGTTTTTTAATGGCCTGCATAAGCAGTGACGGCGCCAGGGAATAATGACTGGGAAGGGCGGAAGGGGGGGGGGGGGCGAGAAAGTATTGTAGGGGCAGTCACATTAAAACGCCTGAACTATATATATATATATAATTCATGTATGGTGTTTTGTAATTGTTCTTTATACAGAGTGAACGTTTACTGCCTAATTACACCTATGTCTTTCAACGGAAGTAACAATCCTTGAGTGGCATTTCAAGGAGACATGTCACTTCTCATTTAAGTAATCTACAAAACTGATATTTTATCATGAAATCACAGTTTATTTATTGATCAGAAGACCCTTAATACATACATGTATCTTTCGGCGTAGTGAAATTGGTTTTGTCATCTTCTTCCATGCCACATTTTATTCGATCAGGATGCATGCATGGGCTTAAGATGCAAAATACATTTCTCGACATAGTATCTGATAATAAAATATGACCGGCTCTACAGCATTTAAAAAAACCGGAGGTTTGAAACCGCACAGGTTTCCTGTCTGTCCCTATCTTTCGCAAGACCAAAAGACGGAAAAAGTACTACGTGAAACTCGTTCAACTGGCCGCTAAGTTTCTTATCGTGCTGATGGGTCGCTTCCCCGCTCCTCACTTCCCATGCCAGCTTCTAGAGCGTCCGCCGTAAGAACTGAAAAGAGCTATAGGCGAGAGGAAAACAGTTAAGAAATGTTAACATATTTTCAGTACAAATCATTACTGCAATAAACACACGAGAACATTACTTCACAGAATGCACAAGATGCCACTCAGGTTAGGAAAATTCTTATTTATCCACTACTTATTCCTTAAACCTTGGATTTGTTTTGAATATAAATAACGGCATCTTTTCCCACGCAGTATAATTATCGTTATAATTCGCAGTTCTTACACGAAACATCACTTTTCACTACATTTTTATCTTGTTTTCACAGCATTAACTCATTATCCTAGCTCTCTGTTCTTGTTCAATAACAAAAAAACTTTGTAATTGGTATAGCAACAAGTTCATACATTCAGGTCGATCAATATACTTTGACGTCATCACAACTACGCAAAGGATTACAAAAAGTGAAGAGTTTGTCAGGGTTTGTTTTAACACTTTATGAGAGATATAGTATTCATCGGGACTGGACTTGAACCATTAGTAGTATTCCTGGTGGAGGTACATAAAGTCCTTTTGACTACAAGGAGAAAGCGTTAACACTATGCCAGAAGGAGTCTCAATTTATAAACAACATGGCCACATCTAATGTGCATATCTCTAATTGCAATGTTAAACAAAACGTTATGCCAATATTTGAATTCGTAAGAGTTATTTGGAACTGGAATAGGATTAAAAATGCATTACATGGATTGAACCTTAGGTCATTGTCAGATAAGAGAACTAATCTAAATTTGTGGATGACTTGCAAAATATGCCCCAATATCCTTATGAAATTGGGACTAAAAATGCCAGTCTACGGTGTTCGAAATTATGGAACTGTATAACTAATGTATAAATATAACGGTAACAAATCATTTTTACATAATCTAATAACTCAATATAATGTCTAACTAACTAGCCCTCGAGCATTCATAAACCCGAAGGTTTATGGCTGCAACAACACAAGCTTTCCATCTGTCCCTATCATGGGCAAGATCAATCCAGTGTTTTCAGTCCTCACCAACTTCCTCTAGGTCCTTCTCAACGTTATTTCTCCGTCTTCATCTTGGCCTTATGATGTCACTAATATTAACTGAAGGTGTACGTATTTGGATTTTCTGTTCTCTTAACACATGACTTCAAACATTGTACTATGTTATACTACCGTTCAGATTTGTATATCTTGCTTGTCCTTTATTCATTTGTTCATTTTTTTCTTTTACTTTGTGACATTTGATTACTAGTGTATGTATTAATGTTCTGTACTTCAGAATTTTCTGTATACAGAAAATACTGTCTAAATCAATCACATAATTTAATATAGCAATAGCAATTATGTACCAGGTGGTTATAATTAAAGTGACGGTGTTCAGAGTGGTACAGCACGGGCTGTAATGAGAGTAGCAGTCTGAAACTTCGTAGATATGCTAATGAAGCAATGCGCTCGCGAATTATGCAAAACACAAAAAGTTCCAATTCTCGCCACCAGGGTAAAAAATGGCGCTGTAAGCAGTCAAAACGTGGTATAGTTACAGGAAAAAGGCAGGAAAGATCAAACACATGAGAACAATGGTTCTGGTATGTTTATTAGGAACTATGGTTACAAGAACTGTTCAAAATGGCCTCCCAATTCAGCAACATGCTGCATTCGTAACACGGCATGGTCGACGGTTGCTCGCAGCATGTCTGGTGAAATCTGAGCGACATGTCGTTGTATGCTAGCCTTCACATGAGGCAGAGAACGGACATGTCCCTGATAGGCACGATCTTTTAAATCTCCTCACAGCCAGAAGTCACATGGATTAAGGTTGGGGGATCTGGAAGGCCATGCATCTTGTAACTGGCTAGAGATGATGCGGTCATTAGTGAAGGTTTTTGGCAGCAAATCTTTCACTTGGCGAACGACATGTGGTGTTGCCCTATCTTGCATGAAAATTGTGGCGTGTTCACGGTTCCGTTCTTGCAAAGCTGTAATCACGTGTTGCACAAGGAGGTCCCTATAACGTGCAGATGTCACTGTACACCTAACAGGCCCTCGAGGTGTCATCTCCTCAAAGAAAAACGGACCAAGAATGAAGGAGCTAGTGAACCCACACCAAGCAGTCACGTAAACTGAGTGCAATGGTTTTTCTTGCACAACATGTGGACGAGTGGAACCCCATATGCGACAGTTCCGAGTATTCACTGCACCGTCCAGAGTAAAATGCGCCTCGTCAGTCCACAGAATATTCCCCGGCCACATGTCATCCACTTCCATGCGTGCCAAAAACCGATGGGCAAACTCACGGCGTTGTGGAATATCTTGGGGTTTCAATTGGTGCACAGTTTGAATCTTGTAGGGATACCAGTGTAAAATGCATCGCAAAACCTTGAGAACTGTTGACCAGGGGAGTGACAATTCACGTGCCACAGCTCTAGCACTGGTTGCAGAACTTGAAGCATGTGCTGCACGGTCAGCTAGAGCTACAGCAACTTCGTCCACAACTTCCACGGTGATGGGCCGCCTTTCTCTCCCTGGTGCAACACCCAATTCACCTGTTTCCTCGAATTTCTTCATCTTCTTCAGCCCATTAATTGACAGGGTCCCTCTGCTCAGCCCTTTCTGTTGGCGATATTTCCGTAGTGCAGCGTTGCTATTGCTCCCATTCTGGTAAAACAACTTCACTAGCACACTAGCAGTGCACGGTCTTTCTTCGCAATAGCCATTGCTTTTTACACGGAAAAAATCAAACTTTTAATGTTCGGCGAACATTCACATCACTAAAGGAAGAAAAGCAACAAGCTTCACCAACAACAACCAGGGAGCTCACACAATGTTTAGGCAATGTCACCGACTTTGACGTCAGAGTTACGAAAAATTCCACGTTTTGACTGCTTACAGCGCCATTTTGTACCCCGGTGGCGAGAATTGGAACTTTTTTCATAATTCGTGAGCGCATTGCTTCATTAGCATATCTACGAAGTTTCAGACTGCTACTCTCATTACAGCCCGTGCTGTACCACTCTGAACACCGTCACTTTAATTATAACCACCGGGTACTTTCCCGAAAGGTAGAAGTAGCGTCTAAGTTACATGCATTAACGAATTAGGTCAGGGAATTTGTAAATATTTAAAATTAAATCTATGATAAAATATTACGCGACATTATTTGGTGAAATATAAAGCCTTTGTTCATCGTAATACCTTGAAATGTGAATGACAATGCATAACATGAACGTATTAGCAACTGAGTTTCCACATTTTTCGTAATAAGAGACGCATAACCAGAAAGGGAGGAGGGGACAGCAATATCCAGCTGTCAGTGTCATATTTTTTCTGTCTCTTCGAATAAACAACTTTTTTTTCTAAATATATTCGCGGCAGAGGAGGGGGCATATACCCTACAGCAACTCCGCGGGAATAAACCTAATATAAATCGGCTTTTTGTAAAATCCAAGATTGGTCACTGATTGGTTTACAGTTTGCAATGTCCATCAAATCAATTATTTTTACACCTTCTCACTGAAAGCTTTGTTATTATTAATTTGCTTACTGCGGTGAAATAATGAAGGGTATTTTATTTCTGTCAGTTTTGTTACCACCTTAAAAATAAAACTGATGGAAACGTGAATTACAGATGATTGAATGAAATGTGCGATGACGTTACGGTACTACAGGGTGCGGCAAAAATTACTGTCGAATACTGATGTAATATATGTGAAAGAAGATGCGGTCATCTATGCTGAAACTGTATCAAACTGAAGAAATCGGATAAACAAATATATGAGTAACGCACGCCGCCATAACGTGGCTTTTAACTGCAGTATTCGAATGGACTATATTGGAAAAACTGACTCGTAACCACAGTATTGGGATTGACTTGGCCTCTACAGGCAAACGGACGAATATGAGGAGGATAATAGGTAACACTTTACTATAGGGGTGACTGATTTTTTACTTTTTACAGGAGAAAGTACTTACGCAAATCATTTTCTGTAGCGTTGTTGAAGTTCGTGAATGTAGTTTTGATCCATTTTAATGCGAATGCATGTTGTTTTCTGCGAAAATCTCTGTCCGATACGCTGTTTCTGCTGCCACCATTTGCTTTCTGCACGAGAGCGCAATGTTCCGTGTGTTAGATGACGTAAACCCCGTAGTCAGTGTTTCAAACTCGCCGTGTTTTCACTAGAACATGACGTTTCGAGTATTTTTTTTTTTAACTATGCTTGCCTAACCTAACCTATCTTAACCTTACGAAAAATGGTTTGTGGGGCTAACGTCAATGGTTTTTGGGGCTAACGTCAATGGTTTTGGGGGCTAACGTCAATGGTTTTGGGGGCTAACGTCAATGGTTTTTGGTGCTAACGTCAATGGTTTTTGGGGCTAACGTCAATGGTATGTGGGGTTAACGTGAATGGTTCGTGGGGCTAACGTCAATTGTTTGTGAGGCTAATGTCAATGGTTTGCGAGGTATTAGCATAATTTCAAATCCGGGCACGAAAGTAGGTATTTTCCGGTGAACAAGGTTGCAACACTGCATAAATGGACAAAACACTCTCACAACGCGCGATGAACCAGTACGCTATCGCCATAATGTGTGTTACAGAATCAAAATAACGAGTAACAGTATGTACTCGTAAATGTAAGAAATATACATTATTTTCGTTAGAAATTCATTATTTCACCTAAAGAAATGTTCCGCATTCCAGAATAGTACGTTGGCAATTTAAAAAAGTGCGAAATAAATTAAAGAAAGAGAGGAAGGGGACGACCCAGGTTGAACTGGAACCAGTACATTTATGGACTGGCACAGAAGAGAGGGAAGACACCGGACGAAGTGAAAAGACTGGCACAGGATAGAACTTCTTTCAAGAAGTGGCTGAAAGGACCCGACGCCTAAGTGGGCATAAGGGAAAAGAAGAAGAAGAAATAAATTATTTATAGGTCTCACCCCTATAGTAAAGTAGTACCGGATAATCATACCTCCCAACCTACGACAACTTCTTGCGTTATAAATAGTATCCGATCGTGATTCTTGGCTCACTGTATATACCGGGTGGGGTCTCTAAAAGTACCACAGCGAATAGTTCTGAAACGCGAAGGTTTACGTCAGTTCTGACTTCACCGATGTAAATGTGGTCAAGGGGCCCAGTGGACAGAGCATGTCTGGTCTCTAGTCACCATCTTGAAGTCCGCCATCTTGAATTCAACTACAGAATTTTAAATGGGAAGGGGGTTATATGATATCAGATCAGGCTAGAATTTCACGAGAAATGCAATGGTGAAGGTTTCTTCGACGTATCTTCAACCAGTAAAAAGTTATGATTGAATTCTTGTACCAATTTGCTACTTTTCGAGGTGTCAGAAATTAACATTTAAATGTCTTTAGCGCGTCAGTAACGCATCGAGATCAAAGTGACGTCTAGGGAGAGAACTTCGCATGCCATTGCACATGATTTTAATCGAATACATCTTCGAAGAGCTGCGAATTATTGTGTCGTGTGACCAGGGGAGCCTACGTTGAAGGATTGTAATTTTAACTCGCATATAAAAAACTGGGACAGTTTCCGCCTCTAACGGTGTTTTCTGCAACCACGTAAGTTGAAAAATAAAAAATATATTGACATTTATAACCGCACCATTCATTTGTGTATACCTTGTATATATACAAAGTAATATACATACTTTTACTACATGACAATATCACAGTACAAAACACAAGCGCCTTCACAGAGTGTAGAGAACATCTAGATGTGCAATTTTTCTTTTCAGACCTCTAAAACAGCATTATACTATCCTGTGTGTACAGTTACCAGCAATAATAATGGCATACCTATATCCTGAAATACTAGTATCCCTGCAAGGCGTTATGTGTGTTGTCTAACTCTACGGCGATTAGTGATTTAATAGCAAATTTTTCAATAGCAACTTCTGCCACGGCCGCAGTTAGACAGCACACACAATGTCTTGCAGGGAAGTGAATATTTCAGGATACAGGTGTTTGATTTTTATTGTCGGTGACTGTACATACTAGAGTGCTGCAGTGAGAGGATTTCGCTCGAGCGCCAAATAGTTCGCACGGACGACGCTAGATAGCGTACGGAATTAAAAGCCTCTCCGCTCGAGCGAATAACGCTCGAACAGACAAAACGAGCGGTATACATTCGAAGCCCAGTAGTACACGTACAACTTTAATTTGTCTGTGGTAGTGGGCTCTTAAATATGGATAGTGGTAAAAGATGCAGTGAATATGAAACTTACGTGAACATAGTCATCATCTGCATGTTAAAATGTAGTTTAGACTATATTACCAATACACAGTGACATATGAAAATGAAATGGATGATTGTGGGCTGAAACTGCCAGGACGGAAATTTTACACATCTGTGTTTACGATTATTGTCACATTGAAATGACATTTCCATTGTATACGCTCGAACGAGTAAGCCTGAGCAAAAGTGGTCTCACTACTCTAGTACAGTCACGGCCACTTCTGGGTTGTAATCAGTGATGTGCGTCTACGCGTAAACAATAAAAGTCTACATTCTGCACGTAGACTATTTTATACACGTATATGACGTAATCTATGTAAACAACATGGCGAAAGGTGATAACTTAGCAAAGGGCGCCGTAGAAGTAAAACAAAATTATACTGCGTATCAGTTGCTGATGCGTTAGGAGAACTTTTCATACTTTTTCTTCCAAATTCGAATGCATGGTGTGAAGAGAACGTTACGTCACTTTAGATTCTTCTGATGATCATTATTGACTGCAAAATCAATTCTACCTGTGATATTGTCTTTCTTCACAGAGCATCCGTTCCTTCAGTAAAAAAAGAACGTATTTTAATAAAAATAAATAAAATTAATGTATTTTGCAAACTGGCTTCGCGGGCCGCAGAAAAAGGCAACGGGGGCCACCAGTTGGAAACCCCTGTTCTAGACCATCAACTTTGGGGCTGAGACCGTTAAACCACTAACTTTGGGGAGCCTATGACCAGAGACAGCACAACATGACTTATTACTATATACTAAGTATATAATTATGAGTATTGTTAACATTTGTACTAAAAAGAGTTTCAAAAGACGATGGGCATGAACTAGAGGAGTGGATGGGAGCTAGAAATGGCTCTAACATGACATTCAGAACGAGATCGTTGATATATTAGGGAGATCTGTTTTGCGCTCCGTGGTAGCAGATAAAGTCGGGAATATTTTGCTATTATGGTTGACGATACTTGTGACATGTCCATCCGTGGACAATTAATATTCTGCATTCGAACTGTGAATAAAAGTTTTGATATTTGTGAGGAATTCATGGGCTTTTATGAGATTCCGAACACTGAGGCTAAAACTTAAAAAAGGGAGGGAGTGAGTCATTCATTAATTTATTTCAGTGATCAGAGCCCCCCCAATAATTTTGACAAGTCGGCGCCCCTGTTCACTAGCGATAAGAGGAAATCCATTCTTGCCAGTGCTGGTGAGGAATCAAAGTTGTTGAGGGGCCATTGTGCTCCGTGCAGCCTCCAAATTTGAATTTTAACATTTGTCTTTCTTGAGTTAGGGCCGGAAGAGTGAAGAGACCTGGAACTCGGGCTAGCAACCACCTGAAAAGATGATTTCAACTGCGGTAACCGAAAATGCTTTCGCGACAGTAGCGGTGAAAGATCAAAGGATCTAACCAAGGGGGCGTTGCTTCCCGCCTACAAATTTGGAGGTTGGCGGACGGACACGACGGTCAATTTAGTTTTCATTAACAAATATACTGAACTGATTTGATTAATTTTAATTTCCTGGCGTCCAAAGTTGAACATTCCAATGAAATCAACACTTACTTACTACTTACTCCTTGGCTGCTACAGCACCTAAAGGGCCTTGGCCTCTCTCACAATGATAGCCCATTCTCTTCTGTCTTCTGCTCGACGTCTCCACCGTCTTACTCCCATCCTCCTAAGGTCCTCCTCAACGTCCTCCAACCATATTTTCCTTGGCCTTCCTCTTAATCTTCTCCCTCCTGGTGTCCCTTTATAGACCTTTTTAACCACTCTGTCTTCAGGCATTCTTTCCACATGTCCTAGCCACCTCAGTCTCATGCTTCTTATATCGGAAACTATATCTGGTTTTTTTGTAGAGTGCTCTAATTTCATCGTTTCTCCTTATTCGCCATTGTCCATTCTCATTTACTGGCCCGTATATTTTCCTCAGTATCCTTCTTTCTCATCTTCGCAAAAGTTCTTCATCTGCTTGCACCAAAGTCCATGTCTCTGCTCCGTATGTCACCACTGGCTTTACGACTTGCTGATATACTTTGATTTTCAAATTTCTACTCAGGCTGCGAGATTTGAAAACTGTTAACAGTGAGAAATAGCTTCGATTACCAGCTGCAATTCTTGCTTTTATTTCCTCCTTAATATTATTATCCATGGTAACTAATGTTCCAAGATATTTAAAACTTTTGCATTTTTCATAGGTGCCTCCATTAAGTTGTATATGTTGGCCTTCCCTGAATTCCATATTTCCATCAACACTTAACAAATTAATTTAATGACCAGAGAAACTAAAAGATTCCATTACACCCAGACGTTGTCAAACCAAATGTTATATTTTGTCAAAAAACCTAGACTCAATCGAACTAATGTTCCCCCTGATTATCTATGCCATAATTTATTTATTAATATAAAATTTCAAGGGTACATATTAATTAGCGTGTAAAGATAAAAATGTTAGTAAAGCGTTTACGAGTAAAATAGCTTGTATTCAGTCATCGCCCTTTTAAAAAAGAAACAAATTTACCGGGCCACTGCTCCACATGCTGTGAAAGGTATCCAGTCCTGCGTATCTCTGGAGCAAGCGAACGAAAGCAAGTCTCTGCGCAAGTAGTGACGCGAGACGGCTCCGCAAATGAATACGTGAGAGGAGACGGGATTAATTGGAGCGAGGAAAGTGACTATACCAGCCTTTGCAGCAGCGTGCACTAGTAATGTGCATAATCGAATTATTTGAATAATCGAATTACAATCGATTGTTAGAGTAATACGATGAATAATCGAATGATTTTGTGAAAATGAGTGATTTAAAGCGAATTATGGAATATGAGTGATTTTTAACTGAATGAATCGATTGTGCTTGCGCATGCGCAGTCATCGAAACTATATAAGGAGCGGTTTACTGGGATGAGCTCTTGTACTAAGAGCACGCCGCTTACAAGTGTGACAATACTGCGCTGTTTTGTATTGAAACGTGTTGCCTCAGTGGTCGAGGGCGTTTAGTGGTGGGCTCCCGATCTCACCACCGGCGGTTCCAGGTTCGAGCCCAGGCACACGTGTGGATGTTCCCCACAATATGTAAATCAGTCCATGTAATCACAATTGACCTAAATTCGGAACAAAACAACGGAAAGTAAATAACATTACAGGACCCAACGGTGGCAATTAGGGCTGTGTGGGGGCAGTTCCTCCCCCCCTTTTTTTATTTATTATTAAACACAACAGCCGAATGCCCAATTACAGTGTTCTACATTTCTTGCTTCGAGTTTGTAAATTTACAGTTTGATAAGAAATATTTTTGTGCAGAAATGTAAATAAACATAAAACATGTCAACGCTAAATTATATGTGTATACAACAGTTAACAAGCCGAGTTATAATAATACATGTTAATTGAAGAGAGTGGAATAAAATATCTAACAAAATTATCTACAAAAATAGCCTACATGAATACAATATTTCAATTATTAAGTACAATGCACAACGTATTTATCTTTACACTCAGTATTTCAGATCTTTAGCACCATGTACAATATATATAAGATACTGATATAATATATTATAAATTACATAAAATATGGAAATAAAATAAACACAGTATAAATCAAGCATAGAAGTTATTTACATTAAAGAAATATATTAATTATGTGTGTAATAAAGGATCTGTAAATAATTGACACTCTAGAAAATATGTACATATATGTAATTGAGTATAAACTACGAAAGAAATATATATATATTTACAAAAATTGCGTTTATGTTTACATTGTTGACATTTATTCTTCCATTCCTTGAATAACTTTTTTGAATGTCCCAATAGGCATGTGAAATATATCTAATTTTGGTTCCCTTTCGGAACATCTGTTGTACAGTTCACACATTCTCCTGATAGGTGATTTATTTATGATGTTCGATCTTCTGTTACTACAGTAAAAGAGGCCCCCTTTGGATCGTGTCTTGGAGATAGGAACACGTATGTGTATTTGTTCTAGAAGATGTTGCACTTGAATATTATTGTTCATGATTTTGTATAAGAAACAGAGCAATTGCATCTTCCTTCTTTTGCTGAGAGAAGGCAGGTTGTGGTGTTTACAGAGGGAAGTGTACTGTTACCATTTTTCTCCCCGCACTATGGCCTGTCAAGCCTTGAACACGTAGAGAAAGTCAACTTTCATTGACACCTCCCCCCCCCCCTACTGTTTGCACCCAATCACCGCTACTGACAAGGCCAATAGTAGTAAAATCATACCGTATATTGCCTCGTGACATTTATTATATGACCGCGTAGGACATGATAGCGCGTAGAAAAAGGAAGGGGAAAATTGGCGATGAATGCTTGTAGTGTCAATAGGATCTTCGTTCATAGCTTGGGGACTTGATTCTACATGTGTATGCCTTGACGAATCACAGAATTACGACCCGCCTACAAGAAAGTAAAAAAAGGATTTTTTCCTTAACACTTTTATTAGCCGACTATCACCTCCTCCCAACTGATGTTCGTCGGTGGTTCAAAAGCGTTAAAAGAAAAAAATCCGGCTTACTCCATCCGAATATAGATTACACATTCACAGAGTAATGCCAGTACTAGTCTACAATCCCACCCACGCATGCAAAAGACAACGCGTAAATTGCGACAAGGCGCACAAAGAACCGGAGAGCACACCGCGTAGCAACCCACACGCACCGCTTATTCAACCTCAACTGACTGAAAGACAATCGTTCACTAACATTTAACCGCAGTTTCTGGTCCTTATTCCATTGTGACATTAGGTTCATTTCTCTCCTTAACTGCATGGGAAATGAACCTTATGTACCTAATAGATTTGGACCATACGATTTCACTCATTCAAATCACTCGATTCGGCAACTGAATGAATCGAATACTCTTTCTTTGCTGTAGCCGATTAAGGTCAACCGATTAATAGGTTACCATTTGGCTACGGACAGTTTGAAATGTTCTTAGAATAATCGATTATTGATAAAAATGATCGAAAGCCTCGAATTGTTAAAATAATCGAATTAATCGATTATTTCAATCGATTATACACATCACTAGCGTGCACTGCTTCGCTTTACCCACTCGACCCCTCTGCCGCTATGCGGGGCATTGCTTCAGAGATAACCGGGGCAAAGTGTAGTATAACTTTGATATCGTCAATGAAAAGCAAGGGTTCGAATCCCGGCGTGGTCATGGGTGTTCTTTAAGTGTCACTTCATCAGTTTCATATAATCACCATCATCTTCGTCGCCGCATTAGCCAGAAGTGGCGCCGCCCCCCGTGGCGGAGTGGTTAGCACATCGCGCTACAGCTCTAGGGGTCCCGGGTTCGAATCCCGGCCTGGGCAAGGGTGTTTGCAAGTCCATTCATCAATTTCATCATATCATCATTCATCCGCATCTTGGCAAACTAGCCAAAAGTGGCACAAAAGGAGAGTAAAATAAACTAAATCAATCAAGTCAGAAGCGGAAGAAAAGCGACGACAAGTAACACAATGTGGAAATTTCCCCTTGTGTCTTGCGGCGATATGCTTGCATTAAGCATGTCTATTTCGGTATATCCATCATCACCCACTCCTGCACGTGGGAAAGAAATCATGCAACTGTGTTGTTCCACAGAACTTTCCTGTGGCTTGTAAAGGGAGTACGTGTACGTGGGAGGCTCGTGTGGGGTCGGAATATGCCGGCAGGGAAAGTTATAATCACGTGATTACGGGGAACCAACGGAAAGTTACTGGGCTGTGACGGAACTCGTAGCGGGGTAAAATGCGAATGCGTTTGCATATACCTGCTGCGGGTTTGTTCTCCCAATGAACACTACACAGCTGTCGCTCCATAGAACGTGCTTCTACGCCTCTGCGCTGGTTAAGTTATGATGGTAAAAGGCATTAAGGTTTATATTTGCAAGGCGAACATATCTGTGTCATTATCTCACATGTACTGTGCGTATTATGGCATCATCCTCTAGATTAAGGCAGTTCTCTGCTATAGAAGCCGAGCTTTCCAGATTTCACCAGCGTGCATCAGACTGGTGCACCAAATATGACGTCAATTTCGGTTAAATTCGGAAAGATTCATATTGAAAAAATTAAAGTTAGATTCGGAATGCGCACGCATATCGGCGTTTATCAGGAAAATATCACCATCGGTGATTAAATCACAGAAGATATTTCATGAATATTATATATTTTCACTTAACGGCATCTTATTTTGCATGTGCAGTACGAATTGAAGTCGTATTCTTTTGTAATGATATCGAATTTTGCAAATGGATGCTTTCTTGCATGTTGCAGCAGAAGACAGACGCATGTTTAGATGAATCGACATACTTTATTTCACTTTGCGTGCAAGTGAAGGAGCAGTAGTTTTAAAATGTCGACAGTTTATGTCTGCATCCAGTTTATTCACCCTCCGTGCAACAAAATCGGCGTACTATTGCCTACAGAACGCATATCACGCATCAGAAGCTTCAGTGCAGACGACACCATTTTGATTCACCAGCCGCACCAGCTCTTGAGGCTGGTGTAAATTGATGAGGTCATGGTTTAACCTTGTTACGTCCTTGCACATTTTGTAACTTTGCATTATGATTGTGAATGTACAAGTTAAATGAAGAAAGATGTAGTATCACCTTGATTTCTTGATAATGTTTATAATTTTACATGTTCTATAACGCAGTTTGTGACGTAAACGTGAACGCACCAATCAGGGTGTTATGATCTTATGAATTAAGCTCTAAGTAATATACTAATGAAGTCAGTTCGTTTAACTCAACATGCATAATGCTATGATGTAAATATAAACCCGCCAATCAATGTTACCAATGTTAATGAACTAACCAGATTGTGTTTAGATAATGGCGGAACGTTTAAAATTGTAATTTGTCCAAAATGTAAGAAGTTTATCAACGTTAAAGAAATAATTGTTAACTCAAATGAATATGTAAACTTTCTTTGTAAATTACTCAAAGCAAAGCTATGTATATTCTAAATATCTATCTGTTATAATTCAGAATATTGTATCGGAAAATTTCCCAAAGGCTGGAGTTCGAGGCTGGAAACTTGAGTATAAATACGACGCATGTTGGCTTTGAAGGGAGGTCAGTTTCTGTCTAGGAAGAAGTGAAATAGGTTTAACCCGCTCTTCTGTAAAACCTAGACTTGGGCCACCTTAGTGTTGACCTTCAAGTGAGCATAATTTTATCTACAAGAAACAATACTTCAAGTTCCGGTTTTCAAGTTACCTACCTACTGTTGTAAGTGTATCAGTGGAATAATAAACATTTATCTAAACTTTACCACTTTGGTTGGATTCTTCCTAAAACTAACTTGAGATGGGTTTCATTGAAGACCATTAGTGTCTTGATGTTCTCCACTACTGGAGTAAATGGTTAGAAGAGTTACCAGGAACGTAACAACCTGGTGAAAGCTTTGGTGCGCCCCAGTGAAATATGGAAAGCCGAAGCGTGTATGAGCGTTGCACCAGCCCGTCCAACGGTGTAATCTGGAAAGCGCGGAAGGTATTGCGGAAGGTATTTTCTTTCTTTGCCATTTTGGTTTTGATTTAGTTTATTTTATTTTGCTTTTCTGCCACTTTTGGGAAAGTTGCGAAGGTGAGGATGAGTGATGGTGTGATGAAATTGATTACAAAGAGCACCCACCTTAATTTTCGTCCCAAATCACACGCTTATGCAACGTCTCGTGACTCGAACCCGCGACCCATGCTAAAGCCGGGATTCGAATTAGGGATCCCTTTCGTCATAGCGCGCTGTGATAACCACTACCCCCACGAGGTTGACCTTTGTAAATTTAATATGTATCGTTCGTATATGTCTATAAACTTCAATTGTGAATCATAATTTTTTAAAATACAAAAATATTTATCTTTATCCTTGTAGTTTCAATGTCTCTTTCTCTCTCTGTACCCTGTTCTCTTTAATTCTTTCTTTCATCCATATTTTCTTTCTCTCTTCTCTTCACCTTCCTTTCCCCCTCTCTCTCCGTCTTTTTATATTTCTTTCTCTCTCTCTTTCTGTACCTTCTTCTGTTTCTCTTCCTCATTTTTATCTTTCTGCAGTTGCTGTCTCTTTCTTTCTTTCTCTTTGCACATTATTCTCTCTCTTTCTCTTCTTTTGTTACAAGGCAACAATGGTACGACTACGCCGTCCGGAAGGCCATAAAGGAAAAGAAATAGAATGAATGAGAGAGACAGAAAATAAAAATAATGCGTTTCCCTCTCAATATTACATCTTCTCTCAAATAGTATATATATTTTTTCTATTATTGTCCCCCACTCTCCCTACCTCCCCGATGGCACAGTGGTAGCGTCGTCGCCTTGTAATCAAGGGGTACCGGGTTCGATACCCGGTGGAGGCACAGTGGTTTGGATACCATTTTATGCTGTAAATCCAGTCCCGATTAGCCTTACTGTGCATAACGTTTACTTACAACATCAATTCAATGAATCAATTATTGCCCCAAGCAATACTATATACGTTGCCTCTTCTGTAATATGTAAGCATTCATCTTCCAATTGACAAGACTGAAAAGATCAACCGATGCTCATGTCCAGGAGAAAGTAGGAGACTGCATAAATAAGCACTAATATATTGGAGATTACATCTAATTATCTTGTTGCAAAGACAGTTCGAAACAGGCAAATAATAACCCTTCATAAAATACTATCCTATCAGAGTTTTTATAGGCACGCGAGTTGTTCGTCAAAACAGATATTATCTATGGGTTCTCCATGGGATTAACAGAACTGGAAAGTTGCTCGACATCAACACGCAGTTTACCCAGTAAATATATATAATCGTGACGTTAGGCGTTTACTTGTAAGCTATCTTCAGATCACGGTTACTGCAAATGTGGCTGCGTGTATTCCTGTGATAAAGTAGAGTTGTTTCGATGAGGAATTTCGTTTGACGACTTTTATTTTTTTTTAACTTCATAGAAATGTTGTTCTCGTGTGGACGCGCTGAGCTCGCTGGTGAGGAGTGTCGAGTGGAACTCTTGCCTGCTAAAGTTGTTGATTGTAGTGCTGATTCAGCAAAGCTAATGATGCTTATGTAGATAGGTGGTGGCTCATTGTTGCTGCTATGGCAAGAAAGGTTCTGGATAGAAAGGAATAGAAGTGGAAAAGCGAGACAGAAAGAGAGGGGGTGGAAAGAAAGAGAGAGAGAAAGATATATAAAGAATCTAGATAGAGAGAGGAAAAGTATGTGAGAAAAAGAAATAAGCAAGCGAGATAGAAAGTGTGTGTGAAAGAGAGGGAGAAATAAATAAGTGAGACAGAGAGAAAGAGATGGAAAAAATAAGGAAGCGTAACAGAGACAGAGAGAGAATGAAAGATAAATAATGAAGTGAAATAGACATAGAGAGAGAATATGAGAAAAATATAAATAAACAAGTGATAGAGAGAAGGAAATAAGGGAGGCAGAGTGTGTGAGAAAGAGAAATGAAGAGGGAGGGGAATGGAGAAGCGAGGCGAGGAGATGAAACAGAGAGGTAGACGAGAGACGAGGTAGAAAGAGTGAGAATGAGGAAGTAAGATAAATAGAGATGCAGAGAGGAATGTAAGAGAAACAAATAAGTGAGATAAAGAGAGGGAAAGAAATTAAAATCGAGATAGAGGGTATGTGTGACGAAGAGAAATAAACAAGCGAGATATATAGAGAGAAGGGGAAGATAAAGAAGCTAGACAAAGAGCGTGTATGAGAAAATGGGAAATAGTGAAGCACGTCAGAAAGAAGAAAGAGTGGGGCAAAGAAATAAAGAAGCGAAACAAAGAGAGTGTGTGAGAAAAGAGAAATAAAGAAGCAATTAGAAAGAAGTGGGGCAAATAAATAAATAAACGAGACAAAGAAAGTGAGTGAAAAAAAGAGAAATAAAGAAGCACGTCAGAAAGAAAAAAGTGTGGGGCAAAGAAGTAAGGAAGCGAGACAGACAGAGTGTGTGAAAATATGAGAAATAAGGAAGCAAATTAGAAAGAAAGAGAGTGGGCAAAGAAAGAAGCGAGACAAAGAGTGTGTGTGAGAAGAAGAGAAACAAGGAAGCAAGTGTGAAAGAAAAAGAGTGGGTCAATGAAATAAAGAAGCGAGACAAAGAGAATGTGAGAAGAAGAGAAATAAAGAAGCAAGTGAGAGAGAAAGCGAGTGGGGCAAAGAAATAAAGAAGCTAGGCAAGGAGAGTGCGTGAGAAGAAGAGAGATAAAGAAGCAAGCGAGAAAGAAAAAGAGTGTGTCAATGAAATAAAGAAGCGAGAGAAAGAGAGTGTGAGAAGAAGAGAAATAAAGAAGCAAGTGAGAGAGAAAGCTAGTGGGGCAAAGAAATAAAGAAGCGAGACAAGGAGAGTGTGTGAGAAGAAGAGAAATAAAGAAGCAATTCAGAGAGAAAGAGAGTGGGGCAAGAAATAAAGAAGCGAGACAATATAGTGTGTGAGAAGAAGAGAAATAAAGAAGCAAATCAGAAAGAAAGAGAGTGGGGAAAAGAAATAAATACTCGGGACCGAAACAGATAACGAAAGAGTAAAAAAGAGGAGAGGGAGAGAAGGAAACTGTATGGTTAACATATAGATAGAACAGAAAGGACAAGACAAGATGCGATGAACGAAACAAAGAAAAGGAAAAGAACAAATATTGAGAAAAATTCACCCAAAACCATGAAATAATATTCTAGAAAAGAGAGCTACAAATCCAACCGAGATTGAAAACTTTCTTATTCTACTGAGAAGTCAATTAACCTCCCTTAATCCTTATTCGGGAGCTAATGGGTGGGGGCGAGTACCAAAATTGTACGATTTGTTTAGAACTTTGGTAACATAATTTTTATGCCAAGTTACCACAACAATGTGTCACATCGTTATAGTGGAACCACAAGCAAATGAAACCTGCGCAGACCCGGGGCTCCTGTCCACCGTACACCCGCGTGGAGGGGAGGGGCAGAGTGGAGCATGCTTTCTTATGGCTCTGAGCTGAATAAAAGAAGGGAGAACTGCGTGGAGACTTTTCGTCCAAGGTTCTTTTCCTTGTGATGGCTCTATAGTTACTTTTCGTGCATTTTGGAAGTGTTCTCAGCATCTAATTTATTTCATTTTGTTCCCTTTACAAACCCATTTCTATACCCTGAAATCTCAACCCGCTCTAAATCCGAAACTGGTAAGAAATGAAGATAATATGATACTTGTTTACAGATTCGAACAACATCGAAACGGCAGGATACTTGATATCGAGTCTTCCGACCTGGAATTTCGAATCAGGTGTAATCCAAAACCTCTTTTGATGCTTCCTTCCGTCGGCAAGGGCCTGGCTTGGCCCTTAATCCCAAATCGAACGTCGTTTCCTTTGAAGGTTTTCCCTTCCGCCCACTCCCCTGCACGTTTGTCCATTCCTGTGCCTTGGGGAGGAGATTGGAAGCGGTTCTGGGGTTACGACTGCAAACCCTCTGGACCAACTCTCTTTTCCCGTCGGTAGTTTCTTCCCCCGAACTTCTTGTCTGCTGATCGATCAGGGAAGAGGGTTTTTTCGATGACGAGGCTGTAACAACGGTCGCTATCCTTGGAACGATTCGTAGATTCATCCAGTTTTCCATTATACCAGGGTGGATGAAAATAATTTTTTTACGATTTTTTTATGTAAATCGGATTTCTTTATTTAAAAAAAAACGCTTAAAATAGCTTGTATGGTTTTGTAACATAGAGATATGTTTTTCACAGAAAGGCTTTTTTCTAGTAAACGGTCCTGTAAAATACAGGGTGGCTCAATAAGTCACTTAACACCCTCAGTACAAGGCCACTGCGGCATGGAATTTAAAATTGGCGATGACCAATCGTTATCTGGCCAAGGGGGAACCACATTGACGCCACCCACACGGTCGGCGGCCATCTTGATGTCCGCCATCTTGAATTCAACTTCAGAATTTTAAATGGGAAGGGGGTCGTGCGACATATCAAAATGGGCTAGAATTTCACGATAAATGCAATGGTGAAGGTTTTTTCGACGTATCTTTAACCAGTAAAAAGTTATGACTGAATTCTTGTACCAATTTGCTCCTTTTCGAGGTGTTA
Source organism: Lepisma saccharinum (assembly GCF_977018435.1). Lineage (NCBI taxonomy): Eukaryota > Metazoa > Arthropoda > Insecta > Zygentoma > Lepismatidae > Lepisma > Lepisma saccharinum. The sequence continues at coordinate 33,874,097 of NC_139245.1, read as the reverse complement.
GAAAAATGCCTTAAAATTTGTTTAGCGCTTCGGTAATGCATCGAGATCAAAGTGACGTCTATGGAGAGACGTTTGCATGCCATTGCACATTATTTTAATCGGATACATCCATGAAGAGCTGTGCATTATGAATGGTTGTCGCGAACAATTTACAGTGTGACGCTTCCATTGAATTAAAAGTCCTTCACAGTGACAAGGCTAATGTTTATGTTCATATATGAACAGTTTGATTAAAGCAAATAAAAATTACATGTAAACGTAATTTTTTCTGTCTCTGATACTGTATATATGAACCTATTATGAAAATATCTGTTGAGTGTGTTAATAATACTATAGCACAAAATTTGAGTAAGTTTTCTTCCAGTGAAAATAAAACATTCTGGATGTACTATATAATTGTAGCTTAAACTATTATTTTGTAGTCTTTATAGCTGAATTTTGTAATTTTTTTTGTGATAGGCTTGCAAAATATCAGCTGCCATATTATTTTAAACTGTTTACGGTTTAACATGATTAGTATTTTGTATATTATTCTACAGAAAATGTTTGCTATTTTTGCCCATAAAAATTATTGAATTTTAAATCAAGAGAAATGTAAATGTGTTTACAGCTTACATATTACATTTCCTTTCGTATGAGCTTCACACCATCAGTACATATACAGGGAGGTTATTTCAGTCGTTCACCGCCAGAGTGACGGCCGTTCGGCGGACTCTTCATGCAACAGGTCCCGGCAAATTGCATTACAGGAAGTCCGTAACAGAAACCGCTTGTTTTGTAATGTTTCCACTTTTCACAATTACAGTTACAATTACAATTGAAATAAGCACGTACCTTGTCGCAAGTATGCTGGAAAAGGTGTCCTCTCAAATACAAATATTTCTGGCACCATATTTCTGACATCTAATCTTAGATTAGTCATCGCTACTTTATCCTCAGTTGTCACGACAGCGCCGGCAGCTTATCGGGGGTTGGGTGAGTTGTCAGCCGCGAGAGGGCGCTTCATACTGCACGTGTCGGCAGTGATGCCAACCGTAGGGACATGTCCCTAAGCATAGGGACTTTTCACTAAATTTCGCCCGCGTAGGGACAGATTTTGCCAAATGAGGGAAAACGTAGGTACTTTTTTCAATCTTGGTAAATGACATTTTATGAATTAGTTTATCTGGATACTTTAGCGAAGAGGAGAAAAAAGAACTAACTAACAAATCTCCATCAGAATTTTGGAACATGTTATCGGTTACCAAAAACTTTCAAGGCAAGTTCCTTTTTGAAAACATTTCCACTCTCGCGAAAATAGTGCTAACATTGCCACATTCAAGCGGAAACGGAAAGAATATTTTCAATGTTAAGTGATACAAAAACAAAAAAGGGAAATAAAATGGGACCAGAATTGTTAAAGACTGCAGGAAATACAGCATCACCAACCAACATGTATCTCTTCACAGCAGCAGTATGTATGACTTCGAATGACATAATCAACAGTAAACGACTCAACGTTATTCATTAGAGGTGTGCGGGAACCCGAAAAGTCGAGACCGGGATCGGGAAAAATATTTGCCGTCCCGATCTTACTTCCCGACTTTTCGGGATCCCGAGAAGTCGGGAAATACCGAATGGTCACATTAAAAGTCGTTAATTCTCGACGTTTTCTGCATTGTAAGTTTCTGGAACTTATCGGAAATTGTGAGTTTTTATTCTACAAATGCAAAAACAATCACTTAAAGTGAAAATGACGTGTAGAGTTCGAGATTTCCAGAGCTTCGGGAAATTTCGAACATTTCCCGTACCGAAAATGTCTGGAAATTGCAATTTTTTCCCGTCCCGATCCAAAAAATTCTGTCCTGCACACCCCTATTATTCATTAAGGCAAGAATTTACAATATCGGAACATTCTGTAATTTCTATGTTGCTTTTTATATTCACGAAATAATTAGTCGTGATGATTTATCTCAAGTTAACATGTTGGGGTGAGGTGAAAAAATTGTTCATTAACTTGTAGAAGTTGTAAAATAAAATAAGCTTTTCAATTCTCGCAATGATTCTCCGTATGCAAGTATGGTAGCCATATTTGTCGATATGAACAATTGATTTTGGCAATTAGTTACGCTGTCTACAGCGTTGCCACACTGTTGAGTTCATACTTGGAGAGCATGGATCGTGTAATCAAGGCGGAAAGGAACAGTAAACAAGTTGTTAATGTTGTACAGATTTTTAGGTGGAGTGTGCATGAGGATTGCCATGGGATAATTAATAAACTTATGGATTTCTGTATATTGCCCAAAGAAGGTGCTTACATGTGACAGTGACAATCACGATGTAGAAGAACATGTGGAATGTGGTCTGATTTGATTACAGGTAAGTTTGGCAACAGTGCAATTGCAGGATACGAAAATTGCGTCTTCGTTGATGAACGTTTGCCGTTAAAGTGCTACGAAAATAAGATTTTTTTTATCGGTTCGTAATCACAATTAACGCAAAACTATTCACGGATAGCTACACTGACCATTCTCGGTAAGGTTAGGTTAAGTTAGGTTACGCAAGGCAAACATAATTAACATTTGGGGTCGAAAAACCATGCACGGGTAGCCCCATAAACAATTGACGGATAGCCCCACGAACCATTCACGGTAAGGTTAGGTTAGGATAAGCAAACATAGTTACAATTTGGGGTCTTAGTAATATCAGGAATGTATGTTTCGCTTTCTAAGTATTGGAAACACAAAATCTTCCGGTAAATTATGAGCAATCGTTCCGATCGCGGACCACTCAATTTAATTTATTTTGCAATTTATACAGGTGTCCCCCAAATTTTAACAACTTCAAATTCGTGATTAGAAGGCCTCAATTAGTGAGAATGCGAAATATTACAAAAATCGGGGAGGGGTCCTGTATTGTAAATTCGCTCCTTCATTAATTGTGGAAGCACCGAGCAGAAAGACTTGGTAAGTAAATGTGTATATTTTATCTTCTGTTTTGCATGCTCATGAGGTGATAATTTTTTTAGTCGCTTTACTTGGCGTAGGGACATTTGGTCAGTTGTAGGGACATTTTGACTACGTCTGTAGGGACATTGCCGAAAAATGGTTAGCAACACTGTCGGCTACCAGACGTCAGTGTACGTTCATGTTCACTTCTGTTTGCGTTTATCAGTACACGTGTTGCTTATACTGTGTTATTGTAATGTGCTACTCATGGCCAGTGCTTTATTGTGTGTTAATTGTTATTCATTCATTAGTTATGTCGTTAAACAAATATAGTCTTGAACAGAGAGTTTTTATGTACGATAATTACGTGAAAACGAATTCTTGCAGAAAAGTGGTCAGGGAATTACGATAGACAGGATCTCTTGAACCTAAGAAACGTGTTGTATTGCTGTTAAAGGAGGTCATTTTCAACATCTCTTATAACACAGGAGGTTAGTGATCATCATTATTATTACTTTTAAATATCATTTTACGCTTTCGGTTTGCTTTATGCGCCGGGATGCTGTCTTCCCTTTCTGACAACTGACGATAAAGTAACGATGTCTAATCTAAGATTTTCTGTCAGAAATAAGGTGCCAGAAATATTTGTATTTGGGAGGACACCTTTTCCACACACACACAGTATCCTTGCGACAAGGTACGTGCTTATTTCAATTGTAATTGTAACTGTAATTGTGAAAAGTGGAAACATTACAAAACAAGCGGTTTCTGTTACGGACTTCCTGAACGCAATTTGCCGGGACCTGTTGCATGAAGAGTCCGCCGAACGGCCGTCACTCTGGCGGTGAACGACTGAAATAACCTCCCTGTATTTTGTTTCTTTCTTAGAGCTTAATAAACACCATTAAATGATTACAAGATTAATGTACTTTCAAGAAAAGTGATTCTGATGTGTACAAAACCTTACGTACATAATTCTATAAATTGTTTATTTTAAGTGATTCAAATCAGTGTTTGTTTCAAGACAATCACCTGATTTAAATCAGTCTTATTTAAATTAATCCACCTAGCTTTATACTAACCACACAGATGTCAACCTCTATTCCACGTAGACTAACGAGGCTCTGGTGTCTGGACTTGGAAACAGGATAATCCTCTTAAGGTACTGTGGTGTGACGTCAATATGTGTTTGAGTTTGTCTATCAATCAATCTCATAGTATCATCATTCATCCTCACATTTGCAATTAGCCAAACGTGGTAGAAATGCGAAGTAAAATAAGTCAATCAATCTTTATACTAACTCTGACATTCTAAAACCGAAAGTTCTATTTCAGCAACAACAATCCATCTTTACCAGTTCCCTTCAGTTCCATCTTAATTTTGTCTTTGCCTTTCCATAGGCCTAGTAACAACAATCTCGGCTATTTGCGGAGGTGAAGTGATCAGCACCGCCCCCCGACTGCACTAAGGACAATATCCTGGAATTAATTGTTACTCTTACTAAAAAGGCCATATTTAATGATCTTTTCTATACCTATAGGGTTCTGAAATGAGGGTATTGCTTCTCTGTTCGTTTATCGCCGAGAGTCATACACCATATTTTTTTAGTACTTATTGGATCATAAACCTTTTCGAGCAAGGCCTCATCTCCAGGAAAGTATCAACTCGGGGCAAGCTCCGGCACTTACTAACCTGTTGGGTGAGATGAGTCAAGGCAAATGGATCATAAACCTTTTCCTGCTACCACAAAAATAGGCAATAGTTAGGCTGGCGAGTTCAATGAACAAATCTAGGGCCTCCCCGATGGCGCAGTGGTAGCGTCTTCGCCTTGTAATCAAGGGGTCCCAGGTTCGATACCCCGGTGGAGGCACAAGTGGTTCGGATCCCACTTTAAACTGTAGGTCCAGTGCTGATTAGCCTTACTGTGCATAAAGTGGACTTGAATCATACAAATCAACCAACCAATCAATGAACAAAACTTGTTAGAATTATTTTTTTTAGTACTTTAAAATATCTTCAACGGATGTTATTAGTTATAACCATTAAATAGCTTAAGTTAGTAACATAAAGTGGACTATAAATAACACAAATCTTTCTTGAATCATGCAGTACCACTACAAAATATATGTATTCAAATCATTCCATGTACTTATTGTAGCTCTGGCTCAATATATGAAGAACAATTTGTTTTGTTACACATTTAACACTCCTTTTGCTTTTAGCGCCATCTATTGCCATACTACAAAATGAAATCTACATGACTATATTTCCCTACGTTTCGCTGAAATTAACGGAAAATAGGTAACACATGCCTACAACTACTAGAATGTTAGGTACAGGGAATCTTTTCACAAACGCAACCTGCTTAGAAGATTGTCGGCACCACCAGGGTTCCCGACAATCAATGCATGCGCAGAAGTCCACACTTGCAATGCACGATTCCTCATCGTCATTTGTCCAGGCGAATTTCGTAGTTGTTGGAAGCGCCGCTAGATGGTACTAAAATCGCTTACACATGCAAGATCTGTTCTGTATAAAGTATAAAGTTATGACTAAAATTTGCTTAAAACTATTGTGAAGCGAATTCCGTTGGCTTTGTATTACATTTCTTTTTTAAAGGTTAATTTTGCCTGTCTCGTCTTTCGTCGTATGTCGAAAAGCGCGTTTCCATTTTTTAAACTTTTTCTTACAATAGTGTTCATTTAATTTTTGTTAATTGAAATATTTGCTCATAAGTTTGATATTAACATCTTTACTGAAATACGTCGTTTGCGGTCATGAAAAATCTGTTGTTTTTATTACTTTTAATAAATTCCTTCAGAAACTTGTTTCATTTTTTAATAAGTTTGAATAGTGTTTTTTCACAACAAATAATTAACTTAAGTTTTTAATAAAAGGGTCTTCCGTTTTCAATACAGAGTATGTTGATGTGATTTCCAATCAAATTTATTTTAACAAATCTGGAAATGTAATCCTTTTTGATCTGTTGACGTCATTCGTTACATTCATAGGTTAACGGCGATTATCGAAGTATTTGGATAGGTATTGATTTGCTTTATTTTACTTCGCTTTTGTGCCACTTTTTTCTAATTTTGAAGATTCGGATGAGTGATGACTTGATGAAATTGTTGAGTCGACACTCACAAACATTATGCTCAGGCCGGGATTTGAATCCCGCTCGGGCTTGGTCGTTTGTGAATGTCCATTCATCAATTTCATCATTTCATCACTCATCTCCATGTTCGGAAATTAGCCAAGAGGCGCAAAACGCGAAGTAAAATAAACTAAATCAATCGAACCCTGGACCTTTGGCGTTGTAGTGTGTTGCGCTAACCACTCTGCCACGGAGGTCGGCTTACTTGAGCCACAAGTATCTCTGTGTGTGCGGAGATTTCTATCAGAATTTCGATTCGCCTCTAAGACGAGCACAAGAAACTCTGAATGATGTTGGAAAACAACCAGTTCTATTTGGTAAGATATCGTTTCCGGCCAATCGAACGCTCCACGTGCCACGCCCGAGAGCTGTCAGGAGTGGGTTGTGATATACAAGCTGTAATCCCAGAGAGTGTAGACCGCAGTCAGAGTTGGTGGGTGGGGGTGAATTATGGCAGATTTCTCCATGGTGCCATCAGCCCCAAAGTCTTCTGGATAAGATCAAAATGTTATTGCGAACGTCGTCGTGAATGCTCTACCCCACCGATTCCCTGAATGTTTTCAGGAGAAAGTTTGTTTCTTAGCAGCCACCCCTTTCTCCAAATAATCCTTTGTTTTTTTTCTTTCTTATTGTTCCTTCTACGTGGAACCTAAGAGGAATTTGGCATTCGGAGATGGTAGGAGGGAGAGAGATTTTTGGCAAAGATCCACGTGTAAGATTACCTTTTCGTCTTCCAGCATCTCAAATTACCACCCACGTCGCAATTTCTCATAGGCGCCACTCACGCGTGTAACGTAATGAAAACGCCACAATTCTGACCCACGAATGACATCTCTGCACGTGGAGAAGGACCGTAAAGGGAATTCATACCGCAAACTTCTTCCTTACCGCTGCAAAATATAAAATACAGGGTGGCTCAGAAACACTTGATGATTTTTAAAATATGACACAGTAAATAGAAAGAGTTCGTCTTTATTCATGTGTTAGCCTTACAGTCATATGTGTGTCATTATTATTGAAAAAAAATATGATTTACACTAACATTAAGTGCGGAAAATAACATCTTGCAAATGGTGCCCAGTTTGGCCAACGCACTGCTGGATTCGTTCGCTGAAAGTTCACTTTTCTGGGGAATAAACACCTGCCGATTGTTTTGTTATTGCGTTGCGTGGTGGGGTCGTGGGAGGGGAGGTGGTGGGGATTCCACTCGTCACTAGCTTCCATTTCAGTCACCATGGAGCCGTGGAACGCAACGCACCGCGCTTTCATTGTTGAAACGCCGCTTGCAAGATGCTATTTTTCCGCAGTTAATGTTGGTGTAAATCAATGGTTCCGAAAGTGTGCGCGCTCCGTTGCTAGCTTAAAGGGGCGCCGTGAAATGTTCCAATGTTTTCACTGAAATGTTATGATTGTTCTAAATATGTGCTTATTTAGTACTTTTTACACATAAAATGTTTCTGAATTTGAAATATGTGTTTATTTTTTAACTTAAGGCAAGCAAAATAACCACACTAACTGATCGTTGCAAGTGTTAGATAGGCCTATGTTCTGAACACTAATGACGCCGTGAAACGAAAACATTTGAGAACGCCTAGTGTAAATCATAGCTTTTTCAATAATAATTGGATAACACCATTCAGACTTGTTTCCATGATAACCAAAAACTCTATACGCTAACCAAGATAGAATTTATTTTATTTTAAAAGATAAACTAAACGTTACGTTTCAACCTTCTAGCAAGGTCTTCTTCAGACTCTGTACCAAATTCAAATGAAATAAGGTGCAAAACAGGAAGATATGTACGGTATGCGCCAAAATATACAGTACTCGCGCATCTCGAACACGTGGTTGCGTTTGTCGACGGGGCATAGCTCCAGCTGCACGTGTTCGCAGTAGTGCAGTTGTTGGAAATGGGTCTCTCGACGGAGGAAAAAGTATTCATAGTTGAGCATTATTTCCGCTCATACGGAAGCGGTCGTGAGTTTGAAAAAGGTGACTGGTCTATATGCAACCCAAATGACAATCGTCCATTCCACATGCCCTAACCTAACCTAAACTTAGGTTTCCTGACAGTTATGCAACCCAAAAGGCACGATTGTTATTTGGGTTGCATATAGACCAGTCACTATATTATAACATGTCTTATACTTTTGTTCATCTTTTCATTTCAGTACTGTATATTTTGGCGCATAGTGTATATACACAAAAAGAAGACCTTGCTATAAGGTTGAAACGTAAAGTTAAGTTTATGTTTTAAAATAAAATAAATTCTACCTTGGTCAGCTTATTGAGTTTTTAATAGCCTAATTGGATGCATAGGGCTGTAAGGCTAGCACACGAATAAAGACGAACTCTTTCTATTTACTGTGTTATAACGTTTTATACATCATTAGGGTTTTTTGCCCCACCCTGTATATATTCCCTCTCGTGTACATTTCTGTGTTCTTCTGGTACATTTAACTAATCGTGACGATGGGCAAATTAATGATGGGAAAAATAATGTTGACTTGAAGAAGAGGGAAAAGTCGGTCTCTCTAAACGTAGTGATAGAATATGTAAAAGTGGACGAAGCACCAATAGATAATTTTCGATTAACAATACATGCTAATAAAGAACCATTGTCACTAACATTAAGAGAATTTGCGAATTCAGAAATTGTTGGAATACTTGTACAGTCACGGACACTTCTGGGTTGTAACGACCCTATTGAAGAAGCACTGAAGCAAGCCATCCATGTCTGACCACCAAGCGCCTTGTGACTAGACAACCCAACCAACAGTGCAATTCTGCGGCTTGTATACCAGTCACGGGTATACATCTCTGTAAATTGAGTAGTGATGCCAAAGAGAAATACGAGATGAAGATTGTCGATCGTAATGTATCGTGTTCTCGACATAGAATAATGCTCGGTCCACGTTACGTTCCATTATTTAATGTTGTTTGGGAACGAACCTGACGAACTGGGTTTATATTTTCACTCCTTGCATTACAGTAAATTCCATATTTTACAATTATATTAATGCTTTGAACGAAAATAATACCCAGAAAACATCGAACACACGTGCACACCACTCTTCTCACACACATGCACGTGAAAACAAACACACAAAGCTAAGTTTTAACTTCCAAGTGAATGTCCAAATAACAGTAAATGGAGAAGCACGATGTGCGAAACATGAGACTTTTCACAGAAAAAATGCGTCTATTTTTGACATACGTGGTTTCTATTAATAGACAATGAAACAATTATGAGAGAAATTAAGATGCATTTTCGTCTTCATGTGTTGAGGAAAAAAACAGACTGACTGTAAAAAAGAAAACATGGTGTTATTGATAGAGTGTTGGTTAGCGTACAGAGCTTTCACCAGTGAGATCTAGGTTCGATCACCACCAAGGACAGTTTTTTTTATTCTTTTCTATTAGTGACGAAGTATGTACTATTTTTTTCTCGGCATTTTGACGTAAGGATACACATCAAATTTGTTCGCTTAATCTGTATTTTCATTCTTCTAATAAGTTCTCTCCTCTCCAGGGAACACCGCCTTAAAGTAGCACTGACCGTGCGGGCGGAGAGGTTTGTGTGCTTTGTTGAGGCTGAGAGCTATGCCAGCGGTAAAATCTACCGGCAGGGTCACCCTTGCTGGACAGGTCTCAGAAGAGAAGCCAGACTAAGGTGTTCTACAACGTCCCATCTTTACCATATCCTATCCTAATATTCCTTCCTAGTCCCAAATACTGCTGCCTTGTAGTCATAGAGGGATCTATAAAGGCTAAGGGAAGAAAACCCTAACAGAAAATTACCTGGTCCTCCAGGTTGTGGGTTGGCGTGAGGCTGACAACCTTATCCGGAAAAAATCAATCGTTCAGAAACCACAACATGTGCCTCGGAAAGTGGATAAACATGATGACTGACCAGCTAAACGGATAACGGACATGAATATGGCCACGTGGAATATAAAGACAATGCTAGCCCCAGGAAAGATGCAGGAGGTAGCGCAAGAAATAGAAAAAAATGGTATACAGATAGCAGCAGTACAGGAAATTAGATGGGTTGGAACGGGTAGAGTAGACAAAAAAGACTACACAATGTTTTATAGTGGAACAGAACAAAGGACAGGGCAGAGAGGTACAGGCTTCATAATAACTAAGGAAGCAAGAAAAAGTATACTGCAGTTTGTGCCAGTATGTGATAGAATAAGCAAGCTCAGAGTTAAAGGATCATTCAGAAACATAACAATTATAACAGTGTATGCACCTACAGAAGACAAAGGTGATCAAGAGAAAGAAGAATTGTATGATAAGCTGGAGGAAACATTAGAAGAAACACCTTGATATGATTCAATTATTATCATGGGAGATTTTAATGCACAAATTGGCAAGGAGGATAGGAGAAAAGGAATAAGTGGAGTCTATACCTTACATAGAGAAAGCAATAATAATGGCATACTACTCTATCAGTTTGCAATTAGAAACAAAATGATAATAAAAAGCACGTGTTTCCCACATAAAGATATACATTTGGGGACCTGGAGATCCCCAGATGGAACAACAACAAACCAAATCGACCATGTTTTGGTAGGTCACAGATATTCCTCCTCAATCACAGATATTAGAAGTTGCAGAGGACCTAACTGTGACTCTGACCACTTTCTTTTGAAAGTAAAAGTTCGAGAGAGAATAAGAACAACACAAAAGACAGAAAAACTAAAAAGAATAAAATGGAATATGCAGAAATGGAAAAAAGAAGAAATCAGACAAAGATACCAAGATGAAATAGCTCAAAAAACACAAAGTTGGACAGCAGAAGAGAGGAGCTCAACCGAGAAACACTGGGAGAAAATACAAGGAACTCTAAAAGAAGTAGCAGAAGAAATAATAGGAGAAGATAAACAAGTAGGGGAAAAATGTAGTTCGATGAGGATTGTGAGAAAGTAATAAAGGAAAAGAACGAGCTAGACAAAAAATGATACAAAGAAAAACGAGAGGAAATGTCGAAAGGTATCAAAAAAAAAGGAATATAGCTAATAAAACATGCAAACAGAAAAAAAAAGTAGATAATGAAGAAACAGCTGATGGAGATAGATGACTTGAGTAGACAAAATGAAACAAGAAAAGTATATACCGCAATTAAAAAAGTAAATATAGGATACCAACCAAAGGAAATTGGCTATAAGGATAAAAGCGGAGTAGTGATAGGAGATCAGCATAGAAAATTAGAGAGATGGGCAGAATATTATCAAGAACAACTAGGAAAAGAAGAGGAATTAGTGGGATACAATGAGGGAAGCATTGAAGACCCACCAACAATGGAGGAGATAGAAATAGCAATTAGAAAAGCGAAAAATAACAAAGCACCAGGAGAAGACGGTATAATAGTAGATACGCTAAAGATGGCAGGACTGACAATGAAAATTGAAATCCATAAACTCCTGGAACGGATCTGGAAAGAAGGATGCCGGAAGGATGCAAAGTTGGAATAATATGCCCAATACACAAAAAAGGGGATCGAGCGGAATGTAGTAACTATAGACCAATAATGCTGCTAAATGTGGTGTACAAAGTCCTTACCAGTATTATTAATGAAAGATTGAAGAAATATACTGAAGCTATAGTAGGAGAATATCAATGTGGATTTAGTCCAGGTAGGGGTGCAACAGATCAATTATTCGTTATACAACAGATAATTGAAAAACACTATGAATATACAATAGACCTCCTAATTCTATTGACTACAAAAGAGCATTTGATAGTATAAGGAGACCCGAACTGAGTAGAGCTATGCAAGAATTAAAAATCTCCATCAAGTTAATAAATTTAATAGAAATAACAATGAAACAGACCAGAGCAAAAGTGAAAATAGGGAATGAAACAAGTAGAGAATTTCCATATTACAGAGGAGTCAAACAAGGAGATGGACTGTCAACCACACTCTTCATACTAGCATTACACGTGGCCGTTCAAAAGGTAGATAAGAGAGGATCAATTTTTACAAAGAGCACTCAAATATGCGCATATGCAGATGACATTGCAATAATAGCACGGACAAGAAACGATTTAAAGAAAACATACCAGAGATTAGAAGAAACTGCAAATAGGTTAGGACTAGAAACAAATGTCAATAAAACAAAGTATATGATTGTTACCCAAAAACCTGACAAATATAGAGAGGAAAGAATAGAAATAAATGGGAAGGAATTTGAAAGAGTCAGGTCATTCCAATACCTAGGGCTGATCATAAATGAACAAAATAAAAAAGATAGCATGATAAAGGAAAGGATATGCATGGGGAATAGAGCATATTATGCAAACATGCAATTATTAAAGAGCAAACTAATAAACAGGAATCTCAAAATTACAATATATAAAACGTTAATAAGACCTATAATAACATATGGTTCAGAGACATGGGTAATGAATAACACAGAAGAGGAAGCATTGCGCAGATTTGAGAGGAGGGTATTACGTAAAATATATGGACCGGTTAATGAAAATAATTTTTGGAGAATAAGAACTAATGAAGAAATTAACCATATACTAGGGAAAGAGGATATTGTGAGATTTATTAAATAACAAAGAATGCGGTGGCTGGGTTACGTACAGAGAATGGGAAAGGATAGAAGGCAAAGGAAAGTGATGCAAGAAAAAATCTATTCAACAAGAAGAAATGAAGACCAATGACAAGATGGCTACATGGTGTCCTGGAAGATTTGCGTCACATGAAGGTGAAAAGATGATGGGAGATTGCAGAGGACAGGAATAGATGGAGGCACATAGTTGAGGAGGCCAAAGCCCATGAGGAGCTGTAGCGCCATGTGGTAAAGTAAGGTAATAAGTTCTCTATCACAAGGGGATATAGAGATTCTCTATCTAGGCGATAGATATATCTTCTCAATGGTTCCGTATCTACGATTCTCCTGTCCCTTCCACCCACTTGTCTTATTTACTTTATTCATATCAACTCACGAAATACCATGAATCTAACGAAAACACACAGATATAGTTAGAACAAGAAACACACCTCGCGTCGAAGGTTCCAGACTCGAGTTCTGGATTTTTTGAGAGGGTGATTATTCCTGTGTGTGTATATCATCTTTGTCTAAAAAATATTCCTCATTATTGCCGTGATTAACCTAGGGAGAGACCAAAGCGACTGAAATAACAAAAGTACAGAAAATGCAAGACACATCTGCCTAGACATGTTATATCTTGGGAATTAGCAATCTGAAAATTAACTTGCGTTTCAGTCGGGTACTTGGGAACGAGTTTCGTGTTGTATCGTTTGGAGTGTTGGTTATCGTGTCGGACTAGCATGCGCGTAACCCGAGTTCGAGCACAGCCGAAGGGATTTTTTTTGTCTAATTTCATCCAATTTTATTTATAAAACTGAGGTTTCTGCAAAACCTTTTGAATTGCATTCCACTTCGTATGTTGGTAATCTGAAAGCAGCAAAGATGAAAATTTGATGTTCCGAAGCGACGATGTATTTGTGTATATGTTGAAAAAACACAGTTATTAATTAGTGAAAAGCATGCAGCCACGTGATCATTGAGAACGCTTCCTAGTTGTCAGTGCTGATATGGCAGTAGCTACAGTCTGTCAACACACACCAACTTTCACGCTCCCCGTAAAATGATTACCTTTCCACGTTTAAAAATCATGAGTGCTGTCTAAAGCAATACTTTGATACTCGCGTTTGCATGTTCGAATCTAAAGTAATACCAATTTTTTTTCCCCAGCAAATGACATTGAAACCATAAATAACTGTTTGCAATGTGATATTGATATCATGTATGGAAAGAATAAAAATGGAGAATTTCGCTTAAAACAACTTATAAATATATTAAATTATGTGGATACCTGATCTGAAATGTACGATGCACGATCAGAGAGCCTGAATGTTGCATTGAAAATTGCAGAGAACAATGACTGACTTAACAGTGAAAGGTTTCTCCATGCTCCAATGGGATTTTATTTATAACTATAAATAAACAAGGCAGAAGGACACGGATTGGTATGATGAACTAAATTGTAAACTAAAAGTTTTAATTGAAGAAACAAATCACGTTCACGGTTAAAAATAGGGCATTCAATTTCAGGCACATTACACTAACTGAAAGACTATTTTCAAAATTAATAGTATCACCCGTTTTTCACCTTTTTCTCAGTTGTCACACATGTCAATTTCCTCTATATTCTCTGTATTCTCATTGGGACAAACACACACATGCATGCTCGAACCGAATATTGGTAAGTTTGATACGCGGTTTAGGCACAAGTGATTGGAATCCCACTTTAAACTATAGATCCAGTTTTCTTACTGTGCATAAAGTGGACTTGATAAGAAAAAAATGGAGGAAAAGCGCTGGAACGTTTCGATGAGTTCCAAGTGCCCTGATGAGGCGAAGCTATAAAAGGATTTTCAAGTGGTCAAGTGGCCCCATGGTAGCGGAAAGAAGACTTTGGGTTTGAATCCAGTTTTATTGCCCTATTTTCTTTTTAAATAACTCGAACAACTAATTATTGCATTTTTTAAAATAAATTATTGGAGTAAAGGTTAAATACATTTTTACTTTATTTTTGGGTTGAAATCTTTACCGTTTTAAATTTTATTTGTGAAAATTATTTTTTACGATAGTTTTTTCACATGTCTCATCATTTTACAAACATACTCAATAAAATGTTATGCCTGGCGAAAGTATATATTTCTTTCGAGAAAATAATCCAGAAATACATATAATACTATTCACAAGAAATTATCGTAATCGTTTGGAAAACAAAATTCAATTCAAAAGTCAACAATTCGCACAGCAAATAAAATAAGAATGTTCGCAATAAATAAATTGAAATATATGTATAGTCGCTCCAGTTAAGAAAAAAATGGAAGCAATCAAACGGGAATCGAACCCAGTATCTCCTGCGTGCCAAACTAACACGCTACCACCACACCATCTGGTCTTCTGTCAGTCGGACAATATAATCATCTTGTCAGTAACGCTTGCTAAGTTTCTAATCTTTGAAGCTCTTGTAATTTTTGTTGTGTGTCACGGAGTTATGTTTACTTCAACATTTGAGAACACAATCCAAACATACGTAAATTTTGTACACAGAAAACATGGGTTTTCTGCACATAATTACGAAGCATGCGCTCTGTCAAGGACTAGAAGGAACCTCGCAAAAGTTACCGAAGCTTCTCTGCGGTGCTGACAGTTGGCCCCGGAGTCACGTGGTATCAGTGCTTATCAGTCGACATGACCTTGTGCCTGCAGAACCAGCACACTGAAATGAACGAAGGTATTTTACGTGATTTGTAAGCTGGAACAAAACACGCCACGCGTTACAACAGACAGAGGTTTGCCTTCAGCTTTCGGACAGACAAACCACACTACGCATACAGACAGAGTATAACGTAAGATAAAAGGAAATTATTTCTCCGTCTCCTCAAACTGACAATTTTATTGCCTTTTTTGGAGTTCTTTGACCACAGAAACGGATTATATTATAATAATAATCCTATAGCGCTACAGCCCAATATTGGACCAAGGCTTACCTACCGACTGCTGGCCTCCCTCCCACGCGGGCCACCAGGGGGGCGTGGAGATCTGCAGCCAGACTAGGGGGACGGGTGGTCGGCCCGACCAACCCCCAGCCGTTGTAGGACTTCACGACCGGAAGAAACAAAGGCTATCTATTATTTTTAAAGATTACAATGAATAATTGTTATTTGATTAGGAAACTAAAAATGACTTCAGTATTCCTATGCAGTACACAAGAGATTCTAAACACACTCTAAAACATACTACTGTTCGTTTCAACGTATTATTTCAACAACCAAGACACAAAATAAAGGGCATGCTTAAGAAAAAATATGTTTCTGTGATTATCAAGTGCATTACGTGGTTAACATCAAGTTTGGATTTTCCGGTTATCCAAATATTATTAATTTTGAAAATAGTCTTTCAGTTAGTGTAATGTGCCTGAAATTGAATGCCCTATTTTTAACCGTGAACGTGTTTTGTTTCTTCAATTAAAACTTTTAGTTTACAATTTAGTTCATCATACCAACCTGTGTCCTTCTGCCTTGTTTATTTATAGTTATAAATAAAATCCCATTGGAGCATGGAAAAACCTTTCACTGTTCATAAGTCAGTCATTGTTCTCTGCAGTTTTCAATGCAACATTCAGGCTCTCTGATCGTGCATCGTACGTTTCAGATCAGGTATCCACATAATTTAATATACAAGGGTCGTTCAAAGTTGACCGGGATTTTCGTACGTAAAAAATCGATGAATAGCCGGATCATGATGAAACGTGCGGGTAACGTAATGTATTCCTTCGCGAGTAACTAGCGCCCGGCATGACGTATTTCGCGCATGCGCAGCAGATGCAACGAACATGGCGGAAAGCAGTGTGTCTGTAGAGCAGCGGTGTGTAATCAAATTTCTCGTGAAGGAGAAAGTGAAACCAGCTGAGATTTTCAGACGATTGCAAGCACAGTATGGTGAACAAACGATGTCGCGGACAAGAGTGTACGAATGGTGTGAGCAGTTTCGCGAAGGACGGGAGCTGGTGACAAATGAAGCGCATGGACATATTCGCCCGACTGCAGTCACACCAGTGAAATCGCACGTGTTGAGCAAATTATTCTTGAGAACCGGCGAGTAACAGTGCGGGATATTGCTGCCGAGGTGAATATCAGTGTCGGGAGTGTTGAGACAATCATTCACGACCACTTACGCTTCCGAAAAATCTGTGCAAGGTGGGTTCCCCGCCAGCTGACATTCGATCAGAAGTGGACACGCAGGACGGTCTGTGAACAGCTTCTGAATAGGTTTCGAGCAGAAGGTGATGATTTGTTGCAATCCATCATCACGTGTGATGAAGCATGGTTGCACAATTCAACCCCAGAGACCAATAGACGCAGCATGGAGTGGCGGCATAAAGGTTCCCCGTCCCCCAAGAAAAGCAAAACGCATCCGTCCGCTGGAAAGATCATGGCAAGTGTCTTCTGGGACATGAAGGGCGTTATCCATGTGGATTTTCTGGACAAAGAGAGCACGATTAATGCCCAGTATTACTCCACATTGTTGAGTGGTGCTGTACGAAAGTCCATTCGCAAGAAAAGACTTGGGATGTTGTCTGGAAATGTCATTCTTCTCCATGACAATGCCCGCCCTCACACGGCCAATGTGACAACAACAACTCTGGCCAACATGCGCTGGGAAGTTCAGCCCCATCCCCCCTACAGTCCGGATTTATCCCCCAGTGATTATCATTTGTTTGCACCACTTAAAGACCATCTGGGAGGGAAGAAATTCACGACAGACGAAGCACTGCGGAGCGATGTCCTCCATTGGCTACGACAACAACCAAGTTCTTTCTACGCCAAAGGAATTCGGGAGCTGCCAGAACGATGGCAACGGTGCCTCGGCGCGCACGGAGAATACTTTGAAAAACTGACA
The DNA here is from genome assembly GCF_977018435.1 of Lepisma saccharinum. Taxonomy (NCBI): domain Eukaryota; kingdom Metazoa; phylum Arthropoda; class Insecta; order Zygentoma; family Lepismatidae; genus Lepisma; species Lepisma saccharinum. The sequence goes on along the minus strand of NC_139245.1, from coordinate 33,856,556 downwards.
TAGTTTGGTGTTTCTTCTGCTACCTATTTCCTCTGCAGAAATAAAAGTCCCGGTCAACCTTGAACGACCCTTGTATTTATAAGTTGTTTTAAGCGAAATTCTCCATTTTTATTCTTTCCATATATGATATCAATATCACATTGCAAACAGTTATTAATGGTTTCAATGTCATTTGCTGGTCGGGCTGACCACCCGTCACCCCAATACTGGTCTAAGATCTCCACGCTCTAACAGGTGACGGAGGAACAGTGTGGGAGGGAGACCAGCAGTCGGTAGGTAAGCCAAGGCTCTCACGGGCTGTAGCACTATGGGTTATTATTATTATTATTATTATGTCATTTGCTGGGGGAAAAAATTGGTATTACTTTAGATTCGAACATGTAAACACGAGTATCAAAGTACTGCTTTAGACAGCACTCATGATTTTTAAACGTGGAAAGGTAATCATTTTACGGGGAGCGTGAAAGTTGGTGTGTGTTGACAGACTGTAGCTACTGCCATATCAGCACTGACAACTAACAGTTGGGCTGAAAAGTTCGTAGGCTAACATAGTAAAAAATATTTTTTTGACAAAATTCGATTTTATTATTCAATATAGTTGCCTTCGAGGGCGATACAACGATTATAGCGGTCATACAATTTTTTGATGCCATTTTTATAGTACGATTTCTCTTTAGCCTCAAAATAGGCCTCAGTTTCGGCGATTACCTCTTCATCAGTGCTAAATTTCTTTCCAGCGAGCATTCTTTTAAGGTCTGCAAACAGGAAAAAGTCACTGGTGGCCAGATCTGGAGAATATGGTGGATGGGGAAGCAATTCGTAGTCTAATTCATATAATTTTGCCATCGTTTCCATTGATTTGTGACACGGTGCATTGTCGATTGTGAGCACGCGCGGCACCCATTTTGCACACAGCTTTCGCATGTTCAAATATTCATGCACAATATGTCCAACACGTTCCTTTGATATTTTTAAAGTCTCAGCTATCTCGATCAACTTCACTTTACGATCATTTAAAATTATTTTGTGGACTTTTTTGATGTTTTCGTCGGTAACAGCCTCTTTGGGGCGTCCACTGCGTGCATCGTCTTCGATGCTCATTTCGCCTCGTTTAAATTTAGCAAACCACTTCTCAACGGTTGATTTTCCTGGTGCAGAGTCCGAATAATGTTTATCAAGCCAAGCCTTGGCTTCTACAGTATTTTTTTTCGCCAAAAAGCAATGCTTTATTAACACACGAAATTCTTTTTTTATCCATTTTTTCACAATAACAAAAGCTGCTTCACTCACAATGCTATATCTCACGAACTAATTATCCGGCAGCTGTGAAATTTATACACGTATCTTTTGAAGGTTAGTACTAAGTAAAAATTACATGGATTTAATTCTAGTAACGCCATCTATGAGTCAGCCTACGAACTTTTCAGCCCAACTGTTAGGAAGCGTTCTCAATGATCACGTGGCTGCATGCTTTTCACTAATTAATAACTGCGTTTTTTCAACACATACACAAATACATCGTCGCTTCGGAACATCAAATTTTCATCTTTGCTGCTTTCAGATTACCAACATACGAAGTGGCATGCAATTCAAAAGGTTTTGCAGAAACCTCAGTTTTATAAATAACATTGGATGAAATTAGACAAAAAAAATCACTTCGGCTGTGCTCGAACTCGGGTTACGCGCATGCTAGTCCGACACGATAACCAACACTCCAAACGATACAACACGAAACTCGTTCCCAAGTAGCCGACTGAAACGCAAGTTAATTTTCAGATTGCTAATTCCCAAGATATAACATGCCTAGGCAGATGTGTCTTGCATTTTCTGTACTTTTGTTATTTCAGTCGCTTTGGTCTCTCCCTAGGTTAATCACGGCAATAATGAGGAATATTTTTTAGACAAAGATGATAAACACACACACAGGAATAATCACCCTCTCAAAAAATCCAGAACTCGAGTCTGGAACCTTCGACGCGAGGTGTGTTTCTTGTTCTAACTATATCTGTGTGTTTTCGTTAGATTCATGGTATTTCGTGAGTTGATATGCATAAAGTAAATAAATAAGACAAGTGGGTGGAAGGGACTGGAGAATCGTAGATACGGAACCATTGAGAAGATATATCTATCGCCTAGATAGAGAATCTCTATATCCCCTTGTGATAGAGAACTTATTAGAAGAATGAAAATACAGATTAAGCGAACAAATTTGATGTGTATCCTTACGTCAAAATGCCGAGAAAAAAATAGTACATACTTCGTCACTAATAGAAAAGAATAAAAAAAACTGTCCTTGGTGGTGATCGAACCTAGATCTCACTGGTGAAAGCTCTGTACGCTAACCAACACTCTATCAATAACACCATGTTTTCTTTTTTACAGTCAGTCTGTTTTTTTCCTCAACACCTGAAGACGAAAATGCATCTTAATTTCTCTCATAATTGTTTCATTGTCTATTATTAGAAACCACGTATGTCAAAAATTGACGCATTCTTTCTGTGAAAAGTCCCATGTTTCGCACATCGTGCTTCTCCATTTACTGTTATTTGGACATTCACTTGGAAGTTAAAACTTAGCTTTGTGTGTTTGTTTTCACGTGCATGTGTGTGAGAAGAGTGGTGTGCACGTGTGTTCGATGTTTTTCTGGGTATTATTTTCGTTCAAACCATTAATATAATTGTAAAATATGGAATTTACTGTAATGCAAGGAGTGAAAATATAAACCCAGTTCGTCAGGTTCGTTCCCAAACAACATTAAATAATGGAACGTAACGTGGACCGAGTATTATTCTATGTCGAGAACACGAGACATTACGATCGACAATCTTCATCTCGTATTTCTCTTTGGCATCACTACTCAATTTACAGAGATGTATACCCGTGACTGGTATACAAGCCGCAGAATTGCACTGTTGGTTGGGTTGTCTAGTCACAAGGCGCGTGGTGGTCAGACATGGATGGCTTGCTTCAGTGCTTCTTCAATAGGGTCGTTACAACCCAGAAGTGTCCGTGACTGTACACACACTTTTTTTTCCGATGGAGCAGAAATACGTTCTCCCAGGGGGGAAATAACACTATTCCAGGAAAGGCAAGGAAAATATACTTTAAAAAATTGACAATAATTTATTTTCAATTATTTGATTGATTAATTTGGTTTATTCGACCTCCGTTTTCTGCCATTTTTGCGAAGATTCATTGATTGATTTGTTGTTTTAAGTCCACTTTATTCAGAGATAGGTTAAACGGGACGGGACGTACAGTTTAAAGTGGGATCCGAACTACTATGTGCCTCCACCGGGTATCGAACCCGGGACCCCTTGATTATGAGGCGATGACGTTATAGTCCACGCGTTTACTTCGTTAACGTCGAGGAACTAAAGAAAGCCGCCGCCGGGATAAATAGCGGGCGAGTTGTTTTCGTCCAAACACACTCAACCTTCAGCCAATGGGCGCAGCTGTCATCCTGCTCGTCTGCTCCACGTGGAGTCTCAGTTACATGACTGCGGATACGCTGTTGCCGTACTTTGCCGTGCTTTTGCGCGGAGGGACAAGGTGGCGTAGAGTAGATGTGTGGCAACACTGTGCATTGAATGTGATTGCTGCAGCTGGTGGGCGCGCTCCGTGGACTTCAAAGCCAGCCGGTTGTTAACGTAGCTAGCGTGTCGACTATACCACTTAGCCATCACTTTTGCGAAGATGAGGATGAGTGATGATATCATGAAAATGATGAACACTCGCAGAGAATACCCGTGCCCAGACCTGGTTTTGAACTCGGAACCTCTGATGGCGTATCGCACTGTGCTAACCACTCTGCCAAGGACGTCGGCTTGAATTGCAAAGGTAATAACACTTGTTTTATTTTCCACGTAAACAAAAACAATGAACCAAATGAAAGTTTTGACCATCCGTTTTCCGGAGGGTAAGTGTCCCCCCCTTCCCTCTTTCCGCTGGATGCGCCCATGGTCCAAATGCGTGTCATGATCCCATACCTTTTTCTGTTTGTGTAAGATCTATAAGTTGATATGATCAGCGAATTGTTTCTAAACCAACAAGAAAAGCCTTCAGGGTGTTTGATGTAGGCAACTTGTTCTAACATGCCAATCTTGCGGCATAAGTTTGCTAGTTGAATGTTTTTCAGAAAGAGCCAGGTTGAAGTTAAGTGTTAGGAACATGCTTTACGCCGATGTTCAGTTGTACATCATTCTACGGAAGTTAAGATCTTGCGCTTCTTATCACATGAAGTTAGCGACAAATTACTCATCCCAACGCTTCAAGTAATTAGGGCACAGCGGCTCATTTTGTTCCGCCAATCATAAACGAAGGCGGTGCCCCAATTAGGAACTTAAGTTAGTTAATTTTGCGTTCATTGGTTTACAAGAAATGCACCGGGGAGCTACTTTGTTCGTCGCGTTATCACTTTGAAAAGGCACGAAGGGCGAAAATGATATGGTAAACTCGCCTAATTACAACCTTATTTGCAATAGCAAATATACAGTGTTTTCCACAGGTATTGTGGCTCATTTACGTTTCGCAGTCATCTGTCCCACGAAACAAAAGGTTTTATGTTCAAATCCTCGTTTAAGCACTGACGTTTCTCTGCGTCCCTTCAGCGATTTCAATATTAATCGTCATCGCCACGACAAAGTAGCCAGGGTATAATTACTAGTACAGGGTATCTATAAAGGAACTCAAGGGTTTTGAAGCTAAATATTTTATTAAAAACTGAAACTCAGGAAAAAGTAAATACATATTTTTGAAGGTAATGTTAGGAAGTTTTGTTTACAATTTAGTAAATTCCATCCAAACGATAATCAACTTCTTGCCACATCCTGGCCAGCATCTCTGGGGTGATGGTTGCCACAGATGGGATAATTCTTTGCCTTAGATGGTTGACATCTTGAATTTTCTCCGCATAAACCATATTCGTCACATGTTCCCATAGAAAAAAGTCTAAGGGAGTAAGGTCCGGACATCTTGGAGGCCATGGAATAGGTCCTTTCCTTCCAATCCACACTTCCAGTTTCTTTATACACCTTGAGCCATTGACGAATGATTTTGTCCGAAGCCTAAACACCACCATACTCGCGTCGAAAGTTCCGCTGTACAGTAATAACAGATCCAGTTTCTACAAGCCGTATCACACACTGCGCCTTCTGTCGCGGCGTCGCCGTTGCACTGAACTGCACTGGCTGCGTTCGGCTCTGCTCGGCCACTTCAAGGTCAACGTTGCGCAGCGTTGCCAATCTTTGTTGGAATAAACTCCAAACGACGTGAATAAAACTTGATGAGCTACTGATTTCAAAGTAATTAACTGACCTGAGTTACCTAATACCGTTTGCGCGCTACCATTGTTTAAAACCCCGGATTTCTTTCATAGACACCCTGTACTCAAATGCAGGTACTGGTGTACGCAAGATTTTCTCTGGGGGACAAGGGGAGGGGGGGCTAGATAGTAGATAGTTGCTTTCTAAGGGGACGGTATACACAATAATATATTTCGTATATTTAGAGCTTTCTAAACCTCAAAGATGGCAATCGGGAGTAATTTTAAAGCGGGTTCCATTCACCAATCTAGTTTCCCCCCCCCCTGAGTTCTTCACGGCTTTTATTTGAAAAAAAAATATTTTCTCAATTTCGGAGGGGGTTGTTGCCCCTTCAGCTCCCTCTACGTACGGCAGTGAATCCAGGAGTAGAGAGAAACTTAAATTAATTCAGGACCCAGCACCTTTTTCTCAAGACCCACTTTTTTTTGGCAAATATGCTTTAAGAAAGTCATGAATCAATTACGATAAGCTATCAAATATGATCATAAAATATTTATTAATTAATACAAGACTGAATCAAAAGTAATAAATTACTGTGGCAGAGTGTCATTCCAGTACACGACCGACTCTAGCATATCGCCATAGATTTTAAAATTCGCCTAGCAACAGTAAAAAAAAATAATGACATGCTTAGTATTTTGATTTAATAATGCAAGTGATACAAACTTTGAAAAATATGTACTGTACTCGTTATTTTTATTTTCACAAGCGAACTCGATATATTAAATATATAAAAATATATATTTTTTTAGCACTCAATTTGAAATTTCAAGCAGCATGGCGGCCGGGCGCCCTGTGTTTTTTCCCTCCTTCTTAAATTATTTCTGGCATGTTTTTATTGAATGATTGATTTAACAGGCCATTCGGTTTAGCTTGAGCTCTGGCCTTCAGCTGCTCAGAAGCCTACAATGCGAGAGTTCCACTGACTGTGACAGCAGAGTTGCTAACCGCCTTAACAATTACCAATATCCATAATCTGCCTTCATGGGATTTTCGGTACTTAGTGCTGTCTGCATTTGCTTTTTTTGTTTTTCTTTGGTTTTTTTAAGCGACAGTTTGAGAAGGTGATAGTTCAAGGAGAAGAGTGACAGAGGATTCTTTGTATCGGTGAAACCTCATTTATTAAGCCCCCTCGGCGAAAGAGGCTTCCTCCCTCTCCTCCCTTTCCTCTCCAGAAGGGGAGGGGGCAGACCATGAAGAACAGTGCTGAGCTTTAGATTCGTAAATATAGGGTGTTTCATAAAGTGCGCAGTTTCTAAATCGCTTGTCATTTTTTGTTTGAAGGTTGGCAACACTGTTCTTATCATTTTCGTAATATCTGATAACTCCGATTATTACTTGAGCAATTTGTTGGCATTTGTTCAGTTTAGTTGCCATGGAGCGGTTCACTATCGAGCAACGCGTCGTTATCTTGAAAACACATTACAGAAAAGGGGAGTCTTATGCACACACAGTTCGTAATCTTTGCGCGATCTTCGGACGTAACTATGCCCTCACTGCTACAACAGTTAGGAGGTTGGTGAAGAAATTCGAGATATCCGGGTCAGTTGCAACCATAAATTCGCCTGGAGGGGTGTAAGGGGTACCTTCCACGTAGGCGCCCAAAAGTCAACCTCACTTCCACGTAGTGCACCCTGGACTAATGACTAACGAGGCTCTGGCGACTGGCCCGATGGCCAGTATAATTTTGTTTGTATTGTCCTGTTCTTTTGTCCTTATGTGTGCTGAGTGCCCCTTTACGGCCTCAGCTTTTGGCGAAAGTCAGAACATTATAATATTTTATGATTTTAGTTCTGCAACGATAGAGTTGCTATTTGTAACGATAAGGGGCTGGTCCCCGTATAATGTGACGGGAGCAAAATAGCTTAAGTGCTGACGCTCCCAAAATTTTAAATTCAACTTCAATTCGCCTGGGCGAAAACGTAGTCGTCGCACAGATGAAAACATGGCAGTAGTGCAAGACAGAGTGAATGTTAACCCGCGAAGTCACTTCGACTTGGTTCACAACAGTTTGGGATATCGGTATCCTTAGTGCAACGAATACTGAAAGAACACCTTCATATGCACCCTAACAAGGTTCAATTGACGCAAGAGATCAAAGTAACCGATCATGCGAAACGAAGAAATATGCCATATGGACATATACCAGACATCATTTTTCACTTTTAAATCGCATACGGACATGTGCTGGATACTTTTCACTTTTCAATTATTAAATCGTAATGAATGTGTAAAATGATAAAAATGTCAACTTTCATGCAATTTTGACTGAGTTATTGCATTTTCAAAAACTGCGCACTTTATGAAACACCCTTTATATTTCTTTTAATAAGACAACAGCATAGCATACAGCCTTTTCCAGTTTCATGTCTAGTGGAATTATAACTTGCGTGAATTGCAACATTGCTCCTATGAGTCACATGACGTCTTCTGCAGACGACAAACATTCCCCGCTTTGCGCATGCCAGAGATCAGGCTAAACCCAATGTGCTGTACTTCGCTTTTCTACCAGTCTTGGCCAATTGCAAAGTAAGAATGAACGTTGATGAAATAGTTGAAGAATCACAAACACATATGGACGAGACACAACACAGGCTCCTTACGGGATTATACTGGGTGTCCAGTCACAGACACTTCTGGATTGTAATGAATACGTTGATTGATTTGGTGTTTTAATAAGTCCACTTTATGCACATAGGATAATCAGGACTGGAAATACAGTTTAAAGTGGGGTCCGAACCAGCTTCCACCGGGAAATACATTGACTTTCAATGGAATCGTCACAAGGCAGGAGTGTCCGTGACTGTACATCATGGAAGAGAGGTTTGATTGTTTGTGTGTTTTCAGACAGAGCCACCCTTTTCAGCCTTGTGGCACGTTTTAATTTAGATGCTACGAATTGAAATTACGAAATTGAATTTATAAAACCACTTTAACCACAGATTTCATTACCAGTCTTTTTCCAACTGGCCTCATCACTGATTAACATGTTTTAGTTTTGCATCGGATGCTGTAATTAATCATAACGTTTTAATTCTTCCACCAAGGGGACCTTTGACACGAAATTTCCATTTGTCATTCATCAGCACTGCAATAACTGATTTATTCGCTTTTCAGCAGTGGCAGCGGCGTTTAGGGGGCGATGGGAGCCCTTGCCCCACACTTTTTACGACTGTTGCTCCCGCACTATACTAAATTTTATATACCAAGGAAAAGTAGACTGTCCTTCCCCCTCCCCCAGTTTAGGAACCAAACCGCTGCCATTGCTTTTCAGTATTGTTTTCTTTCTACTTCATTATTATGGCTTGCCGGTGGCGTTGTGATAAATCGTCGCCTTGTAATCAAGGCATCCCGGGTTCAAAACCCGGCGGAGGCTTATGCTGATTTGATTGATTGATTGATTTTTATTTGATTGATTTGCTTTATTTTACTTCGCTTTTGTGCCGCTTTTGACTAATTTTTGAAGCTGGGGATGGTGATGATATGATGAATGGACACTCACAAACATCCATGCCAAGGCCGGGATTCGAACCCGGGACACTGGCGTCGAAGCGAGATGTACTAACCACTCCGCCACACTTTGGATCACACTTTGAGCTTTTTATTCAGTAACGATTATCCTATCTGTGCATAAAGTGGACTTAAAACAATTCAACTTAAATTGTATTTCATTACTAGCATCTCCATTTTGATCTCTTTTCGTCAATCGCGATAAGGAAAATTTTCATCACATGAAACAGATGGAAAATCCAAAACGAAACACACATGCTCTCGTTAAGAAATGAACAATTTGAGATAGATAATATCGTCTGTTTATTGGTTTCCCTTAAAATCTCTTCATACTTCTTTATACCCGAACACCGAATCGAAAACAAATTTCTACCCTACATAATCAAGAGCAAATAAGTATTTATCCTTGTAGCTTAACAGTATTAGGCAAGATTATTCAACTTCAAGTTATTGTTTTTCTTGAAGAACAATAGTAGACACGATCCTATTCCAATTAAACCATTTTATTTTTGCATGTATTTTCCTTGTTTTTCTATTTTACATGGTTCTATGTATCTCATTAGTTTCAACACGACGATGAGTATGAATGGATGAAGTAGAATAAGTGATAAAGGCATTCCTTATCAAAGATTCGATCCTAGGGACCTCGGCTTTGTAGCACCTTTTTAGAGCCATATCACCGAGGAGACTGGGTGATTTGTACCAGAACATTCTACAATATTCACTGGTATTAATTATTGCAGGAATATTATGTTTGTATCCATAAAATTGTAAAAGTAGTCAAAATACAAGACTTGTAAGTTGATAAATTCTTCTCATTCTCCAGAAAGAAATTAGAGCCTCGCCGATGGCGCAGTGGTAGCGTCGTCGCCTTGTAATCAGGACTTCCGGGTTCGATACCCGGTGGAGGTACATAGTGGTTCGGATCCCACCTTACACTGTAGGTCCAGTCCCGACTAGCCATACTGTGCACAAAGTGGACTTAAAACACCAACTCAATCAATCCAGAAAGATATTATAGGTATTTCGATTAAGAGTCATTCCATGCCAAATCAACACAGATATGTGCAATTTCCAACCTGACCATCTCCGATTTTCATGAAATTGGGGAGTTGAAACTATGAATGGAACTTAGTAACTATGAAAATTTTTAGTTTCGTTGATAAATTCTTCTCATTCTCCAGAAAGAAATTAGAGCCTCGCCGATGGCGCAGTGGTAGCGTCGTCGCCTTGTAATCAGGACTTCCGGGTTCGATACCCGGTGGAGGTACATAGTGGTTCGGATCCCACCTTACACTGTAGGTCCAGTCCCGACTAGCCATACTGTGCACAAAGTGGACTTAAAACACCAACTCAATCAATCCAGAAAGATATTATAGGTATTTCGATTAAGAGTCATTCCATGCCAAATCAACACAGATATGTGCAATTTCCAACCTGACCATCTCCGATTTTCATGAAATTGGGGAGTTGAAACTATGAATGGAACTTAGTAACTATGAAAATTTTTAGTTTCGTGCGTCTTGTAATTGTAAAATTATTCAAGGTCAAATTTCGCATAAATTGCCCTTTTTGAGGCCGCTTAGCTATACTAAATGTGCTGTAACTCCGCCACTATTTTGCCTAGGAAGCTCAAATAAAGCTTATTGTACAGGGAATTGAACAAGCTTTCCAGTGATATATAACAAGCACACCTTTAGATAAAAATATAATTTTGTCACGTGACCTAGACCTTTGACCTTGAATATCTCAAAACATGTCTTCACCAAAAACCGTGAAAAAAATATATTTGGTCCCTCATGCCATACTATAAAACATATCAGAAAAATCATTCTCGGACTGCAATGGGATCAGAAGATACAAAATAATATGTGTAACTATGTGACTGATAAAAGCCTCATTACATGAACTATGACGAGTCAAAAGTCCCTTAACACCCCCTACAAAATGCAAAGGAGTTATCCTGGTCATGAAAGAAATAGATTAGGCACAGAGAGATAGATCCCTAACTGTGTCTGTCAAGCTCAGGTCCGGCACATTGTTGCCCGCCATATTGAATTCAACGCAAAAATTACAAAGGAAAGGGTGTGAAGTGATATATCAAATCAGACAAGGATTTCACGATAAATGTAGCGGCGAAAGTTTTTCCAAAGTATTTTTAACCAGCAAAAAGTTATTACTGCGTGCTTGTAACCATTTTCTCCTTTTCGAGGTGTTAAAAACAAAGTATTAAGAATGCTCCAAATGTGTTAGGAACTCGTCGAGATCACGCTGACATCTTGGGTGAGAAAGAAGTATACGCACCATTGCATATGATTTTAATCAGCAACATTCACCAAATACTTGAATAGTGGAGAATATTGGGAAAAGTATCTCAAACAATTACGTGACACTTCCTTTGGAATGAAAAATTCTTCAGTGACGAGACTAAGTTTTATGTTCACGATAAAGTTAATAAAAATTATATGCAATACCTGTTATTTGATAATCTACAGTAGACAGATCCCAGCCGAATGTTTGTTGCTGGTAAGCTAATGAAGTTGTATATTGTATGGAGAACGGGAATGGTTGGTCCATATTCAACATCGGGACCTTAAATGCGTGGGCTTCTTGGATGTGTTAAGTGAACAGGTTTTTCATCCTTGCTTACGGGATATGGCACTTTTCCAGAGTTTTGAAACAGGACAGAGTGTGACCATACTATGTGAATATTTTGGCAAATTCTTCATGGTAAATTTCTAGGTAGATTGATGGGCAGACGGGGATCTATGAAAAGGCCTGCACATTCCCCAGATCTAACATCTTAGGAGGACTTTAACTTCAGAAACATTTGAAGAGAATGGTGCATGCACTAAAAGTCCCTGATATTGACCATCTGAGAGAAGGCATAGTTGCTGCTTGCGATGATGTTGCACCTGCTACATTGCCAAATGTTCTATGTGAGTGTGGGAGACGCCAACGAGTGTGCTCACAGGAATATTGACAACACTATAATGTGCATATATCGTAAGTGAGATATGCGTATAACGTTTTGCTGCCTAAAAATAAGTTGGAAAAACCTTCGCTGCTTCATTTCTCGTGAAATTGTAGCCTGATTTGATATATTACATCAGCCCCTTTCCTTTGAAAGCTTTGCGTTGAATTCAATATGGCGGGCAACAATATGGCGGGCAACAATATGCCGGACCTGCGCTTGACAGACACAGTTAGAGATCTATCTCCCTGTGCCTAACCTATTTCTTTCATGACCAGGATGACTCCTTTGCATTTTGTAGGGGGTGTTAAGGGACTTTTGACTCGTCATAGTTCATGTAATGAGGCTTTTATCAGTCACATAGTTACACATATTATTTTGTATCTTTTGATCCCATTGCAGTCCAAGAATGTTTTTTTGATATGTTTTATAGTATGGCATGAGGGACCAAATATATTTCTTTCACGGTTTTTGGTGATGACATGTTTTGAGATATTCAAGGTCAAAGGTCTAGGTCACGTGACAAAATTATATTTTTATCTAAAGGTGTGCTTGTTATATATCACTGGAAAGCTTGTCCAATTCCCTGTACAATAAGCTTTATTTGAGCTTCCTAGGCAAAATAGTGGCGGAGTTACAGCACATTTAGTATACTGTTATACACTGTTTTATTCCTAGTTCAAAAGTATAGATACGAAACATTGCATGGATGCACGTAGCCGCCATTTTTTTTTTTAGCGATTTGGAACAACCAGCTTAAAATTTCAGATTAGAAAACATAATATTTGGATTCAGCATACCCAAAAACATAATGTTAGACACCAAGATCACTATTTTGTTTCTGCTCCTTCAAAAGTTAATAGGACTTCATTTCGTATGGCCGCCATTTTGTTTTCTAGCGATTTGTAGCACATAGCTTAAAATTTCAGATTAGAAAACATAATATTTGTATTCAGCATACCCAAAAACATAATGTTTGACACCAAGATCACTATTTCCTTTCTGCTCCCTCAAAAGTTATTAGGACTTCATTTCGTATTGCCGCCATTTTGTTTTTTAGCGATTTGAAGCATATAACACCAAAATCGAGAGTGGCAAACAAAATATTCGTAATCAGCACATCAAATACATTCAGAAAATGTTGTCTGCCCGCTTTTCCTCAAAAATTCTTCCTACAGTCAGAATTTTCGAAAATTGTCCCAGTCTACCTTGAATAATTTAACAATTACAAGCCAAACGAAACTAAAAAAAATCATAGTTACTAAGTTCCATGCATAGTTTCAACTCCCCAAATTTCATAAATTTCATGTAAATCGGAGATGGTCAGGTTTGGGACTGTGTTGATTTCGCATGGAATGACTCTTAAGTCTCTTATTTGATGCGAGTCTGCAAACTGAAAATACTTGAATCGGATAGATATGACCCCGTAGATCTCGGCAACCAGCACGTCAAGAAATCAAATTGGGTTGCATAACAGGTAGGATAAATGTGTTATAAGAAAGAACCTTCATATGAATAGCAATGGATTCGTTCAACGGATACGTACAGGCTCGCTAAGAGCAACTTTTTTAGGTGTTTATAGTTCGTCCAGTACTTGAGCTCGGCGCGATCCATCTGCTAAACAAACCAAGATCGCAAGAGGCCATAGATTACATTTGAAATTTCGGTTCATTTTAATTGTGAATCGTTTTTATTTTATGCCGTTTTCCTCCCATTTTTTGACTTATCGCGACAAAAAACTGGATTTGTATTGTCATTTTACGTCTTTTTTCTGCCACTTTTGGCGAATCGCGACGATGAGGATGAGTGAAGATATTATGAGCTTCAACACTCACACTCATGCCCTGACTATTGATTCGAACCTGGAATGTTCGGTGTTTTTGTAGACCATTGAAGCGACTTGGTAAATTAATCATGACCTTATAAGATAGATCATTTTTGTAAATATACACACTACCTTTTGTTATTAACAGACAGAGCCTGATATGTAGTCTACAAAATACAGGTTAGTTACCAGTGAAATTTTGTGTACTTGGGATGGTCAAATCCGGATAAAATTTTATCCGGATATCTGATATTTTTCTATCCGAATTTCAATTATTAATATATTTGTAATATTCGTATAATCTGTATATCGCAATATCGGAATATTATGCGGATATACTGATACGTTATCCGAACATGTGGCCATCCCTATTGTGAACGTCATACTAAGGAATGAAGGTTCTGAATGCACTCCATTAGCATTAGCTTTCGCTACATACATTATCATGTTGAATTTATATTCGTATGTGATTTCGATGTCCATGTCAATCTTAAGCTTCCTATGGGAGAACTCTGCTTCATAGCTTTACAGCGCACCAAAATTGTGACGTTTGTTCAAATCTAGGTAATTTGTAATTTGGAGGCAAGGTTAAGAAAATTGTTTCGATATAGTGTATTGAATGATAGTTTATCTGGATTTTTAGTGTATTCGACTCGATGCATATCTTTTGGCGAATTTAGTAAAATTTGTACAGAATGCCAACAGAGAGCGCGCTAAATGTAAATAACTAATATTAACTTATACATTTAATATAACTCAGAAATTATGTTTCTAACTTCGGTTGTAATTACGAAAGTTTTTTTTCTGTCAATCTTCTTCTCCTTGTGAACGTAACACGGTACATCAAACTTTTAATGACCTCAAAAGTATAACTTGCTGGCACTATTGATAAAAGAATATATATATTTTGCCTTACATTTACTTATAGTGCCCCAATTGTTCACATTTGGATTGTTTAAACTGTACAAATTTAATTGCTTAGTAAGGTAGATTACTTACGGTCATTTCTTGATTGCAGTAGAATTGTTAAACCCATATTCTCTATCGGCTGATGCATGGCTTGGCTGACTTACGGGGACTGACTTTTCATTACGTGTTATCCCTACCTCTATGGAAATTGTTCTTATTGACTGTTATAAAATGAGACTGTACTTTTGTTATAAATTTGTGATGGGTTTTGTTGTTAGAAAATGCTGGTATTTATACAGGGTGTTTTAAAAAGATAACTGAAATCAGCACTCAAACCATTTTCGGTTACCTTTTTTGAAACATCCTGTATTTATTCATAACAATTGTTAATAAAATTTAGGAGTGAAATGAAGCTTTTTAAATTGGGTTGACCTTATTAACCAACTAAAGTCCACTGTACAGATAAGTTAATCCTCTTCTCAGACTTTGCTTTTAATAGTTGTTATATAATACCCATTTCCAAACTAATTTCAATTGTTAATCTTGTAATGCTGTTACATACGTCACCATATATTTAGTTACATACTTGTTTACGTTTCAATTCACTGTACTCTTTTTTTCTTTTCAGGTATGCAAAATCGGAATTCCTAGGCCAGAAATGTGATGCATTTTCAGTTTTGTTTGGAAGTCAGAGTAGGTAAGATTACTTTCACAATTTTAAAACTATTCTCTGAAGAATATTTCGTCTACGTTCTCGGTGTGTGTGTGTTTGGTGTTGTAATTAATTAATTTTCTCTTTTTCACTCGTTCTTGCGAGGATATATCCATCCATCAAGAACTGTCATCTATTATTTGATGCTTTTCTGCTTCGGATGCTTTTCCGGATAATTTTTGTTGAACGTTTTATTTGTAATTGCATGGAAAGTGCAAAAATGGGTTAATATAAGGCGCCTGTGCCAACCATTGCTTGTAATTGAACATACGGAATTCAACAATAATTCGTGCAGCGTTACCTTGGAAACTAATTGCTATTGATCTCTTTGTAGGAAAGGTATGATAATTCCATGTTGTGGGTTAAAGGTTTAGTAATGAAATTTAGTATAATCCTGGTGTCGAAATAACATATTATTAGTTTTAAGAGCTTAGTTATGCATGAAAATAGGTATGCAGGAGAGCCGTGTGCACAGCAATGGACTTAAGCAACAATTTAATGTAAGAAACCGTTTTCTCCACTTTCCCACGTTAAAGTGATGTCTCCCCAATCTCTCGGTCATTCTGGTACGCAATCGCCCACGCTGCAACTGTATCTTGCTGCTGCATATTCAGCACCATGTTGCAATGGCGGCGATTAAGGGGGGTCGAGGGGGGCAGTTGCCCCACACTTTTCACCACTTTTGTTCCCGCACTATGCTTGGCCTTATCTACAAAGGGAAATATACTGTCTTTGCCCTCCGCCACTTTTGCCACCTTGGAACCCAATCTCCGCCGCTGTCATCTTGGCTAATGACGTAAGCTCGGGCGAATGCCACTTATCTGAAATGAGAAAATGAAGTTTCAATTTTATTGCACCATTTATCATTTCCCTCTACAATGTGCAGTAGCAGGTCACATTTACTTCAAACGTGTAGTCATATTTCTGACTCACCCTGCATTTACCCCCTCGTACCACGCGGTGGCATTGAGTACGAGTGTAACAAAAGTATTTGGAAGCCTACGAGGTAATTGCTTTTCTATAGAACTTTCGGAGGAGGACAAAGGAATCTAGGTGCAAGGTCGTGCTTTTCTCGCTTCGTCGAATTGGAGAAAGAGAGTTCCCAGCTTTCTGTAAAAACGTAAACAATTTTCTTCCCTCCAGAAGTTCTGTGCGTGGTTCCTTCTCCTTGCGCAGTGGTAGGAAATTTTGTAAGAAAAGAGGCATCCATTACCAATACTCCGACCGGATTAGAAAAGGGATGGAGGAGGAAGGGGAAAAAATTGAAAGCCTTGGAGAAGTTTCGGAGAGAGGAATATTGAAGGAAGAAAAGACGCAAATTGAAGTTCGATGCTCGCTCTAATTCCATGGGGGAATATTAAATGAACTTGCAAATGTTTCTAAATGCGTCGTGGGTTCCTCCTTTCTGACATTTTTCTTCTCCAACCATTTCGATGTCTCAGTGAGACCTGGATATTATGCACCTCTCTCAGATGATGTCTGCAAAGTGAGAATCGTGCACAATTCAACCTTGAAGCTTCAAATTGTCCACCAGCATTTTCTGTTCATTTCTCTTGCCTCCTATAAGTATTTTAGGAAGATAGGTGGGCGACATAAAGTGACTAAATTACAAATGCGATCTCACTATACCGATCTTATGAGAATGAGTGATGATGTAATGAAATTAAGGAAGAAACACTCACAAAGAACACCCATGCACAAGCCGGAATTCGAACCCGGACCCCTGGCACGTGTGACTACTATTTGATCCCCGGCGGTCGAGAACCGGGATTTTTTCCACCTGTTCAAGCGGCTCCGGCGCTCACCCAGCGACTTATAAAGTGGTTACCTCTTTGGGGTAAAGGCAGCCAGGGGCGTGGTGCTGATCACATCACCCCTACCTTCGGCTGTGATCAAGAAAGTGTGAGATCCTAACTCCACAGCCCCATATGTCTTCATAGCGTGGTAAGTGGAGCGCTTTACTTTTTATACTTTACCCCTGGCGTCATAGTGCGTTGTGCTAATCACTCCGCTAGGAGTTCGGTAAGGAATGGGTGTAAGTCTTTGCGCAGAAGACTTTGTTTTTCGTTTGCTTGCTTCGTAGATGCCCGGGACAGAGTGTATGTACAATTCTGACACATTAATTTGCTTTCAAATAAACAATGATTTGACACATTTTCATTGGACTCGTCTTTGTATATACAAGTATAATCTTTATCATCCCTCCAAATCGCAGAAACCTGTTACAAACAGTATAGTCTCTGCAAGACTATCTCCCGCAGCATCTCTAAGGATCTTCTTCCGTAACATTCACAGCACGTTCTGGTTTCCCTGTCCGTTTCCTTCTCTGAAGGGTTTATCTTCTCGCCTTGGTCGCATCGTCCTCTCTATTACATCCACAATCAGGTGATGAGGGGGAAATACCTTCGAACATCCTAAAGAGGAGTCTCCCACTCGAAGATTTTACGTGCCGTATGGGCGATCTCCAAATGTAATGAGTATTGGGAAGGCACCTGTTGATTTTCGTTCCTGCTCCGTAGAAGCAAGTATCTCTCTTACGCTCCCTGTGTACTTGACGAGAGAAGAGCCTTTTTCTACCTAGTTGCAGTTAATTAGACACGTTCTCTTTTGGAGAAGATTGGACTCTCTCTCAGGAAGACGTTAGTTAGAAGAGTTTTGGGTTCTGCTTCAGGGAAATGACATAATCAGCTTTGCGTACCACTTCAAGCTATTGCAAGTACCATAACCCCGGGTTCCATACCCGGTGGAGGCACAAGTGGTTCGGATCCCACTTTAAACTGTAGGTCCAGTCCCGATTAGCCTTATTGTGCATAAAGTGGACTTAAAACACCAAATCAACAATCAACAGCAAGTACCATAACCGATTGCTATCCACATAGAGCATACATGGAACGATTGCGGGCTAGTAAACATTACTCGTTAGTAGTGTCACAGAATTTTTGAACTGTGAATGTCATATTATTCACTAGTAATAATTATAGTTAAGTTCTGTTATGTTTACGTTCAAATGAAATAAGGTACTTTTACGTATTGTCATTGTTGTGCGTGTGTATTTAATACTATGGCTAAATGAACTTTGATAAATAATGTTCACTTGTGCGACATCTATTGGCAATGTTGTTATACCAGGATTTTGGAACTAACTTTTTCTAGAGTTATTCGGTTTATGAGTACCTTGTTATTATAGGGCCTTTAGTGTAATTTAAGTTTAGAAATATTAGTTTCTAAAGGAAGATACAAGAAGTACAACTAAAGTCAGTCCAAAAACCAAGCGGAGAAATTTAACTCGATTAAGGCAGTGGGAGGCTAGTAATGTAAAATGTAGGATTTATGCCGTAAAATTGTAAGTTCTGCAAAAATATACAAAAAAAAACATAAGAGCTATTTTAATACGAGGTATATTTGATATTTTGCCTGGCATACGTAAGACAACATGGTCTTTAATAAAAATATAAACCACAAATAACAAACAGTGTCTGAGTTGTTCCATAAACAAAATTATAGAAACCAATTGACACAATTAACTGATTACGTAACAATACTGTTGTTCTATGAATCCCAACGACTTTCAATTTGTGTTATTTGCTATAAAGTAGATTCCCTTTTTACCAACTTAGACGTTCTAGCTTAAAACATAGCAAAGAGTGCTGTAAACTAACAAAAAATTACCGAGCTAACTACTCTTTAAAAAACAACTTAAAAATACTAAACCACTACTCCTCGTATAACACTACTACTCACTGTCTTTGCTCCATTTTGACACGTCCTTTTTACACTTATGAAGAAGAAACTCAACTTAGAGTGTGGTGCGATACCATCGGATAATCAGTAGTATCATGTGAGTACTTGATAGCTACGTCCCTTACATAACCAAACTCAACGTGATTTATTGATTGATTAATTTGCTTTATTTTACTTCGCTTTTTGTGCCACATTTTGGCTAATTTGCGAAGATGGAGATGAGTAATGATATGATGAAATTGATGAATGGACACTCGCAAACTTCCATTCTTAGGCCAGGATTCGGACCCGGGAACCCTGGCGTCATAGCGCGATGTGATAACCGCAACTATAAAGCCACCTAGTATATATAAAGCAAACCAGCGTAATAATTCTTTGAAAGCCACTACATATGGTTATGTGTTGTTATTCTCTTACCTGTTTCCTAAAATGAGAGTTCTGTGTTGTAACCGTCGCTCGAAGTAAGAAACTTGGGTGCACGTGATGCTCGCAAATACAAGAGACCAAATTCCTAAGGCAGTTTTTCCTCAACCCTTCTCAGTCCGGGACCCACCTTGAAAGATATTACACTTCATGGGACCCATAAGAACGTGAGCCAGCAGAATTACTTGCAGGGGTGTGCCCCCAGTTTAACTAACTAACTCTCTAGCCTTCTTAAACTTGAAGGTTCATGGCTGCAGAAATACAGGCCTTCCATCTGTCCCTATCTTGAGCAAGATCTATATACCCTTTTCCATACCTACCGATTTCGTTTAGGTCCATCTCAACGTTATCCCTCCATCTTCGTCTTGGCCTTCCTACAGGTCTCTTACCATCAGGTTTCCCAACAAGAATCCTGTAAACTCCTCTTTCCTCTCCCATTCGTGCCACATGGCCTGCCCACCTAAGTCTTCTTGATTTAATTATTCTAATAATATCTGGACATGAATACAAATTATGTACTTCTAAATTATGTAACCTTCCCCACTCACCTGTCTCCTCATCCCATTTAGGTCCAAATATTTTCCTAAGGATCTTATTTTCAAATACTCTCAATTTATGTTCCTCTTTCCATGTAAGGGACCAAGGTTCACACCCATATAATACTACAGGCAAAATTACTGTTTTGTATTTTTTAACTTTTAGTTTCTTAGATATTAAACGAGAAGACAAAAGTTTATGAAGAGAGAAGTAAAATGCATTTCCTGAATGCATCCAGTTTATAATCATCTTTTCTAACATCTAGTACTTTAAGAAGCTCTCTTTTACACATGCTTAAACAAATTACACATTCTTCATTCTAGAAAAGAAAATATGTTATTTAAAAGATTAATTTTCTCTAGTCTAACACCTAAGTAAAACACACATGCAGAAATTGAGAGATGCCGGTAAAAAGGAATGGTAGAGAGCGAATAACAGAAATGTAGAGTTTAGAGTAAGATATGTACAACACGGGTTGAATTTAAATTGTTAAAACAATATTTCGTGGTAATTTAAATAGGTTTTTAATAGAAGCATCTTAAGAATGCAAACAAGAAAAAGGAAAACAGAGAAGAGGAACAGGAAGGGATTATCTACGATGTGAAATGTAATGAATGTCAGAGTGTGTACATAGGAGAAACGAAAAAGAGGCTGAAAGACAGGTTGAAACATCATAGGGATGATGTACGACTTAAGAGAGAGAGAGATGCGATATTTGAACACACGAGAGAAACAGGGCATGACATAGAGTGGGACGAGGCTAAGCAGATAGTGAGGGAGAAGATAGTACTAGTGAGAAAATGGAAGAAGGCCAAGGAATTAGAGAAGAAAAGTGAAGAAGACACAATGAACTGGAATGGGGGACTGAAGTTAAACAAAGAATGGAAGAAGGTGTTAGAAAGAGTGGAAAGGACAAGAGAGAAAGAGGAGAGAAGAAGGAAGAAGAATGAAGGAAATAGAGCGTGAGATAAAGAGTCCAAGCACATTCGCTTTCAGGTAAAAGTACAGTTGACAAGGGAAAGCCACCTGCTAGAATGTTCCAGAACAACTTTCTAATAGTCTGGAGGGGAGCAATGTCTGTGTATATATATCGTCCTGTTTTTGTTCCTTGTTATATTTGTACTTGGTGCAGAGTCTGAAGAAAACCTTGTTAGAAGGTTGAAACGTTACGTTTAGTTTGTTTTATAATAAAATAAAAATCTGCCTTGGTCAGCATATTGAGTTTTTCATATCATGGGAACAAGGCTTAATGGTGTTATAATAGGTTTTTAAGGCACACTAAATCAAATTTCGAGCCCGACTTCGCGACCCACCAAACGCCCCCTCGGGCCCCAGCAGTTAATCGCGCCCCATAGGTTGAGAAACGATGTTGTAAGGTATTAAGTGTCTATGTGGAAACCAATATAGTACGCGCAACTATTTTCTGCTATTCTAACTCGTGTTCTTGAAGGAGTCTGATAAACATCGTCGATAGCCTTTTGTAATTCCTCCAAGCCATAGAAAGTATTGAAGTCCCACTCTCACTCTCTCTCTCTCTCTCTCTCTCTCTCTATCTATCTATCTCTCTCTCTCTCTCTCTTTCATCTGTCAGAAATTCCTATCAGGCTCGCAGCTGTTTCCCGCTGTCGAAGTGAAACGTCTCCATTGTTGCAGCTCGCAGAGATTCTCGAACAGTTAAGATGATGTCATTTGAGCCTTCGCAGCTTGAAATGAACTTCGGGCGTTCTTGTACGAAGGTGGGAGGTGAACACGTGTCTCTAATGTTCACTTTCATGTCTCTGATCGTTCATCTGTTGCACCAAAGGGAGGCTGTATATTAGGTATTGGGAGATGGTGCAGAACTCGTGGGAAAACAGCCGTGAAAGGAATCGCAAAGCCTAATTTTATAGTCGTTTAGATTCTAAATGTAAATTTACAGCAATAAAAACAAACTAACTCCTCTTCCTTATTCCAACCTACCTTCCACGTACCTACCTGCATTTTGCAGACTAGCGAGGATCTGGCATCTGCACCAGTGATGTGCGTCTACGTGTAACGATAGTCTACATTCTACACGTAGACTATGTTATACACGTAGATTACGTAATCTATGTAAACAACATGGCGAAAGGTGATAACTTAGCAAAGAGCGCTGTGGAATTAAAATAAAATTTTACTGCGTATCAGTTGCTGATGTGTGTGGAAAACTTTTCATACTCTTTCTTTTAAATTCGAACAATTTCTCACCAGGAAGAAACCTAATATAGGAAATATTCTAGTGCTTTATGGGAAAAAGACCACTCTTGCCTCACTACTGCCATCTGTTGTTGTTTTTTGAATACTATTTATCTTCTTCCATAGTTGATAATAGAAGAGAAGGTAAATTTTGTTGTAAATAGGGTTCTTTTCATTTCGTTAGGAACCACTATATTTGAAAATGTCACTTTCATTTCATGAAACCCTTGAAAATTAATTTTAATGCACTTTATATTGTCTACGTAGTCTATGTAAACTACAACCTAATATAATCTACGCGTATATTACGTGTAGACAACGCACGTATACGTAAATTTATAGTCTACGGCACAACACTGGTCTGCATTCACAGTCATGGACGTCCGCAGGATTTTTTCCAAGGACGGGCTAGGAAGGTATTTTTTTCCGGGGGGCAAACAAGGCACATTTTCCCCAAAAATAGTGTTGTTTCTTATAAAAAACATTGCTTAAATTTGAATTTATGCTGTTCATTCAATAATTAACACATATTATTGTGGCTAGAATGAAATTTTGTGTGAAATACATAATTTTTTGTTGACTTATTTTCCGTGGGGGGGACACGGCCCCCCTTGACCCCCTTCTCAACTCCCATGCTCACAGCCAGTACAATCCTCTGTGAAGCTTATGTTGTGTCGTCCATGAATGTCTTATTATTCCTTTATTCATCTTATAACTTGGGCTCGGAAGTTGAGGAAAAATCCTTTTTTTTCCTAGTGAAGACGAGGCCCAACATAATATATGTTCATTGTGGGTCATTGTAGGCCAGAAAAAGGTGGGTTTTACTTGTTCGTTTTTGCCTTTTTCGGCGTTTTTTGACTTATTGGTCCTTTTTTAGCCTATTTTTAGGTCTTAACGGCTTTTTTTTGCAATTTCACCTTCTTTCGACAACGTTTTTACTGCCCATTCTCAATTCGAATCATCATCAGTTCATCACCTCTTAAACATCCCTTCTGTAGTAAAGAAATTAAAAAAAGAGAAATATATATATTTGAACCATCCCTGAAACGAAAGAAAAACATTTTTGGACGACTGAAACAGGTACGGTACAAGGTCCTTTAACCGTAACTTGTCTGGAAGGTCGCGCTGTAAGTGGCAACTTTCTCTTGTTTTGAAGCTTTCAGTTTTTTCGCACTGTGTGTTCCATACCACCAGAATTTTGTAAAAATATGTAATTAAAACTGAAGTTATTAATTAATTTGGATCACATTTATACGTACTTTTTTCCGCTTTTAGGTTCTTTTTTTTATATTTTTAGGTCCTTTTATAGGTCTTTTTTTGGTAATTTATAGGTCTTCAACTTCCGAGACCAACTTATAACAATTCATCCTCATCTTCGTGATTAACTAAAGTGTCAGAAAAGCGATGGATTATAAAATAAACCAAATCATCCTTATGCTTTTTATGTACTGCTACAGTGTTGTAAGTTGTTGGTCCAAATAATTAACACCTTTTTTACGTATTTTCCTGCCTCGTTAGGCTATTCGCGACTATACAATTGATGCAGGGTAACCTCCTAGAAATACTCTATGTAGGAAGACTTTTGGTGCAGTCTATATTATTAGAAATTTGTCTCAGGCATGCACGAGTAAATCGTTCGCTATTGCCTTGTAATTTACTCAATTTTAAAATCCATCCTGAACAGCAAACTTGAAAGCAAGTTATATTTCCTTAACAAGATAATTCCATTATGACGTAATTGTATTCGTGCTGTACAGTGCGGGACGATAAGGACGCAAATATTGCCTTGCCGTGGTCTTTCTTCATGAAATTTCCGCCTTGTAAGAAATGGAGGTCTATTGTTCAACCACGTGTGCTTTGCTGTAACAGCGACAAACACGAAACAACCAAGTGCGTTGGGGAAGAAGAGAGGTCTGTTTGTCAGTGTTGCAAATTTTACTGTCTTGGAGTCAGATTTGGTTCTTTTCCATCGCAATTATCTCTTGAAATTTCAGAATGCCCCAAAGAGGTTTTTTACTCCACGAGGGTAAATTTAGATTAAAATCTAACCCTATTAGTATTATATTGTGAATAAATTCATATCCACGTTCCTCACGATATCTAACACTGTTCGTTCATAGCTGCGAGCGTAGGTATAAAAAATCATATGAAGTGTCAGACGGTTTTGAGGATCTTGGGGCATACAATATCCATGGGACCTCTAACCAAAATTCTTCAGAGATCTAAGAAACAAGAGAAGAAAGAAATATGTTTTTGTTCATTTGTCTGAATTTTGATACTGTACTGAATTTACATTTTTCAAATATTTTCACTTCATAATTTCATTCTATTAAATGAATAGTGCTTATGAACACTTCTTGATTTAAATAACTGAACACGATATTCATGAAGTGCTTTGTTCATATGATTTCAGTAATAATACTGATATTGGATATTTATAAGTTTATCAAGACAATTCATGAAATCAAGAAAAAATAACACAGATGGAGCTCTTCTTCACATTGGATCCACGCTTGTTGCCCCAACAGCTGACATCAGTTACTTAAAGACCTGAACATTGGAAACTAAGACATAAATGTCGGTATTGATTTAAATCAGGTTGACTTAAATCACGATTTAAATCAAGATTTAAGTAAATAATTTATAGAATAATGCACATAAGGATTTTGTAGATATCAGAATTACTTTTGGTGAAAGTTTCATTTTGTAATCATTTAATGGTGTTTATTTGGTTCTAAGAAAGGAAACAAAATATATGTACTGATGGTGTGAAGCTCATACGAAAGGAAGTGTAATATGTAAACTGTAAAAACACTTAAATTTCTCTTGATTCAAAATTCAATAAACTTTATGTACAAGAATAGCAAACATTTTGTGTATAAAAATATACAAAATGCTAATCATGTTAAACAGTAAATAGTGTCATTATTATTAAACTGTAAATAAACATGGCAGCTGATATTTTGCAAACTATCATTAAAAAATTGCCAACATTCGACTACAAAGACAATAAAAATATATAAGTTACATCCAGAATGTTTTATATTCACTGGAATTATCAAGTGAAATTGAAATTATTATAGTTTCATTAACACACTCAACAAACATTTCCGTAGTATGTTCATATATACAGTATCAGAAACAGAATATGTATAGATATTTACATATAATTTTTATTTGCTTTAATCAAACTCTTTAAATATTTTACAGGCCCATTTACTACATAGAATAAGCCTTTCTATAAAAAAAAACATTTTTCTTTATGTATGGTGCCAAAAAACCGCACAAGTAATTTTAATCATTTTTTTTAAAAAATCGATTTAAATAAAAATCAACAAAAATGTTGTTTTTTTTAAATAAAACTCATGATTTGTATCCACCCTGCTTTAAAGTTAATGCCACCTTCATTCCTTCACTCTAGGAGTCAATTGAATCGGCATATGCAAAAAGGTGATATGTGACAAAAATGAAACTTTACAGGAAACTCAAGAAATCTGATTAGCTCTTCCAAATTCATATTTGAGAGCCAGTAAGTAAAAAAGTAAAGTAAAAAAAAAAAGTAAAGTGTTCCCCTGTGCATAGCACCACGCCATGAAGGTGTATAGGGGGTGTGGGGGTAACGCCCCACACTTTCTTGATCCGGTCGATTTTGGGGGTGATGTGATCAGCATCACGCCCCTAACCGCCTTTACCCCCCAGGGTTTCCCCCAGGGTTTCCCCCAGGTACCCATGTTATTCGACGCTGGGTGGGCGCCGGGGCCGCTTCCACCGTTAGAAAAGTTCCCGGATTTGAACCGGCCGGGGATCG
Organism: Lepisma saccharinum; assembly: GCF_977018435.1. Taxonomy (NCBI): domain Eukaryota; kingdom Metazoa; phylum Arthropoda; class Insecta; order Zygentoma; family Lepismatidae; genus Lepisma; species Lepisma saccharinum. Next base: position 33,830,579 of record NC_139245.1, on the reverse strand, counting down.
AACCCGGGACCTTGAGCATGGTAGTCAGACGCGTTACCGACTGAGCCACCGCGGCCAGTAAGTAACAGTGATTTATTCTTATACGCCTTCTTGAAAATAATAATTGGTCGCAATATGCAGATGATTGAATTTACTAACTTAGAAGGACACCTTATCAGTCTTTGAAATATGTCTTCCATATGATTCAACAGATAGACAAGATATCTTATAATATTTGGGCCACCATGATGCAACATTTATGATATTTTCCCTACATACTGCAATTACAGAAAAAACGATTGGCATTTGATGCTTTTGGCTTTAACTCACTATATTGTTCTATAGTGTACATTCTGGCCACCCGTCTAACCAATGTTTCAATCTGTCCGAAGTCCCTATCACATTGTAGGAAGGAATGTCCTCGTATTGGGAAGTAGTGTGTAATATGCTGGAACAGTTCCAGTTCGGTTGGGGCTAGTAGAATTCTCACCACACTGTGATTCCTGTTCTGACCCCCACAACCATCACTAAACAGAATCTGATTTTCAATCTCTTCAGTTTTGTGTCTTTCAATGTAATCTAACAGGAATGAACATATCTCATTAGGAGATATTTTCCCCTATACCTTCATGATACACAAACAACTCTTCTTTATTAGTAACGAGATTGTGGATGCAAAACGTGAACACCCACAATTGGCGCAAATAAAATATATCTTGCACTGGAGAGGCAGATTTTGCATCTAGTCAAACGACAAAACGAGTTTTTCGTGAGAAATCAGACCCTTTCGCACGCAATTTTGCAGTAACATCCTTCATTGCTGTGTAAAATTTCTCGGCTTGACGTCTATGTACCATTAACTCTGCAGCAATCGCTCTCTTACTTGCATCACACAAAGACTTGTTTCGTAATTTCTGACCCAGTTCCTCACATATCACACACACACATCAACTTGAGGTCTTCCGAAGGAATACCCAAAGTTCTCATTGTAAAATTTCCGAAAAAAGTCATATGATATTTTGATGTCAGGATTCTGTGATAGAAATGTTTCAAACAATATTTTAATATTTAATCTAGCATCTAGGTATTTTTTGGGCTTCCCTGCATAATGCAACTCCTTCACATCCAACTCACTGAAGAAAGTGTGTATTTTACTGTACATTGAACCGTCAATAGCATTAACACTCGATGGTTTCCCCCGTAGATCTTTGGGAGATAAACCTTTCTATAACAGACCACAAATCCTGTCTACCCTTTTACGCGTAATTCCATGCAAGGCCACGAATTCTTTCATACATACCTGTATTCAATGTCCTCTCACCTTTACACTGTACACATATGATTTATCCTTTCTTTTACTGCAAACTGCGCTATCACTGGAACTGCTTTATCTTGCGAACAATATCTCCTGACTCCATCAGCGATTGTAAATACACATCATGCATGTCTTTGTTGTCCAAGTGATTGAATTCCGTGATTATGTCTATGAAATCACAATCCTCAAACTTAGCAAAACACTAAAACTTACATTTACAATCATCGCCAGTTTTTCGGTCAGGTATAACTTTCCCACTCCAATTCGTATCAATCCATACGAATTCACTTGTTCGTTTCCTTTCACCTTACACTTCTTAATAACATTTCGTTTGTAGTTTTCAGCGTTATTTTTACGATCTTTGCAGCATACTGTAGCTTCTTCACTAGACGACATTGTAACGACCGCCATGTTAGGCAGATTTCAGTTGTATATTGGCATTTATCTTATTCGTATACTTTCAAGTTAAGAACTTGGATTAAATTATTTATACTTAATTGTTTTATAATTCATGTATATATTTACGTTTTTTATATGTTATAATATTATTCGCGTATTTTTGCAACATTTATTCAGAATTTATAGGCTGATGATTATCACAAATAATATATGCAACGTTTTCATTGTTTTTCAAGCACAAGTTAATTACATTTCTTCTTAATATCGATTTTTGTTCAACAATGTACAAGATTGAAGTAATTTGTCTTCCTTATAAACTAAATATTTATTTAATCATTTTATGTGCAAGGGCAAATATGATTTATTTGATAAAATCAGTTTAGTTATTTCTATATAGTTTAATATTGTAATATTATAGCAAAGTATTTCTCCCTCGTTTTCAATAAAATATCGTTTTCCTATTGGCTGTTTATGTTAGGAGTGGGGGAACCACGCTTCGTGTTCTTGGCGATGTAAAAACTTCCACGTTGGCATTTTTAATTGTTGCCAACCTGAACTTTAGCTTACTATCGCTAATTAACATTCATGTGTTATATAAATTATCAGTTTTTCTTGTGATATTTTATGTTATGAGTTTGTATTGTAAGTTAGAACAATCTGTTATGCTGCGCCTCGCGCTTGAGGTAGCAGTTGAGGTCTTGCTATTAACTGTGAAGGCGGTGCGCGGACTCCGTGTTAAATAAGTTGCTTATCACTGCCTGCGAGCGTGCATGACCCAATAAATTATAACTTTTAACTTGTGCGAATCAGTATGTACGCGCGCGATTCGTGATTAAAGATTTTGGACATTTTAATTATAAAGTATTTGGAATTTTATTTACTGTCACGTGTCGCAATTTGGTGGTTTCCTTCCTGGAGAAAGGGCGGATCGTCTTAATCCCGATCCCTGGGTGAGAACTGGTGCTCCCAACTGACCAGCCGGAGCAAGGAGCGGTGTGTTGCCAATTCGGATCTCCATACCCTGGAGTTACGAGTGGTGGCACGTTGCAACATGGTGTCCACAATCGACAGACAGAAATACACTGAGAATTTACAGCTTGAACAATGAACCAACCACCTTCACCGCTACGCACTGGTAAGGAATCGCCAGAAACACCACGTGACATCATGGCTGCCAACCTATATACTGTGCATAAAGGAGATATGTGCTGCACATGTCACCTTTTTTCATGCACCACAGAATCTGTAACCCCTCTCTCACCCAGAAAGAACTGCATCACATGTTCCATTTTTTCACAGGTTGTGTACATACCCCAACAGAGTTCAATCCTGTTATTATCTCATTTTTGAAAAAACAATGTCATCACCTTTTTGCATATGCCGATTCAATTTATCACGTCTTTGAACATCTGTCTCCTTGAAAGTCGTTATAGCTTCACTTAGCTCTTTCATTCGGATCCAGTTTGGCAACACTACTGGTTGTCCCTTAGGAGTAGAGCTTAACGTATGCAGCAAAACAAACCGTCTCTCTGAACTTTTGTTGCCTATTGTTCGCGTGTGACGATGCATTGTTAGATAGAGAGCAGATACTCGTATCGCTTGTAGCGGGTGGCTAGATGCGACCCTATGAGGATTGCGGTCAACCAGGTAGCTTGTATGAATTGCTGATGCATAATGCATGAAGAGTGCATGCTGTTAGGCCGGGGGCTGCATTAGTTTCTTCAGGAAAAGCAAACTCGGTGAAGCATAACACGGAAATATTAATGAGATCAGCTCAGGAGGCGTGTGTGGAAGTCAGTACGTGGAATACCAAGTAGGTCACTCCGCGTCAAAAGAATAAACTGAACTCGCTCAGCCTTTAGAATTAATTTAAACATCGGTTTATATTTTCCTCAAAGCCGACCTCCGTGGCGTAGTGGTAAGCACAGGGCGCTACGACGTCAGAGGTTCCGAGTTCGAATCCCGGCCTTGGCATGGATGTTCTTTGTGAGTATCCCTTCATCACTCATCCTCATCTTCGCGATTAGCCAAAAGTGGCAGAAAAGCGAAGTAAAATAAACCAAATCAATATTTTCGCAACTGTAAGCTGACACCAAAAATCACTCAATGCACTAAGTTTGAATATATATTCTTATCAGAGCTTCATCCCACTTTTCGTCGAGATTAAAATCCCACGTTAAAGTACAACAAATTTGATCTCTTTCCTGAACACATTCATGCACAGCCGTTACATTTGATTTGGTAACAGTTCGTTATGTCGGAGACACATTACAATCGGATATTTTGTGTTTCTCATGGTTCGTACTTATGAATTGTGTATTGCGGAACATAGTTGAAGGTGTCATTATGCTTTTTACACGAAAATAACATCGATTTTTCACATTACGAGTAATTATTTTGGTTCCTTTCTTCCGTTGCGGAACATATAATATGGCGCGCACAGCTGTGGATCATCGCGCGTCGTACTTGTGTTTTGTCGATTTGGAGTGTGTATGCAGTGTTTCAACCTTCTTAACCGAAAAATATCTACTTTCGTGTTCATTATGTCATCACAAACCATTGACGGATAGCCACAAAAACCATTAACGATAGCCTCACGGACCATTTCTGGCAAGGTTAGGTTGGGTAAGAATAGTTAAAAAAAATTATCGTAAAAAAAAAGCACGTTTGGAAACACTGGCGAGACCACGTGGCTTTCGACGCTCGCGCCATCTGTAGGTACATAATGGAAACAACGGCATAATGTTGTCGCTTTACAGAAAATGCAAGTTCCTTACATAAAAAGTAATTATTTCTTGTTCTGCAGCATTCTATAGTGAAGTTTTCAGTTTCCGCGAAAGAAAATACCTCGAAGAACTTCGACAATGCTACAGAAACTGATTTCAGTAAGTACGTAGTTTCTCCTGTAAATTTGAAGAAAAGTGTCTCCGATATAACAAAGTGTTATCTTTGATTTTGCTTCAACATAAAGAATACAAGAAATTTTAGAACTTACAAATATACTGTACATTTATTTTTTTTAAATTCTGTTAATACTCTACCTTAAGGCTGTTATCTTGTAATCAATGAGCTTTCGGTTCGATACCCATTGATATTGCACAGTGGTTGGGATCCCACTTTAAACTGTAGGTCAAATCCCGATTAGCCTATACTGACTGGACTTAACAACAATATTCTAAGTGAAATTGAAGTATCTCTGTACTCTGTCTTTCTTCGTCTTTTTCTGTGGAGATGTCCCGTTCTCTTTATTTATGTCTCTTTTCTGTCTTTTCTTTCTCTTTGTTTCTTTTCGCTTCATTTATATCTCCCTTCTTTCTTTAGACTTTCTTTGTATCTCTTTTTTCTATTTCTCTCACCTTCCTTGTATTTATTTGTGTTGTTCTGTTCCTTTTCCTCTCTCTCTTTATTTCCTTATGTCTTTGTCTTTTCCTTCCTTATCTATCTTTCTGTCTTTTCCTCTTTATCGTTTTCTCTCGCTTTCTTGATCTTTCTTTCCATCTCTCGTTTTCTTGCACTCTTTCTTTTCCTTCTCTCTCTTTCTCTGTCATTTTCTCTCGCTGTTCTTTCATTCACTCTTTTTCTTCCCTTTTCTCCATGTTTTTAGTTTCTTTTCCATTTGTCTTGCTTTCGTTATCTCTTTCTATCTTTCACCCATCTCTTTCTCTGCCTCTCCTTTCCTTTAGCATCGTAGCCGAGTCATTTTTGCACCGTTAGTACTGTGCACAAAAGTATCCTGCAATGTAGCTATACGTTAACGTTCATAGCAACATATTGGATAATATTCATGACGTTAACAAGCCCACAAATTAACTCGCTGTCAGATTCATCCCCCCACCCCTAGATCCCAACCCCCTCTCTCGTCCGAGCACCATTATCTGATTGTCGTTTCGTTCTCTGCCACAGCTTTAATTCCCTATTATAGGCAACCTGTTGCATTGCTGTTTCGCCGCTCGCCATTTCAGTTATGCCTGGACATAAATTTCTGGATTATTGGTCGTAATATTTACCTCAACTTTGTCCATTTTAAAAAGTAAACAAGAAATGAATCATCTCGAATGTGAAAAAAAATTCGCGTCGATGAATAAGTGATTGATTAATTACTTTATCAATATGTGGGTTTTAATACCCTCTTGTTTTTGGGTACTAATGAATTAAGCCGAAAACAGTAAACTGTGTGCTGGTTTGTAGAGTGAACTGTTGATATCTAAAGAGCTATTCAAGCTAGAGAGGTGAACTTTTGTAGACATGCAGAGCAATAAAATATTTCGCGATATTTCTCTCTGGTTATAAATTAGAATATGTTGCACATTAGAGACTTTAATTTGGTTTTGAACTCTTGACTTCGTTTCAGGAAAGACTTTTTACGAATAATGTTTGCGTTTACGATACATCAAATGATGATAACTTAACATGTGTTTCGAACTTCTCCTGGAACGTGCAAGTGTTTTTCATGTGATTTGTCTTCTCTGTTGTACAGATATCGGTGATGAATTTGAATTTAAAATTTTCGGTGCGTCAGCACTTGGGCTATTTTGCACCCGTCACTTTATACGGGGTCAAGTTCTTACCAGAACTAAAATAACATAACTGTAACGTCTTGTTGTAACTAAAATATTAAAATATTCTGACTTCGGTTAAAAGCTGAGGCTGTAAGAAGCACTCAGCAGACACAAGGACAAAACACAGGACAACACAATTATACTGGCCATGGGGCCAGTCGCCAGAGCCTCGTTCGTCTGCAAAATGCAGTCCAGTACTACGTGGAAGGGAGGTTGATTATTGGGTGTACTATGTGGAAGGTCACTCCTAGATATCGGTGATGGAAAACCGCTTCACAGCCATAGGCGTCAGGAGATATTGTCTAGAGGGGATGGAAGCAAGTTTTTTCAGAGGAAAAGATCAAGTAAAGCAACTCCCCACAAGTTTATAGTTATCGTGTTCCTTCAACTATTTGTATCTGACTTAACTTGTAATTATCAGTCGGTTTTCACTAGGGAGCGGAAGTTGATGACCTCAAAAATATAGTTATATGACCTATAGAATGTCCTCAAAAATGGTAAAAAAATTACGTAAAAAATGCAAAAAAATTACCATTAAATTTGTTAGTTTCAGGTTACAAATTGAAATAAAAAGGAAATTAAACAAAATGCAATCTTGCTTTCAAAGAAAAAGGTACCAAATGGAACCACATGCACATTCAATTAAAATATGCAACGAGGATTTCCAATGGAAACATCCGAATAATTTTAAACCAATTTAATGAAAAAGTCGCATACGTATTTCCAACCTCTCCTTATCTGATCTTAAATCTGAGTTTGCCTCAGACGGACACCTGGTGGTTTCCCCCGACACAACAAAGACTGTCACCAGTTCAGCATTTCTTTTGCTCGTAAATTGCAATCCTGCGAGATATATATAGGCCTTTGTTCACCTTGGTGTAAAGACTCAAGAATATTACCAAAATGAAAGAAGTGACAAAATATGATGGAACAATACACCGAATATTGCGAAAAATGACAGAAAAATGTCGAAAATCGGGGAAAATAACCTAAAATCTGAAAATTGGCAAAAAATGCAAAAAAAAATTCACTTTAAAATTACCTTTTTTGGGTTCTAGATGAAGTGTAATATTGTGTATATTTAATGGGCATCGTGTCCGAGATGTCAGAGAAAAGACGACATTTCATCAACTCGTCATTAACGCAAGTTACTGTGACTGAAATGAAAGTATATGTGAGAAATCTATGATTTTAGACTGGCATTCATTTTCCAGGGGGACGCTCGCAGATGGCGTAGTGGTAACGTCGTCGCCTTGCAATCAAAGAGTCCCGGATTCGATACCCGGTGTAAGTACATAGTGGTTCGGCTTCCACTTTAAACGGTAGGTCCAGTCCCGATTAGCCTTTCTGTGCATAAAGTGGACTTTAAATAATAAATCAATCACTCAGTCATTTTCCAAGAGAGCAGAACGAGCTCTTGGCACTTCCCTTCTGGAGCCCGCGCATAGCTGCTAGAGAGTAGTAGCTTTTATTGTCACCAGAGTGCAGCACCGTATTTATCTTGAGATAACAGCAGCAGGAGAAGTTATTGCTATCAAAGAGTCGGTCACTCTCCACAAGCGCTGCATGCTGTAGCTTTTTGTGATCGATTCGCAAAAGATTGAGTTCAACTTTTAACTTGTGTAGTGTTTTCCGAAAATCTATGAAAACCAGTTGTGTGTTGTTAGGGATGTGATTTTTCAGAGAATGTAGCAGTTTTCGAAAAGAGGTATATTTTCCTATACTTTTTGCCAGGAATGTGTGGGACGAGCAAGCAAAAACAGTTATCTGCGTAAACAGTAGCTCCAGAGGGATCAACCAATGAACGCACGAGAAGGGAAGTGAGTGGATGGAGGGGAAAACGCGCGCCTGCAGCTACAAGCCGTTTGCAGTAAAGTGTACAGCTCTAATCCGCCCACCCGCTTTCTCGCTTCCCTACTGTTACGCAAGGCATTTCTCCACAACTCTTGGGACAGACTGTAAACGTCTTTTCTGTGACAGGTAGCGCCATCGCAACCCTCCTGATTTCGTAATCTTCTCCAAACCTGTTTTGAAAAGAACATTGTATATTTTTTAATGCTATAGACTGCTCTCCGTATGGATTGTTGATGGATATCACTTGACTTGTACAATCTGCCTCGGCAATATGTGGAGCAAGGTCGCACATAACGAAAGGGAAGAGAGCGAGTGGGCCGAGCAAAGTCTTGCGCGCTGCTGCAAAACGCTGATAGCTCCAGCCGCATTTTCCCCTCCGTGCACTCACTTTTCCTCTCACGAGTTCATTGGTCGAGCCTTGTTGAGTCCTGCTTGCGCATAGGACTTGCTGGCGTGCTCCAGAGATTCCTGGGACAGAGTGTATAGAATCTTAACAAATAGAATACCATACATATGTGTTACTAGCATGTGTGAACATTTCTTCTACTGTTGGAGACATGCAAATAAGGCGTCTGGCAGAATTTGCGCTGTTGCCAGACCAGAGCGTCTGGAGTTGTTAAGAGGTTTACAACGACATGTAATCATTCTCCAGCCCGTCTTTGTAGTGATGCCAAAATTGGCATCAATGTTAAGAAGATCGGAGATGATACGATATACAGGGCGATTCGCCTAAAATTCCACGGGAAATATTTCGTGAACAAGAATAAATATTGAAAAACTACTTTCGCAGATATAAAGATATGAGAGGGGCTCATGAAATTAGTGGTCACAATACGTTCAACTATGTAAGGAAGTACGATATTCAACACAAACTAATGTTTTTTTAATGGACACCCCATATGATTTATAGTGCAATTGAAAGTAAGGAAAAATTCATAAAGAATGGCGTTTGTTACATTGCAATACGTCAAACAGTTCTCAGGTAATTGTAACGTAAAGTTGACGCTTGAATCAAACATCTCAGAAGTTGATACGTGTGTCGTAACAAATATATCCACTTTTTGACGCCATTCGTGTGTCGTATCAAACATGTTTCCCCCATTTGGCTGCGCCAATTTGCAGTGTTTCCTGTAAATTTGCAATTTAATTTTTCTTTACTTTCAATTGCACTAAATATAAAAAACGTAACTTTGTGTTGAAAAAATCGTACTTCCGTACATAGTTGAACGTATTGTGTCCACTAATTTAATGAGCCCCTCTCATACCTTTATATCTGCAAAAGTAGTTTTTCAATATTTATTCTTGTTCCGGTGTTAGGCGACATATATCTTTAGGAGAAAAGTTGGCAGTTTTATTAGGCAACACTGCATCGGCGAACGTTGCCACATCATGCAACGAAACCAGTAATCCCTGACATTCTCGTTGCCATCCCCATAAAAGTGGCGCTAGGGCATTTCTGTCCAGACGCCTAAACTCGTGTCTTTCGCTACAATGGCCAAATAGAATGTCCATGTTATATAGTCATGGTTATATTGTAGACTCACTAATGCTATTTTAGTAGTGTATAAAAGCGCCTTTCCAGCCAATCTAATACAGTACAGCATCATGACGTACAAGAGCCAAACTTAGGTAGTTATCTATTGATGTAGACCCTTGTTCGTCCTGAGAGTCTCATACATTGATTTAAAGCTCACTTTATACAGACACTGGCCTTAACCACTGAAAACCTCCACAATATCGAAATTCAGGCTTCGTAATTACTAGACTATATGGGCAATCGAAAATCCATCACAGAGACCTTACATCTTTACGTTTTCATTTACTTTAGATAAACTTTCAACATTTCTCGTGCAAGGCAACCAACTCGTGGATCAGGGAGACAGATCCCCCCTTCCCATAAAAAAAATCTTCGCAGGCATTGAATTGGAAATGGGTTCAGTGCAAGGCAATTCTCTTCTCAAATACAGCATTGCAGGCAGTTCCTGTTTTGATAAGAAGTTATGGGTAATAAAATTCTCGGAAACGCATAAATTTACAGAGATTCGCTATCATCAATCTCTAATGTCTCTGCCATTTTCTCTAAAATGGGATACTGTGTTAACATTTTGAGATGCAGATGAGGCTTCTGTTTGTTTTACGGTAATAGAATTTTAAATTGAAACTTTTTTTGCGATATCACATTGATCAGATTAGCTTGTATCAGGATTTTGCAACATATGTTATTGTAACAGGGATTCGGTTGATATTGTGCAAGGTTGGTGATTTAGATTCTGTAAGTGCTTGTAAACATCGAATAGGCAGAGAGACGTTGCATATGACCCGTCATGAGCCGACCTCCGTGGGGGAGTGGTTAGCACAGCGCGGTACGATGCCAGGGACAGTGTTGCCACAATCTGAGGGCATAATTTCCCTTTGCAAGGGGCAAAATTTCCCTTTTTGCACTCTTTTTCCCTTCACTAAAAAACCTTTAAAAATAATAGTAATAAATAGTACATAATCTGTACTAATCTGTACTATTTTTGAGTTTGGTGTCTTAAAATTTCCATGGAATTTTGACATTTTTCATCCCATTTCATTCAAAATTTGGTTCGAATTTCCCTTCATGTGGCAACACTGGCCAGGGGTCCCAGGTTCGAAGCCCGACCTCGGCATGGGCGTTCTTCGTTAGTACCCCTATATCAGTTTTATCATATTACTCATCCTCGTCGTCGCGAGTAGCCAAAATCAGCAGAAAATCGACGTAAAATAACATAATTGAATCAATTAATCAGTCAACAAAAAACACAGTGTCGAAAGATATAGATTCTTGCTTATTACTGACGTCAGAAAATACGGTATATTCATCCAACCTATTGATTGATTTGGTTTATATTTCTTAGCATTTCTGCCACTTTTGGATAATCGCGAAGATGAGGATGAGTGATGATATGATGAAGCGACACTCACCAAGAACACCCATGCCCAGGCAGGGATTCGAACCCGGGACTCCTGGCGTAGTAGCTGTGCTAACCACTCCGCCACGGAGGCCGTCAACATATTAATAGAGAATAAACTTAGAACTTATTTGTGAGGAATAATGAGTTAGAGAATATTTGCGATTCTGCATTACAAGATAAACCACACAGCTTAAGGTTCCCCTGAACTTTTGGCATGGGCCAGCGAAGTCCATTTCGAAATCTCCTCTCCTTTCGATTCTGAAAGCTTATTTCTGTTTAGAAGTTCCTTCAGATCTTTCAATTGATTATTTACGTTTGCTTTCGTTAATCTCTAGATATCTGTGATAGAAAATAGATTTAGGGTACCAAGAAATATTGTAGGTATGTAAACAGCAAAGGAAGCTTGAGCTTGAGTTCTTGTTTTAAATCCACTTTATGCACAGAAATGCTAATCGGGACTGAACCTAGAGTTTCCAATGGGAATCGAACCAGCGACAGTCACCGCTATAAAAATGGGGCAACTATATGCTGAAATACCCGCTTCCCTGTGTAGTGTGTTTGTGTTTTTGTGCATCTGTAATGTGTAGTGTTGTTTACTGGAAATTTTCACACACTGCTGAGCAGGGGCGGCGCCAGAATTTTTCGACCAGGTGGGCAGAAACTGCATATTGATAAATTAGGGTGGGCAGTACAAACGTAAGGCATTAGGTGAGTTTGACTAACACGTATCCCCCCTCTCTCTCACTCGAGATTTCCCTCTTACTTTGTGTAGAAAGCGATTTGGACACAAGGAATTCATCAAACATAATCATCGTATCTCTTTTACAGATCATTTGGGCTGTAAGTGTGATATTTTTGAACACACTCAAATGTCAACCTCTCTTCTGAACAGTACATCCTGGAACTATTCTCGTAGGCAAATGAATCTCTGGCGCCTGAAACTGCAATGAAGATAATCCTCTCACAGTCACCATTGGTCAGAACTAGCAGAAAATCGACTTGAAGTTGAAATACATATAACAATGAGTCAAATCAGTACTTTTCACAAGTAGAGTATCAACAGTTCACAGCACTTAGAAAGTTGAGAGAGTATTTTCAACTCCACAATGCTTCATTTTTTTTATCAAAACAGATAACTCCACGAGCAACGACGTGTCTCAAAAGTCTCAAATATTTTTGTCCGTACGTGAAAGAAATAGTTTAAATCTCAGGCCAATCCATGGATGTTCGGTAGGAGGGGGTGTAAGGAAGGCACGCCCCCCTGGAAAATGGGGCTTACCATAAACTTATAAATTACACACATATATTTTTATTTCATTCACAGTAATTTGTGTTAATTATTCGAAGGGTGCTGGAGGAACATGATAGCTTCCAGCACTATTATCGGGGGGAATATGTCTCGTTTGCCGCCCCTGGAAAAAGTTACCATGCTTGTCCCTCCCTGGAAAAAATACTGCGGACCTCCATGGGCCAATCATAATAATACTGTAATTCACCTCTTAAATGGACGCATCTTATGTTATGATAAAATGATACGGTTGACTGAGTTCTTTCCGTACTATATCGTCTCTCCGAATGCATAACGCTTTCGTCTTATAATTAAGGGGTCCTGGGTTCAATTCCCCGTGGAAGCCAATGCACACTCGTTAGGATTACAGTTTAAAATGAAGATCTAGTGACAATTAGCTTATTTGAGCACGTGGACTTTAAAAAAAAATCACTCCTGGATTATTGTCCTGATTATTTATTTTTTTATTTAATTTGGCTGTCTTGTTATAGGTCTCTGAGTCAAGGTTTCTTTCCACCCTTTCTTCATCTTCTTTGAAATTCTTGCAAGTTAATCATAAGAACTGCATAACTGATAGTGAAAATTTATATTAAGGAAGAGAACTTGTAAATAGTGCTAGCTACTAATTACATCAGTTCAGTAATACTCTACATGTTTCCCAAACCCCTACAAAACTGTTACATTAAAATTTGGCCCCGTCGGTATTGTAGTGATTGTGATTACTCGTTATTAATTAGAACAAATTAGAAATTGTAATTTTAGAAACATTGCATTATTTGAAGATGACAGTTATGTAAAAATAAACTGTGATAGAATAAAGAAAGTGACACAAATTACTTGCGGAGTGGTTATCCCAGTGCGTTATGACGCCAGGGCTCCCGGGTTCAAATCCTGGTCTGAGCATGGGTGTTTTTGTGAGTGTCCCTTCATCATCGCCATTCATACTCATCATTGCGATGAAGGTAAAGAAGATTTTTTTTGTTTATTGTTCGTTACTTTTATCAGGCTGAGATTTATGGGCCGGTGCTGACAACATCAAGAACTCACTCCCATATATGCACAGTTTCAGTTAGTCTATAATCTTTAGCCCAAGTCATGTCAGATGGTTAGTTATACTTTTTATACTTCCACATTCCTAATATCTATTTTCTTCAATTTATGGCTGATTTCAAAGCAATTTTTCTCCATTGAAAGCTGGGAGCTGCAACCCTCCAAATCCTCCTAAATCCTGATGAACTCTTGATCATATACACATACCTCATAATTGTGAGTAGTATCCCATAAAACTTACTAAGCCTGTTGATTGCTTCTAATCATAGCAGTGTTCATTAGATTGCATTCTAAAAAAGAGTTCTGAGAGTTCCTTTCCAATGACAAAATTAAGGACGTAGAAAGAAAAGCTTAAATTAATTTAATTCAACAAGAATCTTCGTAAACTTACATATTAGAGAAAAGTTTCACCAAATGACAGCAAAGCTTGTTATGGGATGAATTGAAACTAGTGAATTTTCTAGTATCTACAATATTCACAAGTAAAATATACATGGAGTGAGGACCAGCCTATACTTACAGAACCGTTTACATTTCCCTAATTGTATATATGTATTGAATTTTATGGGGTGGGCAATCGGGTGGGCACAGGAATTTTTGGGTGGGCGCTTGCCCACCCGTGCCCACCCCTGTCGCCGTCCCTGCTGCTGAGACTGATGAAAAGTGTGGTGAAGGACTCTCATGGACGTTGGAGAATTCTGGTAAGAATTATATTTTTCTCTCCTTTTTTAGGAAAAAATGGGGAGCTATGCTGTGTGGTTTTTACGCACACAGCTGGAAATTGGAAAGTATATATGTACGAATATATTTCTTTGTAAATGCTCTGGCCTAGGTTGCTTTTTGCCCGATAGCCGGGAAGCCAACGGTTGCTTTCCCTCAACGGCTTCCCTGTTTGAAAGGTAACAATAGGACCTCGCCTCGGTGGTTGGGGGGCGGGTCGTTAGTCGGAGGTATAAATACCGGGTTCAGACTTGTTACGGTCTCTCTCATATCTCAGGATTCCAGGCTCTCAGATTCGCACGCAGTTGCCTGCTCGCAGAGACTTCGATACAAGGCCCGATGGGTCGAGGCAGTTTTTTTTGGATGCATAGAAATACACACAGAGTGACCGCCGGGACCTCTGCGTGATAAAGAGCGGGGATGGGTTAGCGCTATGCTAAATAGTACGGTCGTAGCTCTCAAATAAGATGTACTGCACTGATGAGAGTACGGCGTAGTAACTCTTGCGTGATAAACAACGAGAGCGGGTTAGCGCTATGGTGAATAGTGCGCTCGTATGTTATAGTGAAGTTCGGAGAAGTGCAATTATCTGTGTTTTGGGGGAAAAGGCAACAGGGAGAAGTTGACATTGGGTTTGTAATGAAAGGATGTATATACGGCAAAGGGTAGGAGCGTAAAATAAAACTGTACATACACACTTCGAGAGAAGTTAATTCTTTACAATACCTGCCAGGCGTTATGTGGATATTAATAGCAAACTTTCAATGGAAACTTTTACAACCGCCGTAGAGTTATGAAACACACACAACGCCTTGCAGGGAAGCGAGTATTTCAGGATGTAGACCCATTTTTATTGTCGCTGACTGTACCTCCACCACCCATTGATTACAAGGCGACGGCATTACCACTAGGACATCTGAGAGGTTCAACAACAGAAGTAAACCACATGAAAGTCCACTTCAATTCCCAGAAGGGATTCTCAAAAGATGCGGTTTCTCAGAATTCGAAATTCGAAGAGGAATTTTCAAAAAAGCCGAGACCAAAAGTCCAACGGGGCCTTAAATATTGAAGTACACACGCAATTCAGCGGCTCTATTGCTCTGTGGAGAGATAATTACAGGAACTGAGAGAGAACTAAACTATAGATCTTTGTTGCACAGAGACCGACCGCCTCGGCCTTATTGGGAAAACGACCGCTAAACCAGGGGGGCAGTCGCCAGCGGCTTCATGGCGCCTCCTGCTGTACGCTATGGTTAGGAGAGGGAGCTCGGTCCATTATTCTTAATCAGTGCCACCCTGGGATGCTTGTTTTACTCCTTTCGGAGGATGTACGCCGAGTAAAACGGCTTTTCCAACGCTTTCTCTTTCTTAGCAACAATGGTTATCTTCTTCTTAGCGGCAACTTAGTTTCGTTGTTCTTTTTTCAAAAATTGGTTCATCAATTTTTCAATATTTTCCAAGAGGACCTAAGTTAAAGCTGCTTTTACAGCATATCCGTGGTTTTTCTTGTCTCGACTTGCGAATTTAACGGTTTATCTTTGCTTCAGTCGCCCTACCGCTTTCGCGTCGCAGTTAACATAATGGTACAAATCAATTGAGCTAATTCTCTCAAGTAAACTGAACTACACTCCTCCGCAGTACTCTATGGAGCAGGCGAACGAATATATTCTTTTGGAATTTCCAATTCTTGCTTTTTAAGTTCACTTTATGCATAGAGAGACTAATCGGGAGTGGACCTACAGTTTAATGTGGAATCCGAACCACTATGCAATATGGCTCTACCGGGTATCAAACACGAGATCCCGTGATTACAATGCGACGACGTTACCACTACGCTATCTTGGAGGTCCTGCAAACGAACGAAATCCAGTCCTCTGTGCATGTAGGGACTCGAGAGGGCTCAACCAATGAACTTGTGAGAGGAGAAGTGAGTGTATGGAGGGGAAACGCGGCTGCAGCTACCATCCTTTTACCGCATCGCACACTGCCTTGCTCCATCCACTAGTTTTCTCCCCTTTTCAACCGTTATGCTTGGCCTTGCTCCATAAATTCCCGAGACAGTGTAAGTTACCGTCATGTAGTGATCACTGATATTTGTTTGCAGTCAAGCCGACCCCCGTGGCGGAGTGGTTAGCACATCGCGCTACGATGCCAGGGGTCCCGGGTTCAAATCCCGGCCTGGGCATGTATGTTTGTGAGTGTCCATTCATCAATTTCATCATATCGTCACTCATCCCCATCTTCGCAAATTAGTCAAAAGTGGCACAAAAAGCGAAGTAAAATAAAGCAAATTAAATTAAAGTAAAAAATCTTTGTAGTCAAGGTGTATTTGGTTCGATTTTTCGGTGACAGTACTTGTTAGGATACTATGCCAGACTGGAGATCCAGTCTCCATTTAGCTTCTTTGTACAAGAAGTACTTCTTACCATGACTGTACACATAGTTGGTGTGAAACCAATTTTACGATTATTTCTACGGCAGTCAGTAGCTTAGCCTTAAATGTTGCCAGATAAAGTATGTGTCTACTGTATTTATCGATCTAGAAACTAGGCTTCTTGGCCCATTAGCCAATCGGCTTTTCATTGAATAGCACGTGACCAGCGAATCTAATCTCATCGCCTGTTTTCTCGGTTTCGAGACCAGTCCGCTTGCAGTAGCTCCCCTTGCGAGACTGGATCAACACGAAAATTTTGGAGGTTCTTCCGCGATTGAACACGAGACCACTCGCACCAAGGGTGAGAGCATTTGGCTACGTACACTCTAAAAAGTTGCCGCCACCTTTGGTGAACAACACTGCAGGCTCGTCTTTGCGTCCGCCTTGTGAATGCATGTGCTTTGCTCGTTTCAGTTCTGCGTGGTGATTGCTTCTTTGCGTTCGCGGTGCGTTGTGCGTGTGTATGGTGCATGAAAAAGAATAGTTTCCAAAAACTTGTAGATAGTGTAAAATACGTTTATCCCCAGTAATAACTTAGTGCATCGTTCAAAACAGTGCTTGCACGGGTAAGTACCTTTTTCTGTTTACACTTTCTGTTCACGATAGCCCCACTAACCATTCACGGGTAGCCCCACGAACCATTCACGATAGCCCCACAAACCATTCACGTTAGCCCCAAAAACCATGCACGGGTAGCCCCACAAACCATTTACGTTAGCTCCAAAAACCATGCACGCTTAGCCCCATGAACCATTCACGATAGCCCCACGAACCATTCACGGGGACGATGTATGCCTATGAGGTTAGGTTAGGCCTGTTAGGTTAGGTTCCATTAGCTCTCATTTCACCACTAAATATGTGCTTCATCATCGAAAACTTTCCTCAGTACGTTCAATTACTCATACCGTGACAACATCGGTTTTTATCAATTTCCTCCTCCAGGTAATTTTTCCTCGCTTTGGGATTTACGTTGTTGAATTCCTTATACAATAACCTTTCCAACGATATATGACACGTGTTCCTTAGGAAAAGGACGTAAAGTAGAGTCTTACCCAGAACACTCCTTTTTGGTTGTGTTGTTGTTTAGCACCATCTTTGGTGTCTTGTTACACCATAGTGTGTCAAACAGCATTACGTATAGTGGGCTTTAATTTAACACTCAATTAGTGCGTTACACCGATTTTTCTGGCTACCCAGTTCCATATGACAGGGTGGTTCAAAAATCACTCTACATAAGTTGAATTCATTTAACTGTCCTCAAAGTCCTTTGTTACGTCCTGTGTTATCATTCTAGGTGACATGCGTTTGTGGCTGGTTTCTTGGATCCTATTGTGTCTGAGAAAAAGATAACGAATAATAAGACACGCGCCTAAAGACTATTGGGAAGTAGAGAAACGATCATAATTTATAATGGTTGTTTGGAAGCACCCGGTAGTGCTTCCGCTTCCGCTGCATTGCCACTTCCTACAAGCTACAAGGTCTGTTGTTCTATTAGTTATTCTCTTTCTGTGCAATAATTATTTATACAGAGCCTTCCACTCCATGCAGCATTGTTTATAACTTAATCATAAACTGATAAAACTTTCAAAGAAAAAATGAAAGCGAACTGTAAGAGCATGACCTCATCACGAATACAGGAATTTCCATTAACACGCTTTGCAAGAAGGCTTGTGGCTATATATCCGTTTAATAATTCATAAGAATATCGATAAAATCAGCTATGAGTTGTTTTTATGAACAGAGAACAGAGGGCATTCAGTTTCTCTAAAGACACGTTTCTTCAGAAAACAATGGGGTGTTCAAAAAATAAGGTTACAAGGGGCATAAATTTCAGTGTAGTTGTAGTAGAGTCAAGTAAATACTCTGTGTGTACTCTGATACCATGCACGAGGTTGCACGTTTAGGCACGTCCCGTTCAGACTGGAAGTCGCTGCTTAATAACTGTTCAAAATGGCCGCACTTTTGAATAACTGGTCAATGACGGAAGTTAGGGTTGGTATTCGTTTTGTGTGCCCCAGATTCTTAGCAAACCGATGGAAGTTTATGGTAAACATGTGAAAGGCAGGAATTAGCAAAATGGTGTCATTCATTGAAGCGACGCAGTAAGAAGCTCAAAGTGATCGCATCAACCAGAAATTTTTTAGAAGCAGTTTCTTTTGGGGGGATTGTGGCGTCTTGCAAGTGGAATAGCTGGAACGTGCCGAAGCCTATTGCCAGATAAATCAGGAGATATCAGAAGGAAAGAGCCAGGTCTTTTATGCAGTGGAATGATCATCTTCATGATAATGCACGTCCCCACATGCACGCTAAACCGTTGCTTGTTTTTTTAAAAAAAAAAATCATTGGAAAACCTTGTACAGTCTGGATTTTGCACCAAATTGTTTACATCTTTCTCTGCTTAAGGAGCACATGTCTGGACACTACTTTCAGGGCAATGAAGGTGTGAAAACCGGTTCCTCCAGATGGTACCGAAATCTTGACGCAGACTTTTGATCGACCGGCATGAACAACATAATCTCACACTGTGATAAGTGCTTGAGTAATAGAATATTATGTTGAGCAGTTGTGTTACATTCCTTAGAAACATATATGACCTAAAAGCGATGAGGAGACAGGTGAGTGGAGAAGGTTACATAATTTAGAACTGCATAACATGTATCCATTTCCAGATATTATAAATATTAAACTAAGACGACTTAGATGAGCAGGCTAAGTGGCACGAATGGGAGAGGAAAGAAGAGTTTACAGAATTCTTGTTGAGAGTGATGGTAAGAGACCTGTAGGAAGGCCAAGACGAAGATGGAGGGATAACGTTGAGAGGGACCTAAGGAAATCGGTAAAAAAAAAAGCTAAGTGCACCCCTGTGCACCCACAGGGATGTAGATTCAGGGTCCGACACTTTCTTCATCACGGCCGAAGGTGAGGGTTAAGTGATCAGCATCGCGCCCCTGGCTGTCTTTACCCCCATAATTCCCTCTAGGTACCCACTTTATACGATGTTGGGTGGGTACTGAAGCCGGTTCAACAGGTGGAAAAAATCCCGGTTTTCTCCCGCCGAGGATCGAACCCGGGTCTCTCACCTGGTAGTCAGACACCATAACATTTTTTTTTAAAGAAGGAATGCCCCTATGCGGTAGTATCTCTCGACAAACACAAACATTCATGTCCTAACCGGAATTCGAACCCGGGACCCCTGGCGTCGTAGCGCGCTGAGCTAACCACACAGCCACGGAGGCCGATATCAGCTAACCTACCTTGGATAGAGACAGATGTGTTGTTGCAGCCATAAACCTTCGGGTTTAAGAAAGCTAGAGAGTTAGTAGTGTTACGTACCAACTTTCATCCCACACACTGATATTCAGACTATAAGCAGTACCCTGTCATTTACAGGCTTTATAATCTTTTATATTTTCATGTCCGTCTAAACATGATACAACATATAACATAGGTTGTATAGCCAGATTTCATTTGTAGATTATTACTATCAAAATTGAATCTCTGTATTTGGATGTGTGATACTTGAGGATTTGTCCTTAACTCTTGAGTTTTCTGTTCTGAGACTGCAGTTTGGTAAACTCTGTGCGGAGTTTTCGTCCAAAGACCCCTGATAGGTACCACGTGAGAGTCGTAAAGTGAGAGTTAGGTTTCAGTTCGCATTACGATGGCGGTTTGCAAGATCGGAAAAGTAACTTGGTCGAACCTGAAATGTTCTGTTTTTATTTCCCACCAAAGTAGCTGCGGTTAGATTCAGACTTTCGGGGATAGATTCACCTTCTGCTTCTCTTTTAAAATCCAGCTTCCAACAGCCTTGTTCGAGGTGGGAGGATTTTTGGCCGGGGAGCGTGTCTGACAAACTTACAGCTTCCGCAGCGCCGACGGGAAAAGGAAGGGGGATTCTCTGGATGCACCCTCCAGCGTGTTCCCGGGCTTTTCGCGGGATTTATACAGCCAGGTCTCCTGACGTTGCTCGCTGCTTAAATGAAAAATCTATTGAAGAGCGCAGGAAGTGAGTTCCGGGATGGTCCTGGTTGCCTTTTCAACCGCACCGGTGGCCGCGAAGCCGTTGAAAATATGGCCGTAGTTGAGCCGGGAGGAGTTTTCCCGCCATTTTTCTCGTGTCTTTGTGATGTAATAGTTTGTTAAAGCCCACGTCACAGTTACAACGGAGCATACGTCATAAGTTAGGAAGAGTGGTTGTTGGCGAAATGTAGAGACAAGCTAAAAGAACAAGTTTTATATGTTAAAAAGTCTAGGCGTGTTTTAATTGCACATTATCCACTGTCTAGTGCTTTATACCATACGTATTCTAACACTGTTTCGAGGGAGAACTTTTTCTCTCGTCTTCGGGTCTGTCGTAGGTTCGATTCCCACCATCGGCAAAATAAATTGCACCCGAAGACGAGAGAATTAATATAGTTTAAAGCATTATACAAACAAAAATGTTCAGTGGAACGGACGTTCTAGTGGCTAGACGCGGAGTACATCATAGCCCCTGACCGTAATTTCATAAGTATAAAAGATGACTTCCTTGGTCAACCGTGGGAATCAAAATATCGATATCAAGTGAAAACTTTAGGATTCTTTTAGTACAGAATTACATTCAAGACTTATGAACAATTATTCTTGTGTACATGTTCTTCCAAAGGTATTTTGAATTACAATCAACGAATCAAATTGAGATAATATATCATACAAGCTACGTACAGTACCATCTTGCAGAGATCCTTAGCACTAGTTGGTTAGGACGAAATACAACAAATACAGTATTTGTATATAAACTCCAGACCCACTTTGAAAAATTTATTGTAGACAAAATCGAGTAACAAAGTAGATTATTTTAAAGAGTAAAGTTGAATTTTTGTTTGTATTGCAGGTGTTTCTAGTAGTTCCATTTTCTGCCGATAGAGAGTGCCAGATTCATCATGGCGCTTTCTTAACCTGAGAAGGCCTTTTGTGTGCTACAATTTGAGAAATCAAAAAGTGCTACAGATGTTCAACGGAAATTTAGTACCAAGTATGGGAAAGAACCTCCTACCAGAAAGGTGATCCTCAATTGGTATCGAAAATTTGTTAACACTGGATGCTTGTGTGCGAAGAAAGAAGGTGGTAGGCCAGGCGTGAGTGAAGGTGATATTCAACGAGTGAGAGAAGCATTTACGCCACGAAATCTACACGCAGAGCGTCATCTGAGCTGGGTATACCAACAATGACTGTATGGAAGATTTTACGTCAAAAGTTGAGCATGAAACCGTATAGAGTTCAGTTAATGCAAAAGTTATATCCCCAAGATAAAGACAGGCGATTTGATGTTTGCTGTGCATTGCAACAAAAAGATGGTGATTTTGTGAAACGCTAATTTTTAGTGACGAGGCTACATTTCATACAAGTGGGAAGGTGAAGAGGCACAATTGTAGAATTTAGGGACTTGAAAACCCATATGCCATTGTGGAACACGAGCGAGATTATCCAAAGGTTAACGGGTTTTGTGCTTTGTCTCGCCAAAAATTGTATGGCCCTTTCTTTTTTCCAGAACCAACTGTAACTGGGCAGTCGTTTCTTGAAATGTTACAGAATTGGTTAATGCCGCTGTTGAACAATGATTCAGAATACTATGTGCTACTGTTAGACGGAGCTCCTCCGCATTTTCACCATGCTGTTTGGGCATTTCTTAACGCAGAGCTTGCCAACCGCTGAATTGGTCATGCAGGAAACGGTGACCAATGTGTCATGAAGTGGCCCCCTAGGTCTCCCGATATCACCCCCTGTGATTTTTTTGTATGGGGATATGTGAATAACCTTGTTTGTGTCCCTCCTCTTCCACGTGATGTTGTGGAACTTAGGGGGAGAATTGAGCAAGCAACAGCCACAGTTACAGAGGACATGTTGAGCCGTGTTTGGGAGGAGTTTGATTATCGTGTAGACATTTGTCGGGTCACGCACGGTTCCCACATAGAGCATTTGTTACCAAGTTGCCATGTAAAAGAACTTTCATGTATTCTCTACAATTCTTTGCATTCCTGATGGTGATAAATTTCATAGCTGTTACTTTTCCATGACATTTCTACGTGATACGATTTTCATTGGCACGTCAATGAATTAAAAAAAAATTAGATGAGAAGAGAAAGGTGTTGTTATTCAAATGTTGACCTCTTTTATGTTTAATGACATAGCACCGTTCGTTGCAAAGAAATTCTGTATAATGGTCCGTTACACACATATGAAGCGCTGAAGGAATGTTTCTGTTTTGACTTGCGTCCCTTCCCCCTCCCCATCCACAGTGCACGAACTCAACTTTTCTCTTGCTTTGGAGGGTATTATTATTAATAATAATAACACGTACATGAATACTACAAAATATTAAAACAAAACTTGTTACCATAACAAATATATTCTTCGAGCTCATCCTACAACGAATGTTCCAATTTAGCAATTAGAAAAACAATTTTTAAATAAGCTTTCACTTAACCTTTACACATGTGAACTTTCAAAATCAGACTTCCAAAATCAGAGTCGATAAAATTAATTTTCTTATGTAAGAATCTTACAGGAATGTCGAAATGAGAAGACTTGCAACTGTGCAAATTTTGTAGCCTTGAAAACTGTTTGTGTGAAACTTTTCAACGTAAAGTTAATAAATGTTTATAATATTTCTGATGGCGCCCTCTCACCTTTCCCCTGTTAGTTCTCTCTTCCAGAATACTTTATCCAATACGTGCAATTATGTACTGCTTCTCATTACTTTATATTCTTGTTATCTTTATTACGTAATGATGCTAGGTAGTTTGTTCCTCTTCAGCATCTCCCTTTATTTTCAACCTTGGCGTACTATATTTTGCAGTCATCTTTATACAGAAGATAGCGTATTAATGTTGAATGATTGATTGATTTGGCCTATCTTACTTCGGTTTTCTATCACGTTTTGCTAATCGCAAAGAAGTGGATGAGTGACATGATGAAATTGATGAAGAGATATTCACTAACAACACGCTGCACAGCCAAGATTCGAACCATGGAACCCTGGCAAAAATGTCGAAAGCCAAGTTTTTGATTGCGTTAAATGAGACATTTGTTAATGCTCTTCTGAAGCTTTTTGCTTGATGCACCTTGATGCGTTTTGATGCACCTTCCTGCATCTTTTTGTTTGATGTGCTTAAACGTTTCGTCTGAGCTACATAAACTCTGTAGCCGAGACTAAACGTTTAAGTGCATCATCCAAAAAGATGCAGGAAGGTGCATCAACTGATGCATTGAAGTGCATCTCGACTTTAATAAATCCTCACTTGAATCAAATGATGCACTATGGTGCTTCTTTCACAAGATACAAAAATGTGAATCTGTTTCTTTGAAGAAGCCATAAAACACACTTTACTGTATCATCTCTACTCCATTGCCTTTATATTATTAAACTTAGATAATTTCACAGGTTGATACATTATAACAATTTCATACCAATGTTTGCATCTGCTTCATTATTTCAAGATCAATAAACGCAATAGGATTGAGGACATAGGCAATTTACGTTAAAAAAGAGCTTTGATAGATTCACTACAGATGGACAAGAGAAACAAAGAGTGTGTTATGTGGCGCCTCTACTGTCCAGTCTAAGAAATAGCCACTCCAAGAAGTTGGTAAAATAGGCCATAATTGTGTTTCCTTAAATGAATACTTGCAGTTGAAGTTTGAAAAGTATCCTATGATAGTTGTTATTTATTTCTCCATATACTTTACATGAGTGAAATAGATTGTACATAAAATATGAGTAAAGTTAAGTAAAAGATAATTGTACCAATGAATGATGGCCAAAGTTTGTTTCTTTAATTAGAAACTTTTCGTTGTGAAATTTGTGTTGCAACATTAATCGCTCTAGTTGAGACACGACACTGCTTCCTTCATACGTAAAAGTTTGTGGGCCTGCTTCATGAAGTCTGTATTATTATAGACGTAGCTGTAAAGCCTTGTAATTGAGATGGCCCAGGTTCGATACCCTATGGGGGCATATAAAGGTTCGTATTCCACTTTAAACAGTAGGTCTAGTCCTGTCTCTGCCAGACGAAACTTGTGAAATCTCGTAGACAGTACGGAAGTAAAATTACTAAATGGTATTTCATCCAATTGACTGAAGAGATTTTTTTTTATTTGGCGTCGATGTTCTTTCACTTTTGGCTAATCGCGACGATAAGGATTAGTGCTGATATGATGGAATTGATATAGGGACAAGAACCGGAGAACACCCAAGCCGGCATTAGAACTCGCGACCTCTGG
Source organism: Lepisma saccharinum (assembly GCF_977018435.1). NCBI lineage: Eukaryota > Metazoa > Arthropoda > Insecta > Zygentoma > Lepismatidae > Lepisma > Lepisma saccharinum. The sequence continues at coordinate 33,805,783 of NC_139245.1, read as the reverse complement.
CATTGTAGTGCGCTGTGCTAACCACTTCGCCACAGAGGTTGGCTAACATTAGAAAGAGGTACTGCGAAAGACAAAATTGTTCTGGGAATCAACCAGAACCACATACTTTGTTCCCAAAGACCATTGCTTGACGTTGCTGTCTTCGGCGTGTTCATTTTCTTCATTTACAACCCTTCCTGCAAATATCTGTTGGATCCTAATGGCTTCAGCCCTTGGCGGTGAGTAGCCTGTGTGCGGGGATTGATTTTCTCCTCTCTGGGATACATCAGCGTTCCGCCACGCATTGGAAACTTGAATCCTTCCCTCTTCAACCGAACAAACTCCCCTTCCCCCTCCGCCCACCTGCGGAAACTTAAAGGAAGGGTGGTCGAGTGCTGGCTCAATTTCTCTACCTCTCCTCTTCCCAAACCACCTTCTGGTTAGATCAACGTTAACTGGTAATTTCTGCTTCCACTCCCCCCGGATATATAGGAACTCGTTTGGAAGCCATAGCATCTAATATTTTCTTTGTCATATTCTAAGTTCACTGATTTGGCTTCGTATGATGGAGTACCTTATTATATGTATCGATCTCTTCAAGTCATAGGTATCTGTTGTACTTGATCAATCTTTGAGTAAGATGCCTACAATATATTTAATTATCTTGCTAAGATTTCCTATAATGAGATATTTTAACAATATTTCTAGCGATTTTTACGCAATGTTTGAGCAAGTTCGATATTTTCAATATTCTTCACACAATCTATTGGATTGCACATCGCGCTGCGACGCCAAGGGTCCCGGGTTCGAATCCCGGTCGGGCTTGGTTGTTTGTGAATGTCCATTTGTCAATTTCCTCATTTCATCACTCATCCCCATCTTCGCAAATTAGCCAAGAGGCACAAAACGCGAAGTAAAATAAACTAAATCAAATCAAATCAAAGCATGCTTCAATTGGACACTCCCAGTTGCGTAAGACGTGTGCCAGTGCGGTGGGGGTGATTTGAAGATACCGCTTGTGATTGTTTCTTTTTATGTAGTCTAGGCTCTTAATTTTTCTTAGCGTACACGATGGCCTTTACGTGTCCCCACACAAAAAATCCAAGTATGTTAGGTCTGGCGACCGTTGTGGCCAGTCACCTGTGTAGACTTATGCATCACCCTGTGCAATATAGAATCAAGAAAGTATATTTCCAAAATACACACGATGGCCTTTACGTGTCCCACACAAAAAATCCGAGTATGTTAGGTCTGGCGACCGTTGTGGCCATTCACCTGTGCAACCTGACTTATGCATCATCCTGTGCAATATAGAATCAAGAAAGTATATTTCCAAAATACATGCGAACTGTGTAAGTTTCACATAAAGGTTAGTAGATCTCTACTGAGCATACCTAGAAGATAATCTAGTTATATGTACGAAAGCTGCAAGATGTCAGACGTTACCTCTTCAGACTTCAACACTGCGTGTCATTATTGACGTCACCTTTGTATTGTACATGATGTTCGTGGTAAGTACCTAAAGAAAGAATGGGTTAATGTCTGGGATCAGAATGGCCATTCTATCGGACCCTCGCGTTGACTGCAACATCCACGGAACTGTTGACTTAAAACAAACTATAAACACAGTTATACACGCTACGACGCCAGGGGATTCGATTGATGATGTGATGAAATTGATGAATGGACACTCACAAACATCCATGTCCAGGCCAGGGTTCAACCCCGGCGTCGTAGGGCGATGTGCTACCACTCCGCCAGGTGGTTCGAATACCGGCATGGACATGCGTGCTTTTTGTGAGTATCTCTCATATCACTCATCCTCACCGTCGCGATTAGCCAAAAGTGGCAGAGAAAGGACGCTAAATAAGAAAAATGAAAGATCACGTCACAAGTATTTCCTATATAGGGTAGACCAGGGCATTACGGATCACAGGGCTTTACGGATCGATCTAAGTATCGGAACGTAACTCGATTGATTGAATTGGTGTTTTAAGTCCACTTTATGCACAGTAAGGCTAATTGGGACTGGATCAACAGCTTAAAGTGGAAACCGAACCACTATGTGCCTCCTTCCGGTATCGAACCCCGGACCCCTTGACTGCAAGACGACAACGCTACCACTGCGCCACCGGGGAGGCTCCGGAATGACTCGAAGACTATTGCAGTTAAGAACGTGCAAACAACAGCAGATCGCAATGTCATCTTTCCTCCTGCCCGCGAACTGTCTTTGTTCTCACTGTTGCAGTTGGCACGCGTCTGTGAGAAGTGATTGTTGCTAAGCATGTTGATGGAGACTGCGAGAAAAGTAGGAATTGTAAGAGATTTGCGACATTTGGTATCGTTTCTTTTAGAATGTAATGGTGTAAGTGTTCCATTATTTCACGTGTTCAAAGGTAGGATGTGTCATTGTGTTGTGCTAGTATTTGAAATGGCTAACTCAAATTGTTCCTACTTATTTTGGCATATTTCAAAAGTAAGCAAATCGGGACATTACGCATCACCCAAAACGGTGCAAGACGAATCTCCTTCTTTTAGTGCGTTTAACATAGTGTTACTTAACCGTATCTCTTCTAACGCGAGTCTGTCAACATTGCAGATGTATGCAAAGAGAATAACATTGAATTCTTATTGCTTACTCCTCATATCATCCACATAATTCAACCTCTTGATGTTATTCTCAAACCACTGAAATCACATTATCACCAGTATGCAACGCAGTGGCAACACCAACATCATACTCGTACTACTACTAACAAGGGAGGTTATCTAGGTGTCCCCCTCAGATATACACCTGCCAAATTTCATGGAAATTGGAGGGGGAGACAGGGGTTAGATCCCCAAGTCAATTTGTCTTCATCTTGACATTTGAGGAGGGGTTTTGCCCCCTAAGATCGTTTTTTATCTGAAACACAAAAACATATATTTCTTCCTTTGGCCCCCTCTATACACCTGCCAAGTTTCATGGAAATCGGAGGGGGATACTTAGATAACCTCCCCTGTAAGTTTGTTTTTAGACAGATTTTGAACAGAGAGGTAGCAGCACTTGGGAATGCTATCAAATCATTTGAGACCATTGGGATCTTCCCACTAAATCGGCGTGCAATTCGCGCACATAAGTTAAATTTAATTGCTAGGATGAAAACTGAGGAGAAGGTTGACATCGTATCGAGAAACACCTCATCGAATCAACAGCCTGCACCAAGTTGCAGTAGAGAAAGTGGCGAAGACGCACAAGATCAAGATCCACAATTATTGCCATGACCACAGAAAGTCATGTCTACCACAGTACATATAGAAAGCGCCCAACAATGCACGTCACTTCGCCACAACACATTGTAACAATGAAGGCGAAACAAAACGCAATAATGGTATATACTTCCAAAGGCAAGAAGAAAGCAGAAAGTTTCAAGAGGCAGTACAGATTTTGTTGCATGTCATTCGATGACCCAAGAACCACACAGATTGGAGACTGAAACGGAGTATTAGTCCTGCAGTAAATGGTATCACGAGCGTTGTGTAAATGCTGTTGGTAGAAAACAATTTGTGTGTGGTATATGTCAGGTTCCACTACTTTAATGCAGCACTTACTATACAGAGGCTGATTCATTTATATTGAGCCGAATTCAATGTGCCACTGTACCGTGCATGCGCAACGCATCGCCGTGAGATTGCCCCGAGGCAAGCAACAGTATCTCGGTAGTCACACAGTAGAGCAGTGTGGTCGAGCGTAGTCTGATGCCGCCGAAACTGAACAGATTCTGGGAGGGGTACATTGTTGCCCTTTCCGACGGTAAGTTCATGGCGTCACGCATCGTAGAAATGTGTAAAGTGCCTATTTTGTCGTGTAGGCCGTCCACTGTGATTCGTATTATATGGAAATATGTGACACAGAGTCCTGGGCCCACCACACCTACGCGAGCAGCTAAAAACAGGCCTCCCGTGAAGAGGACCCTGCCGCTATTGCATGTTCTTCGGCGTATGGCGACCTCCAAAAATCCCCCCACACAGCGTGCAATGGCCAGCAAATGCCGCACATCGCAGGCGACAATCAACCGCGCCATTCACAGGTATTTACGCCTCAAGGTCATTCACAAGAGCAGTGTGCACGCCCTGAAACCGTGCCATGTGGCTGAGCGAAAAAGGAACTGCAAGAGTCTGTATGAACGTCATCTAGCGGGTGATCGGTGGAAGTGGAACAGGAAATTTCTGCAATTCCCTTCTCTGACATCCCTGTTAAGAGTCCAGATGCCAGTGTAATGGACTATTGTGCTTTCGGACTCCTCAAGCGGCACCTGTACCATCGTCGATTATGCACCATCTCCGGGCTGTGGAAAGCCTGTAACGAGGAGTGGGATGCAATACCCATGGTCCAGCTGCAACGCAGTCTACTGGAATAGAAACTCCGATGCCGGGCAATAGTCAATAGTGGTGGCCTGCAGATCGAACACAACCGGTGGTGGAAACACTGCATTCCCTAGGTAGGTGGCACATTCGAATTCTGCTCAATATAAATGAATCAACCTCTGTATTAACATATTTTATAGTCTTCTCATGTTGTTATACTTATAATTACACTGATCCATATTACCCCGTTAGTGATCCGTTTTACCCATGCTTTCGAGGAAAAACAGATCAACTGCGATGTCTAACAAAAATATTGTTTTAATAAATTGTATCATTAACTTGTGGCTAATACGATGCTGTGAACATGTAGTAGAAACTACAATTATGTTTTTCATATCACTAACGTTACTCGTTAGGTGATAGAACGGTTATAAAGCAAAAATTGATCCGTAATGCCCTTGTCTACCATATGAGCACGCGACTACATGAGCGTTCCCTGCTCGTACGTAAGGTGAGCTCTCCTTTCGAAGAAAGGTGCGAGCTTCTTCCGTTCGGTGGACGTGTCGAGTTGATCTGGCCAACCATTTACTACACAGGACACAACTAATGAGAGCAGTAGGTCTCCTGAAGTGGCGTTCTGTATTGAGTCTCGTGAAAGAGGAGCTACAGCGTCTTCAATGGACCAGAAATATGCATGAAGTTCTTCTTCTCCAGCTGGTATTGTGTCACGTGTTTGCGTAGGCAACCTGCTTAGCATGTCAGCTACTTCTACCTTGCTGGAATGAATTATATTATATCGGTATGAAGATAAAAGTAGAGCCCCATCTCATCAACCTATTGGATGAATGTTTTGAAATGGCTCGATCCGGAGAAAATATAAACTTTACAGCACGTGCGTCTGTAACAATCTCGAACTTGGATCCGAATAAAAATTTGTGAAATCGCTTGATTCCGTCTACTTCTATCTACCTGGTAGTATCTCCGCTCCGTCTCACTGAAGGTGGTAGAAGAGCAGGCGATGGTCTGCAGGCCGCCTTTGACTCGATTGACACAATTGCGCGCCACAGCCGAAAGAAGACCCACCGATGATAAGTACAACGGGCTTTGTTGCATCAAAAGGTACAATAGGATTGATCTGCCAAAGTTCCACCATGATGTCGAACTCGTGTAGACAGTTATAGTCCCAGTTCTAAGAGACATTTTTCTTGAGTAAAGAAAGCAAGAAGTGAAGTATTGGTGCTTTATTGTTATTGTTCCATAAGTGGACCTGCAACATCAATTCAATCAATTTATTGTCATTGTTATTTTTTACTTCATTTTTGTACACCCTGTACAAGCCATCTCTTCAGAATTCCGATATTCACAGGATACTTTCACCAAATTTGGTGGAAATTCGGCCAGCAACTTTTTTACCGTGAACCTTATTTAAAATTCCTTCCAACTACTACTACGCACACGGAGGACATGAAAATCATGAATGGGATTGAGTTGGGGCAGCAATTTAATCCAACAAGACCGACTATTGCGTATGTTTCGCAGTTGTCTAAAACTTTCTTGGTGGCACGATAGCAATTTGTGAGTTTCCCTTCGCTTTGTTTGTCAACGAATACTCAACTTTCTACTTTCGTTCCGCATTTTTTTCTCTTGCTATCGTTCCATTTATTTGCTCTTCTGGTCCAAGGATTTTAATTAATCTTTTCCTCCCTCTCATTTAACAGTTCCCAAGGGATGCATTTCTGCCCTTTCCCCTCTATCTGTGGTCGTTTCGGGTTTTCCATTGTCACTTGTTTCCATGTTCGAAACATGGTTGGAGTTTTTTCTATCCTTCTTTATCTTGCTATTTTCTCTGTCTTTCCTCCTTCCTTTCCCTTTCTCTGTGCGTGTGTCTGCGCCTCTCTGTCTCTCTATTTTTCAAGTTTTCTTTTGGTACTCTCTCTCTCTCTCTATTTATTTTTCTTAATTTATCTTATTTTCTCCTCTCTATTTATTTTTCTCTTTCACTTTCTTTCGGTGCTAATCTCTCTTACTCTGTGTATCTCTGCTCTTTTCTTGCGTCTATTCTTTCTAATTTTCTCTGTGTCTCTTTCTCCTTATTTTCTTTTTGTATATCTTTCTATATTTGCTTATTATTCTCTCTTTTTCTTTGACTTCTCATTCTCTCTCTTAAGTACTCTCTCTCTCTTCGTCTCATTTTCTCATAGTGCATATTTCTCTCTCTGTTTCTCTACCCTTTCCCCACCCCTTTATCATCCTCCCTATCTTTATTTTCTTTCTTTACTTCAATTTCCTCTCTCTCTCTATCACTACCTCTTCTCTTTCTCTTACTGTGTCTGCGTGCGTGCGTGCGTGTGTGTGTATGTGTGTGTCTGGGGGGGATGTCTATCTCTTTCTGCGTCAGCAGTATTACACAAACAGTCATCATGGTAGTAATATGAAAAGTGTAACTTTTCAAAGTACCCAATTCCCTTACTGTTCTTAAAATCATTTGCTCAATCACGAAATGGCACAAGTTCCATTTATACGCGACCTGATGATCTAGAGGCAGTGTACGAAATTATATAAAATATTGTCTCGCTTCGGAACTTTGAAATCCAACTCCTCGTTATTTAAACACATCGAGTTATCAAGGATAAGATTTTGCTTAAGTGTCACACAGAAGTATTGGAAATCTTAACCTAAGAAGGATTTGTACGGAAATAATGCAAGAAAATATAAATTGAATGTCAGGTACGGTGCAAGTCACACTGTCATGTTTACTCATTCAGATCTCCGCTCTATGGTGGTTGTTTCTCGTCCTGTTTTAACCCTGTAGGCTAATAGTGATGAATGATGATGATTGATCAGCCGGTGAAATCATGACTGAACTGGGTTGCTATACACACTGAAAACTAAATGCATCATATCGATTGATGCACTGAAGTGTGTTTTGTAGCTTCTTCAAAGAATCAGATTCACATTTGATGCATTTTTGTATGTGGTGAAAGAAACACCAAAGTGCATCATTTGATTCAAGTGAGTATTTCTTTCAGTCGAGATGCACTTCAATGCATTAGTTGATGTTCCTTGATGCACCTTTTTGGATGATGCACTTATACGTTTGGTCTGAGCTACAGACTTTATGTAGCTCAGACGAAACGTTTAAGTGCATCATCAAAAAAGATGCATTCTGGTGCATAAAAACACATCAGCTGATGCATTAAGTGCATCTGGACTGAAATAAAACCTCACTTGAATCAAATGATGCACTTTGGTGTTTCTTTTACCACATACAAAAGTGCACCAAAATGCATCAAATGTGCATCTGATTCTTTAAAGAAGTTACAAAACACACTTTAGTGCATCAATCGATGCATTCTGTTGCATCAATCGATATGATGCATTTAGTCATACTGTACACTTAGAAAGTGGAGACAGAGATGGGAAAGTGAGATAATAAAGATATATAGAGAGAGAGAAAGGGAAGAAGAATGGGAGAAAAACATAAGAAAGAAAGAGAGAGAGAGAGAAAAAATATAATTTGATTGATTTTTGTAAATTACGGCTGCTTTTCTTTAACTTTCGGCTAATCGCAACGACGAGGATGAGTGATGATATGATGAAGGGACACTCTCAGAGAATATCCATGCCCAGGCAGGGATTCGAACCCGAGACATCTGGTGTAGTAGCGCGCTGTGCTAACTACGGAGGTCTGTGAGAGACGGATAAGGAAAAGATAGAGAAAAATGTAGAGAGTAAGAGACATAAGAAAGAGAGAGAAATAGAAAGACACGAGTAGAGATAGAGAGAGAATAAGAAAGATGGAGAACGGATAGAGACATAAAGAATAGGAAATAAGCAGCGAAAGGGCAGAAATACAGATAAAGACACAGAAAAACAAAACATGAACCGCAGCCATTAAAATCAGATTCAATTTAGTATCATCAATATTTCATATTCTATTCGAGAAGCTCAAATTGGCGGTACATTTCTCTTCCAAGGTTGATGTGTTGATGTGTTATTTTCAGAGTTTAAATCTTAAGCTCAATAATGATTTTGCCTCTATTTAGCCTCTTCTCTTCCAATATCTATCTCCTCTTCCTGCTACCGTAAATGGGAAAGAATCTTAATCGGATTAGGGTAGCCGGATATTAGCTGGATATTATTACACTCGTACACTCTTCATTATAATGGACGAGATGAGGAACAGGTTATTGATTTCTTAGGTTACATCCAGGGCATGATGCAGATGTCTCGTTGGCCACAAAGGTTCAGTGGTCGATTCCTGATTCCAGGTTCTGTCACTGTTGTTCCTTCATCCTCATCGTTACGATTTGCCAGAAGAGGAATATTTTTTTCGGATATCACAACAAATCAGAATTTACTTAATGCAGTCTGGATGTACTTAAAATATCATTTTTTTATAACTGCTATTATAATTTAAATTCGTTCATTACTTTGGCCTACATTTAAAAAGAAAACTGAATCAGTGCTTATTATTACGAAAAAGACAGGACAAATACTTTCTACATTAAATAAAAGTGAAAGAAAAAAAGCGAACACGGTTGCCAACTTTCGTAGCTGTTTTCCGAATGCTCTGCCAGGTTATTGAAATTTTCGAGGAGGATTGGCACCCCCTGAATTAATCACTGGTGTGATGTGATAGATTCACCCCTAACATGAACAAACGTTCGATATTAACCGGGACAGTTCCCCCTTTTGAAATTACTGTCCAGATTTTTTAAAAACAAAACAGGACGCGAAAATACCCTTTTTGTGACAGTGGCTTATCGGCATTGAATTACCGCAACAATACACCTTCTCTACTGTTACTACGAACTATAACATTGTTGGGTATAAATTATTACATTTTCTTAGAATATTGGAGTTTTTTCTCTGTTTACCTGGAACTAATTATCCCACTGAACGATGTTTTCGTTCGTGAATGGTTTTGTGGAAAGTGACAGGAACGCTCTTTCTGTACAAACTTTGAAAGCTATGTTGATTACTAAGGTGAACTTTAATCATACGTGGGTAAACTTTTACAAAGTGTTGATTGAAAAGAAGAATGTACTGAAGAAGATTCCATTCATTGGCAAAATTTCAATATGTGACTTCTAATTCTTAAGGACTGTTTGGTTGGAGTGCATATAAGTTGTTTACGTAGTATTAATTTATATAATTAGTTTTCAAACAAGTATTTTTGACGAAACAGTTTTATATTAAAATGTGTATTTTGCCGTCCCATTTTTCTTTCAAGAATAAGGAATACATAAAAAATGTCCTGTTTTAGCTAAGTAACTCTTTAGCATTCATAAACTGCAACAACACCTGTCCATCTCCTGGGCAAGATCAGTCCAATCTTTTCCTTCCTTACCGATTTCCTTTAGGTCCATCTCAACATTATCTTCGTCTTGGCCTTCCAACAGGCCTCTTACCATTAGGTTTCCCAACAAGAATCCTGTTGTTTTATAAACCTGGTCATCTTAGTCACCCCTTACACCTGACGAATGAGCAGGTGCACCAACACCTTCTTTCCGCTCCAAGAGCCTTAGTTCGTCTCCAGCCGGTGACAGGAGAGGGCGCCAGCTGCCAATAAACGCATTGGTCCATTTCCGCCGCCCGTTTCGCAACGACACCTGTCCAGATTGGGTCACGTGGAGGGTTAGGTCACGTCATGTCCCGGGGCCGTTGTATTTTCGGAGCCAGCTACGCAGCTGGATCGATCTGGGTCCAGAACACCCCAAACTCCGCGGGGTGGATGTTGTTCGTCGCCTCTAATGTATTTCAAGCAGACGATCATCCCCTGAATGGCACCTGGCTTTCGAAACCGATCCCCGACTATCACTAAAGCCTTCCTTTTTATACTTCTCCAGTTACCGCTGTCGTTGTGAGCTGCACCATCGCCGGTTCTTGATCTAGGGTACCTGTTGAATACGGTGACAGACTGCGACGCTAATATCTCGCTGCGTTTATGCATATTCAGAAGGCTGCTGTAGTTTATTGGGCATAAAAGCATCGGTTTATGGTTCTCTATTTATCGATTTGGTCATTTACGTCGCCTTTCTGCCCCTTTGTCGCTTATCGCGGCGATGAGGATGGAAGACGATAAGATTAAAAGACAACGACAAACACATGGACACCATACAAGTCTCACAGCAATAACATAGGCTGCTAATCCAGACGCTAGAGCCTCGTTAGTCTGCAAAGATGCAGTCCAGGATGTACTACGTGAAAGTGAGGTTGGTACTTCAGTACCCTCTGAAAGGACCACTTCGTCAACCCTTCGCCGACTTCCGTGGCAGAGTGGTTATCACAACGCGCTACGACGCCAGGGGTCCCGGGTTCGAATCCTGGCCTGGGCATGGATGTTTGTGAGTGTCCATTCATCAATGTCATCATATCATCACTCATCCCCATCTTCGCAGTTAGCCAAAAGTGGCACAAAAAGCGAAATAAAATAAGGCAAATCAATCAAATAAATATTGTTGGTGGCAGATTGGCATAAAATATATTATGTACATAAAATATTCTCTTCTTAAGTAATTTCAGGAGGGACCTTTTGATATGGTACCCAAAAGTACGCCTTCGTCCGACATGGTATACTCTGTTAATAGCAATGTTGCAAGCCAACGAGAATCTGGCGCCTGACCCACAGCCAGTAGAATCATCTGTAGAGTTTCGTGTGTGTGTGTGATTGACCCTTCGTTTCATTTTGTCACTTTTCATCCTCATTGTCGCGATTAGCCAGAAGTGTCAGAAAATCAACATAAGATAACCAAACGAAACAATAAAACTTATTTGGAGAGGTATAAATCCCCCAATTAAGTGTTGTATTTAGTGTAGGAGGTGAAGATATAATTCTATGATTGGTCCGTCAATATATATTTTCGTATGTCGAGTAATGTACCAACTTAGGACGTCTTAACTCAGGAACTTTGACGAAAGTTTCCATTTCAGGAACAGTTATTTCCACGTGGAATGTTTTAAGTGGATTATTCCCAATTCAGGAACTATGACGAAAATTCCCAATTCAGGAATCGATATTTTCACGTGGAATGTTTTAAGTATATTATTCCCAATTCAGGAACTATGACGAAAGTTCGCAATTCAGGAACCGATATTTTCACGTGGAATGTTTAAATTGGAGTATCCCCAATTCAGGAACTATGACGAAAATACCCAATTCAGGAACCGATATTTTCACGTGAAAGGTTTCAAGTGGATTATTCCCAATTTAGGAAATGACGAGAATTCCCAATTCAGGAACCGATATTTTCATGTGCAATGTTTTAAGTGGATTATTCCCAATTCAGGAAATAACGAGAATTCCCAATTCAGGAACCGATATTTTCATGTGCAATGTTTTAAGTGGATTATTCCCAATTCAGGAAATAACGAGAATTCCCAATTCAGGAACCGATATTTTCACGTGCAATGTTTGAAGTGGATTATACCCAATTCAGGAAATAACGAGAATTCCCAATTCAGGAACCGATATTTTTACGTGAAATGTTTTAAGTGGATTATACTCAATTCAGGAAATAACGAGAATTCCCAATTCAGGAACCGATATTTTCACGTGCAATGTTTCAAGTGGATTATTCCCAATTCAGGAAATAACGAGAATTCCCAATTCAGGAACCGATATTTTCACGTGCAATGTTTGAAGTGGATTATACCCAATTCAGGAAATAACGAGAATTCCCAATTCAGGAACCGATATTTTCACGTGCAATGTTTCAAGTGGATTATTCCCAATTCAGGAAATAACGAGAATTCCCAATTCAGGAACCGATATTTTCACGTGCAATGTTTTAAGTGGATTATTCCCAATTCAGGAAATAACGAGAATTCCCAATTCAGGAACCGATATTTTCACGTGCAATGTTTGAAGTGGATTATACCCAATTCAGGAAATAACGAGAATTCCCAATTCAGGAACCGATATTTTCACGTGCAATGTTTCAAGTGGATTATTCCCAATTCAGGAAATAACGAGAATTCCCAATTCAGGAACCGATATTTTCACGTGAGTAGTGTAATTGATGATACAACCAGCTCGATAAATGATGAGCCCCCCTCTGGCAGAATTGGCCACATTTAAAACAAGCTCAACATGCCCATATGAGCTTTTTGCTCAAGTGTAGCACCCTGTCTAATCCAAGATTTTTGTAAAAATGCCCTCGGGAAGTTCCTGTGAAATGATGAGCCCCCTCAGATTGATTTGTCCACACTTACAAAAGGCACTTCTGTCAGATTGTTGTCCATAAACTTGTTAAAAATATGGCTCTCTTGATATTTTTTTTGGCCACACTTAAAATTAAGCTAAAACCCATACCCACCCATACATATTTACTTCTGGTTTAAGTTTAATTGGACCCCAGCCTCAACTTGCATATCTAGTATTAAGATAATATATTTCTTCTAGAATTGTTCCGTGACTCTCTCATTTCTTACATCATAAAGATAAGATTTTTCCCCTATGAGAATAACACTACATATGGTGTCATCAGGTAATGCCTCATGGAATTCACAGATACTTTTAATGTTTGTCCTGTCATTAACCACAACTTGTTTCCTTTTTGAAGTGTTGATTACAAACAAACAAACGTCTTTTTAGACGAAATTACTAAAATATGCAAACGACGAACACACAGAACGAAGATAGGTATGTGGAGATTAAGGCCAGTATATATCCAAGCACTATTATATGCCGATGATATCGTACTGATATCAGATACACCTGAGAGACTTCAGCAAGCAGTGGAAGAATGGTATGAAGAACTTAAAAGGAAAGGCATGAAGATTAATATAGAAAAGAGTAAGATCATACGGGTGACTAAAGAGGACAAGGAAAATGAAGCCCTGAATATAATATGCGAAGGGAAACAACTAGAGAAAGTAGAAACATATGAATACTTAGGAACTATCATAAGTAACAGTGGGAAAATTGATCAAGAGATAATGAATAGGACAAAGAAGGCAGCATCAGCATATTATCAAATGAGTAATACTTTGGTGGGAAAAAGAGAGATCAGTATAAAAACAAAAATGCAACTCTACAACTCAATTGTAGTTCCCATCATGGGCTATGGCACAGAAAGCTTAGCACTCCAAGACAAACATCTAAGTAAATTTCAAGCAATAGAGATGAAATACCTTAGAAGAACAGTGGGGAAAACTCGAAGAGACAGAATAAGAAATGAAAGAATAAGAGAAGAGGTAAAACAAAAGAAGACAATGACTGACGTAGTAGAGGAACGCCAGCTGAAGTGGTATGGACATGTAAATAGAATGAATGAAGATAGGAAAGCCAAGCAAGTGATGGAGATGAGGGTTGAGGGTAGAGTAGGAAGAGGCAGGCCAAGAAATACATGGGAAGATAGAATAGAAAAGATAGGATTAAAATATGGAAAAACTAAGAACGAAATGAGAAGAATGAGTCGAGACCGGACGGAGTGGATGAGATGGACAGAACGAGGTACCCGACGCTTAACTACATAAGGGAATGGAAGAGAAGAAGAAGAAGAAGATTACAAACATGGGCCTCTGTGCTTTGAATTCATCTGGTGTGTAATACATGTCAGTATTGCCAGTAGTGACCCTTTTGTATGCTGTAAATGCTTCATATAATTTAAGGAAATCATCCTTGGAAATGTCTAAATTATAATTTTCTCTAGGAAATACCTCATTTCTGCCATTTTTAAGATATATGTTCTTGATGTTGCAGTTATCAAATTTACTTGAATTTTTTTCCTGATTATTGTGTCTTTCAGTCTGAAACAATACCACCACAAAATCCGGCATGTCATATTGTATACTGGAGAATGAATTTGTAGCATCAAACTCATAATAAGTACCAGTTGCGGGCTTCTGTACACATTGATATGTATAAAATTGTAAAGGAACCTGTGGATTTTTTATTATATCTGCTTTGTATTTAAGAGCATAACTGGCTTCATATTCAACAACTGGGATTCTTAGCTCCATAGTCTGAATAATGCATTTGCCTTCATCAGGTAGGGTATTAGGCATAGCTTCCCCTGTGGAGTTTATTGCACTGTACCTCATCAAAGCATTATTATCATTGGCAGCTCTTCTAAATGTGATTCTTAAACCACCCTTCCACATAATATCTTTGTAATCTGAGAAGAATCCTGGCAACAGGCGCATTGGGAACAGCACTGTGTGGCTCTTAGATATAATTTTATCACCAGCCTCAAATCCACCTATTTCGTAGTAAGAAGCCTCGGTCTTGGATAATTTTAGTGTGGCCAAAGCTGTGGAGGTAATGCCGGGATAATCCACTCTGTTTATAACAACACCATGCTTTCTGATCTCAATTTCAGAGAACAGATGCGGCACAAAATTGTCTACCAATCTTATATTTGAATTTGCCGAATAATCTGTTCCATCCAGCTTTACAACATCAAATTTGATGTATAGATCTGCTCTGTGGGGGTGTATAAAGCCATCCCCTACATCAAGATCAACCTCAATCTCTGTGTTGGGTTGATTTAAATTTGCAAATGTCCTCCTGTTTGGAGGGAATGATTGTAGCTCATAACTCTCAATATTTTCCATTTTTTTTGTATGTATTTTTATTTAAATATTAATCTCTATGATTGCAGTTGTTGTGGCTCCAGCAAAATCAACTAATTCTTCTTTTTCATTAGTGACCATCAATTCAATATTATCTATTCTATTATGGCACACAGGAAAATATAATGTTGGGGATGGAGTGTAGATGATGGGCTCCATAAATTCAGAATTAGGTTTGAATGTTGCAATGATGCCAGTTTGTTTGTGAGTGCCTATGCCATTTGATTTGGTGATCATACCCTCAGCCACATTACAGTGAATATTCAGAGTCTCTATGGCTAAGAATTTAGGTATATTAATAGCAGTGTGTTTGATGGCTGGTTCAAGTTTTGTGTTGTTCTCAAATCCTAACAGCTCTCCTATAGTACCCAGATCCACTGTTTCTGTAGCAGATGCAATCTCTACTCTGTGAGTGACAGAATTTTGACTTAACACTACACCTCTGGGTAATTGAGCATTTAGAGTGGACAGATTATACTGCCCTGGAGTGATGACAATTTTTTGATCCCCTACTGCAATTTTGTTGTTGTGGTGAGTAATATTAGGGATCAAGTACATGCCATAAAATGCTCTGAGAGCTATTGTTTTGGGATACACTATATCATCATGTAATTTGAGTTTCAATATTGAATTTTGGCTGGTGAGATGGAATACCCCCATGATGTTTTAAATACCACAAGGCTTTTTGAAAATTTTCAATTGATGGTTTATTTATTTGAGACATATATCTAAGAACGGATAAACACAAATGTCCACAATTAACATCTTTAAAGTTTTGAACACGGGCATTATTGTAATAAAGATTAGGTGATTTTAGATATTTTATTAAATTTTCAGGTGGAACACCTCCAAATGAATCAAACACAAATGCCTCATTGTTTAAATATTTAAGATAACAAATCCAGTGAGTGCCCTGATTTTTGTACTTATCCAAATTAACAATGCCACACTCTTTGTTGAGTGGTTGCTCTGGCAAAGAATCAGACATGTACACACCTCTAAAATTTTTGATGCCCAGTGGCTTGATTAAAGCTTCAATATCTTGGTTTGTAAGCGGCTCTTGTTTTTTTTAACTTATTCATGGCTCTCTTAACACCTTTGCCTTGTTTCTCAATGGCCAGGTTATGGCGCTTCAATTCATCTAATTCTGCCCTATTCTTCTTGGCATCTATTACTGTTTTTGCTATGGCAGCTGATCCCCCAGCCAAGCTCCCAACAGCCCCGAGTGCTGCTAAGATGGCCGGGATAGTAAATATGAAACCCCCCACATGTGATTTTTTTCTTGATTGCTGTAATTTTTTTAATTGGGGGGTACTAAGCAACAATTTCATACCATGGCCCTTGGCAATACAAGAATTTTTTTTCTTGCGCTGCTTTTTGGTTAAAAGACTATCAATAGGCCCAAGAGATTTAAGACCTGCATAAGGTATTTGATACATAACACCCTTGGCCTTCATTGTAGGTTTATTATATACATATTCACAACCCCCACCCCAGTTTTTGTTTGGTGCTCATAGCTATGGTGGTTCCCAATGCTGCTATTTTTTCACTCAAAGATGCATCTTTGCTTACAAATCTACCAAATGCAGCCTCTTCTAATTTCTTGTCTGCAACATGTCTCTTGTCAAGATCAGAATGTGTGTTGTATGCTATGTCATGGTCTCTACAAGCAGCATCTAGGGGATTAACACCAGGATCACCTCTGTTTAATCTATGCTCCAATTTTGTGCCTGGACCACAATACTGATAGCCTGGAATGTGCAGTTCAAATGGCAGCTTGTTTATAATGTCATTAACCAAGCCCCGACCCTCAGAAATATTCCAAAATTTAGGTGTAGAGTATTAATAATTTTTATAAGATATCCAATCCCCTTAGTGTCATTCACTATAAAATTAGACAATTTTGTGCTTATCATGTCCATAATTCCAACTTTTTCATTGTAAAAATTGTGGTTCCCTGCATTTTCCTCCCCAGCTATCACCAATAACCTATCTACAAGTT
>NC_139245.1:33088594-33188774 GCF_977018435.1 Lepisma saccharinum | reverse complement strand
AGAATTAAGTGGAACTCAAAACAAGCTGTTGACAACTTCTGCACCAGCATACATAAAACTCCATCGCTTCAAGACACATAAGATGTAAGATAAATATTAATGAAAATACTCATGGACAATTTGCACGGTAACACTAATGGATCCCAACATCACACTGTCAAAATAATTAATACAAAATTAAATATGTAATTATAAAATAATACAATGGATACTAGAGTCTTATTCATCAAAACAAGTTCATGTTGTAGCTTTCCACAAGTTCAGCTATAAAACCTCTAGCCTTTTTGAGACATGTTAGAATTGAGATATTCCTCTGGGAATACCTGGGAATTTGATAAGATACAATATTAAAAAAGTATTCACTATATATTTGGAAGGATAAAATCTGACACGCACCTTCTGCCTTTAGGGCTTTATGTTAGTCGGTTACACCCCTTTTATCGGACTTCTCAAAGGCTTCTAAGGGTTAGTTGGACCAAGCCCATGCGAGGTCTGTGGTGTAGGATTTATTTTTAATTATCACCTATGTAGGTTTGAAATGAAAGATCCTTAAGATCTTTTACTCGAAGATTTATTTATACTTCCGATGTTATACAAACACTTTTTCAAACAGACAATTCACCCGGTACAACTTGTAGGCCTAAACCTATTAGTTGTACCGAAGTTTATAACCCTGGTCTTTTGATGATGCAGGAGAACGCCTTATTCAGAGTTGGGTTTGTGGAATATCTGCCAAATGGAGTACAAGTACACCAGCCAATCCGAAGATTGAAGCAAGATATTACCCAACGTCCCCTGAACCATTAGCCTTTCGGCAACCAGGAGAATGTCCCGTAGGCTTACA
The DNA here is from genome assembly GCF_977018435.1 of Lepisma saccharinum. Classification (NCBI taxonomy): domain Eukaryota; kingdom Metazoa; phylum Arthropoda; class Insecta; order Zygentoma; family Lepismatidae; genus Lepisma; species Lepisma saccharinum. Next base: position 33,187,930 of record NC_139245.1, on the reverse strand, counting down.
AAAGTCTAGCTCTTTTATATCATATTGTTGTTTACAATTTACCATGGTTATTACATAGTTGTTTTATATTTCCATAGTTTCAACATTTTTTTTCTGATTTAAGTTAAACAATTCATTTCCTATTGTAACATTAACAATAACACATTTTTAAAGAAAAGATTTCAACATAGATTAATACAATACAGATTGAATAGTTCTGTGCTTGAAAAAGTATGTGTTGACAGGGGCGACACAAATCTTTTGTACAAAATTGTTCCGTTGCATTTTTCTTCTTTCTTCTAAGGTAGACATATTCAACTGTGTTAACCATTCAGAATAACGCTGATCACAATAATTATTTTTGAACTTTGTGCATAATAACCTGATAAAAAGTTTTTCAACATATTCAACTTTTTGAAGGTGATGTTGTTGCTGTTAGAAACCATAATTCATTAGCATATTCAAGAATCGCACAAACTATCGTTTTATACAGGTATGTTAAGGTACCTTCTTCTTGGAAAACTTTCCATGAGAGAAATATATAACCAAGCATCTTTGCTCTTTTGCAAATTTCTGAAATGTGCCCATCAAATATGAGAGAGGAGTCTATAAATATTCCCAGATCTTTATGGCTATCACACACTTGGATTTCATTTTGATAAATGTAATAGTTAGAAACACATAATTAACTTTGTCATAATAACGACTTACTCGCACATCAAACACGCAATATACAAAGGCAATTACACTAAGGCACAGGCGAAAATGCACAACCGATTCGGTCGCATAGCAGCTGATGAATGGACGCGACAATGTCTCGACGCTACTGTCAACTCAACCTCTCTCACACAGCGAGCGTGGCTCTGCTCGTCTTACCTGCGAGTTTTATTATGGCCGTTACGCGCGCTTATTCATACACGAGGGTTGACCTTAGCTTTGTAGACAAAGTTCATATATATATATTCGCCATGTAAATTTATACTTCGAAACTTACAATGATATGGGACAACAGGTTAGGATCGGCCGAAATCGTTTGAGGTTAATGACGCCTGCCTATTGGACATGCATTTGTCACTGTTGACCCATATGTTCTTATGGAAAAATCCAAATATATGTGCAGGAAGTAGCTACATGTTAGTGTGTGTCGCCAGGATGAAGTCGTACCAGGGAAGATAACCCTGTCGCTTTTGTCCCGGAAGACGAAGCTTACGATCTACCATTCAGTAGCAAACAAAAACTTACGTACGTGTCCCTTCCTACAGTATTGCGACAAAATGTGTCATGAATGGGCGAGATTTATGCAGAATGAAAGTTACGAACTCTACTGGTTACTCAGGATTGAAAAATGTTAGTAGGCTAAGCTTTTAATGCAGATACACGCCAATGACGACATTGTCTATTAAAACGAAAGACATTGCACTACATGTCTAAGTTTGCTTCCTTGCCCAATTAAAACAATGTTAAATAAATTTTGAAGAAGGCCAAAATGAAATTCGAAGATCTGAAATTCTATCACTTATCCATAAGAATGAAAACATATGGGTCAACAGTGACAAATGCATGTCCAATAGGCAGGCGTCATTAACCTCAAATGATTTCGGCCGATCCTAACCTGTTGTCCCATATCATTATAAGTTTCGAAGTATAAATTTACATGGCGAACATATGTATCTTTATTCCCAAGTGTTATTAGATATTTTTATCGTAGAGCTGACGCTGATGGAATGCGTGCCAACTAAGCTTTGCATCTCCTTTTATACCTTCTTGTCGATGCTCACTTGTCATAGTATGACGTAATTCGCAAAGCGCAACTTGTGACATTTCCAAAAACTAAATAACAATAAATGTCTATCTGCACAACCCCAATATCAGAGCTTAACTAATTTCAACGTTGCAGCAAAACCAAATAAAATTGTACAATGGCAAAGATTCATCTCTGTTAATAAGGATGAAACTCGAATCATTCCCCATTGTAACTTGAACCTTATTGAACACATTACACAACTTAAAAGAACAGATTTGATCTTTTCATTGTTGTTAAACGAGATCTATGTCAATACAAATCATAAACACTTTCTGCCGTGAAAGAACACAGATTAATATTTCTAATTGGACATTCGGTCAGAAAATTAACATTATTACTTAGGCCGCGTTTACACTTATTGTTAACAATATAGAAAATATTAGCGGATTATAAGCCCAGTAATAATCTTCCTATCATTCAATTTGTTTATGCTATATTATGGAATATAGAAGATCCACAAGTACAAAATTATATTAATCAAATAATAGTAATCAAATATTATATAAACAATTGCGAAGAATTAATGCATATGAGCCGTCAGGTTCGTATCAACTTTCTTAGTACATTTTAAAACTTTACACTTTTTCACGTTAATTTCCAATTCATTAATAATTTAATAATAATGGGGAAATAATTGAACGGGCTTAAGCCCTACGAGTAAGAATAAATATGGTCAGAATGCGCGAAGGAGAAAGAACAAGCGATAACTTTATTCACAACCTTGTGATTATATTTTACGTGCTTTGGACATGTAACTAAGTCCCTCCCTTCTCTATATGTAAAGCTTTTCTGCTTTTCTTATCTTCCCTGTTTCTTGATCTTTTTTCTCAATTTTATTATCTCTTTGTTCGTGCTCATTTCCTCTCTTCTTGATCATTTCCACTTTCATCTTTACTCTGTCGATTCTTGTTTCTCAACCTTTCTCTCTCTATCTCTCTCTCTCTCTCTCTTTTTCTCGATTCTTTCATTTTCGTTTTCATTTTCTCTGCCTGTCCATTCATTATGTCTCCGTCTCTCGCTTTTATATTTCTCTTCTGGTATTTCTGTCTTTTTTCTAAGTTTCATTATTTTTCTCTCTGTCTCCCACTTCTTTCTTTCTCTGTCCTTCTTTCCTTCTTTCTCTTTCGTTCACCTCTATATTTATCTTTCTATCTCTATCTCTCGCTGTACTGCATATGTGTGTGTATCCGCCTTCTTCACATGTTTTTCATGTCTCTCACTTCTTCACTTCTCTCTCTCTCTTACCCTTCTTTCTTCAATATATCTGTTTCTCTCTCTGTGAATCTCGATTCTTTATTTCTCTTTCTCTCTGTGTGTCTACCTTTTCTTTACATCCTTTTCCTTTTCTATCTCTTCTTTCTTTCTACACTCTTTTTTTTCTCTCTCTATGTGACTTCTTTAATTCTCTTCCATTCTCCAAGTCTTTATCGTTTCTTTCGCGTCTTTTCCCTTCTTTGCCCGAAAAAGTTTCTTTCTTCTAATGACACACATAATGCTCGTATTTCTTCATTTTTGTAATTTTGCGTCGCTTTTCTTCCATTTTTGGGTAATGGTGACGATCTGAATGAGTGATGGATATGATGGAATTTATGAAGGGTCACTCACAAAGATTTGAAGCCTGGAAGCTGACGAGATCGAAAGTGAATAGTTCATTCAATTTCATAATTAATTTATATAATCATGGGACTGTAATAAGTTTTGTCTTTTGAAAAGACGCTGTCTATTTAGACATTTACTTTACCTGTGCATATTAGGTATGCATTTATATAAAATAATAACACAATGGTAGAACTTAAATTTGAATTACAGCTTATTTATACGTAGATAAACCGATACGCCGATATGCCTACATTGATCCCATGCTAATAATGGTAAAAGTATATAACAGAATACAATACAATAGAAAAGTTTTATTTTAGGATCTTGGCCACCTTTGCAACTAGCCCTTCTAACAATCAAACATTCAGGAAATAAAATTATACATTTTGAAAATCTTGTAAATTTGAGAGAAACTTTCTGATTACATGTTACATGTAACCTCAGTATGCAAACATGAAAAATAAATATTATGTTTTCTATTTTTCTAGTTATGCAATGGGCACCAATGGGAGGAAAGGGATGTTTAATTCAACTGCTCATACTTCACGTCAGTTTCATCTGCCAATGGACAAAGGGTAAAAGCCATTATTTGACATTTCAAAGCAAGTTACATGCAGATTACAACCTTTCCAATTGCGTCATCGCAATGGCTGCTGCTACATTGATGTCGAAGAGTAAACTTGTCGCAATATTTGATTTGACAGAACACAACGGCTTTGGGAGATACGTTGCACACTTAATCCACGAAAATGTTCAAGTCCCAGTTGTCCTTCAATCGTCACGTTCCCCATTGCAAAAGCAAGGATGGAGTACATACGATTTTGTCGAAGTGTCTATAGTTCTATATTCCACCGGGACATTGGACCACGCTAAGATGGATCAAGTTGAGAATTTACCATTTTGGAACCCAAGAAGTAAAGTGTTTTTCGTGTGGACGGTACAATCGTTAGTGGACGAAGAAGTTCAAGACCTCTTTGAAGAAACCTGGTCCAGAAAAGTTTTAAACATGTTACTGTTTCTAATGGAAGAGGGGCAGAATCATTCTGTGCCTATAGTCATGAGTTATAATCCTTTTGTAGAGAGTAGTGATGATAGAAATGGAACCATGTACAAATTATCCGGACTTTGTTCAAGTTTTCGATCTGAGTCACCACCTGACAGTTCTTCGCTGTTTCCTGACAAACTGCAAAACCTGAACGGGTACACTATCAGGGCAAGAAGCTATGACTTGTTTCCAGATGTATTGTTTCAACCTAATCGGGGAGTGAATGAGACACCTATACTTACGGACGGGACAGATGCTAATACTATTCTAACTTTATCTCGTCACATGAACTTTACTTTAGACGTTAGGACATTCACAGTACCTTCACCGTCAGAAAACCTAACTTGGAATCCAATTTTAAATTCACTTGTTACCGAAGAGTCAGAATTCTTTGTGAATAGTCTACCCTTGTACAAGAACGACACTGATGTTATGGATTACAGCGTGTGTGTCGACACTCTCATGATATCGTTTGCTGTCCCTGCACTCCACAAGATTCCCTTTTGGATCTGTATGCTTCATTCGTTTGACGGAAATGTATGGATCATCATTGTGCTGAGTATCGTGATCACAGAGCTCATGGTGATCTTGTTCTCACATATCGGCACGAATGTATCAGAGAAAATCCTGTTTCCTTACATTTACGGGGTCTTCCTTCAAATTTCTGTTGACCAACCCAAAACATCAGCAGTGAGGATATTGTTTATAACATTTACTTACTTTAGCATTGTCATAACAACTCTCCTTCAGGCCCATATAGACCGCACCTTGGTCGTACCTCTGTATTACCCTGAAATGCACACGTTGGATAATGTTGCCAAAAGTGGTTTGGAGGTAAGAAGTTACGACGAACATGTGAGCGTTATCAGGGACTCGGAAAGTCCTGCTATGCAAGAAATGCAGAAAAGATACCAAATAGACAATAACGTTAAAGGTTTACTGAAACGTATGGCGAACAAAAGAGACGTGGCTCTTTTCGAACCTAGGGTATACTTAGAGAATTACATTGTGGACTTGCATTTGTTCGACAAGGGTCGATGCCTGGTGGACATTGTCGATCAGCCAGCGATCGTTCATCAAATCTCGATTTTTTTCAGAAGAGGTTCACCATTTCTGCCTAAAATAAACTTTCTTATATTCACGATACTGGATGCTGGGCTGCGTGAGAAGTGGAGGAAAGATTTAATATTTGGGAAACTTGTAAAAGATAATATTTTGAAACGTTCATTAGACGACGATGGTACTAGTGTAGTCTTGTCATTATCTTACTTTAGAAGCATATTCTTCCTGCTTCTTGTAGGTAGCGGAATCAGTTTTCTCGTGTTTGTTATCGAAGTACTGTCTGTCAAGTTGTATACTAAAAGAGTTTGCAAAAATGATTATGCGTAGACAAATGAAACTTGGTTTGAGTTGGTGTTTTAAGTCCACTTTATGCACAGTAAGGCTAATCGGGACTGAACTATGGTTTAAAGTCGGATCCGAACCACTGTGCCATGTGCCTCCACCGGATATCGAACCCGTGACCCCTTGATTATAAGGCGACGACGTTACCACTGCGCCATCGGGGAGGCCCACAAATGAAACTAGTTACATGTACACTATTAGGTTAACCGCGAGGTGAGGTATGGGAGGAACCAAGGAAATGAATAAGAAAGCAGGTGATAATGTATGTGGGCACACTGAAGGAGGGATAAAATAGATCTATAGGTTATCTGAATCTTTTCATCGATTGAAACTCTCGCAATCAGCTAAAAATAATAAAAATCTAATGTACACCTAACGTGGCATAATATACACCACAAAGTGAGTTTCAAGTAGCCCTATGTTAACATGACCATGGAAAATTCAATGTAACAGATTACATACTAATATATTTATATAAGTATGTGTGTGTGTGTGTGTGTGTGTATGTTGAAGCTTGTTTAGAAACTCTACATGTAAATTTGCTCTTGGTTATTAAATATAGTTTTAATGCTAAATTTATATTCCTACGATATATTCATCCTTTATCACTGTAACAAATATGATGAAAATACCATGGATTTTAGGAACATTTACTAATAAAAAAATGTGATTATTAGGGATAAGTACAGAGTTTATTAAAATAGTTTATTGAAGTTTAAAACACATAACATTATCTTTCAACTAGAGATACAATTATATTTCAACGTGCAATTTTAGATTTTTACTACATAAGAGCATTTACTATTACCTTTTGCAAAGTGTTTTTACTAATGAAATATTCACGAACAACAAACAAATTTATGTCAATACATCACATTCACGATACGGTTTAAAGAGGCGATAAAAAATAATGTCCATCATTCTGTGTCGATGCATGTATCGTGACTGTCTGGGCATTTTTCACATTATGGAATAATTTTCTAACAAATAATAAACCTATAAGGATGTATGTGTTAACATAAGTGACTATACTTTATAATCTTGAAAACTATATGGCTTGGAGATTTAATTTAGGTCGGCTGCGTTTGTGAATTCATATGTCAGATATCTTAGTGTGAAACAAATGTTGAGTACCTTTGTCCAAATAAAAGTGATGTTATTGGACATGCTTTAACTTTATTCAATTTGAAGTCTTAGTAAAGCTTTCTACTTTATACGAAAAATTGTATGTGAAAACTTTAATTGCTATGTATCCGCCATATCCTTTTGCAGCTTTGTGGAAAATACCTACACCAGAGAGCCATGTTGCTGGGTTTGGTGTCACAGGCTGTGTATCAATCAAAGGTATAGTTGTCTGACCCCCTTCTTCATAAAGTGCAGAGCTGGTAAAGTGAATGAAGTCTCCTGGTCCCGAATCAGGGTATGAAGGTTCTGGCGACGATATTGACGTTTTAGCGTCTCTTATATCGATTGAAGAACCTGCTACTTCGCGACCTGTCATCCAAGTTGTATTCTTATCTCGGATGAGTTCACCAGTGTTGATGTCGATGGGGGATACCAAGCATTCCAGTTTCAGGTTCTTTCCAACTAATCGTAGCCTGACCCCAACAAGTACGGCGTCCTTCTCAGATTGTATATCATCAAGGCTTATCTGCCTCTTATCCCACGTGACCTTGTGGTAATCCTCACCCAGTTTCACCTCTGGGTCTGTCAACTGGATGACCTCAACCGGTTTCCAAGATACTGTGGTTGCGTCCACTTCACCATGAGCCAAAGCTGTCCCCTCTTGTATCTGCAAGTAAATTATCCCGTTCATGCTCACAAAACGTATTCCAGTGACAATATTCCCTTGCTCTATATCAGCGGAGACTTCCCGAAGGCTAAAGTACCTTTCTGTTCCTGTCGTTTCTGGTTCTTCGCAAATGCAGAAGCAAACTTCACATCTTCCTTCCATTGCTGGCATTAACGGCTTCACAACGATTGCCTCACCAGGACAGCTTGCAGAAGTAACTTCTCCATTCTTAACCCAGTGATACCTTGAAGTTTCAGTCTTTGAATTCGGTATGCAAGCCGTGATTATCGTGGACACTTCAGTACATTCACGAACATCTCCTTCGCATGGTCGCTGTTTCGTACAGAGTTTATCATCGTCTTCTTTGCAGGAATGTTGCTGAACGCTTCTACACCCATCCTCTCCTAAACAGTCATCAGACGGCTTTAGACTCTGCCGGTACAATATGATACCCGAGACAACGTTCTTGATGGATATATAAGTCTCTCCTTCCAATTGTTCTTTAGGGTCGCACATCCAGAACTCGTCGCTGACTTCCTTCAGAGTGGTGGACATAGTTGCTAGTTTTTCAGACTTGTATGCTCTGAACATGCTCTCGAACTGGTGTGCAGTTTCCATATCATACTGGACTAAAACGAAATGAAACTATCATGTACAAATTTTAAATTAAGTTATAAAATTCTTCAAAAACAAAATTTCTTAATCTGATCATTACATTCAGATTTGTAGAAATTTTCAATACTTTTCTTTAACCTCATTGTTTCAGGAATTGTTAATTATTCTTAAGATTTTCTAAAATGTTAAGCAACTACGCGAGTTTCTAAATTATTCCAAGTAATTACTTCGTTGGAGACAAAAACTTCACAGGTCTGTTTTTGGTCCTGAAGATTTACCAAGACAGAAAAAATGACAGGGTTTGTAATTGTCTTATTTCCTAACGTTAATGAAAATATAAGCAGTGTTTCATAGCTGCTAGCAATGATCTCATTGATTGAACAGAGCTGTGTACTACCGAAAGTTGTGATGTTTCTTGATATTCCGCTCTGGGCTCAAATATACAAACTGAACTGAACTTACAGTTTAAAATGGGATTTGGACAACTATGTGCTCCCTCAGAGAATCTACTCGAACATATACAGCTGGACAAAAAAAAACGGATAAGGATTCATGTAAGTTTCTCGGTATGATTCCTTAACATTGTTTTTCTTCTTTCTACGCGTGGGAAATGCGCAGATTTAAACTGTCTTAGCTTTTTTTATTTAGTATTTAGACTAACTCTCACCTACATATTATCAGTACTCTTATTTTTAAGCTTCCATTTATTTTTATAGAAATATTAGTTAATATCATCTCCAGCCGTAAACAACCAATTGATACATTATTTACCAGAACATTAAGCAACTAAATAAAATACTGCCAATGCAGTATTGATCCTAGTCAGGGTGATATTTGAAGAGGAATGAGGGAGAATTCCTCTCTGATTTTGCATCCCCCACCTGGTTGGTAATTTTTGACTTTTGGAGGGGAAACTATATGTATAATTTATATTGCCCCAATGCCTCAAAGTAGATACCTGATCGCTTACTGGAAAATTTTAAAATCACAGGCTGGCCACAGATTACCATTTTGTCAATAATATTATGAGGGGAAAGTGAGCTGGGAGGCGAAAGTGGTATCGGGTAAAAATATGTAAGGTCATACATATCTTATGAACATGAATATTTGATATTGATTGATTGATTTGGTTTATTTTACTTCGCTTTTCTGTCACTTTTGACTATTCGCGAAGATGAGTGTGATTATATGATGAAATTGATGAATGGAAATTCACAAAAACCCATGCCCAGACTGGGATTCGAACCCGGGACCTCTGCCATCGTAGCGCTCCGTGCTAACCACTTCGTCACAGATTTGATGTAATTGGTCGTTTTATTACTAGTTTCTCTTTTGTTTGTTGGGAGATGGGATGAACTGGCTGAAAAGGTGGTGCGCACCCCTCAGTCCCCTCTTGAGCCACTAAGTCACTTACTCATGACAGGTCTTCTGACATTCTTCAGAATCGAAGACGCCTGCAGAAGAAGATATCCTTTGAGATCAACCAAAATCAAACTTGTAGCCAATTGACCCAGAATCTCTGATTTTGAACTTTTAAAATGGCACATGGTCCCTGGAGATTCCTGAAAACAAGAAGAAACTGAATGATTTCCGTGGAATTTGATATTTGCTTAGAGTACTAACTGTTCAGAATGTATATATTTGATAAATATATATTTTCCCTGTACTTATCTCTGCAAAGAGGTAATTTATCGATAAGTTTATTGAGTTTATTGAGCAATTTTCACACCGAAAGTACCCCTGAGGGGCATTGGTGCATGTACATTACAAAATACATGTTGACATCGCACATAATATATATCTATACATCAATTTGGCAGAATTTTTTTTATAATAATATAACATAATATAGTAGTAAAACATACAATGACAAATTATTTCTTGAAGTGAACTAGTGCTGTATAAGTACATATTATATAGTGTATACAATCTAAATTTATTTTATAAAGTTATTTAGTTCCTGAAATTCTTGAACTGAATATAACGTGTATTCCAATAACAATTTTTTCACTTTACTTTTAAAGATTATGGTTCTTTCAAAATTTTTGTAACATTTTGGTAACATATTGTATAACTGGATGCCTGAGTAAAAAGGTCCTGTCTGGTATGCAGTTAGCCGCACTTTGGGAATGTGGAAGTTATCTTTTTGTCTGGTATTGTAATTGTGAGTGCCTATGTTCTTTGGATAGTTCGATTTTGTTTCGTGTATGAAAGTAAGTGTTTCAAGTATGTACAAACTTGGAAGTGTTAATATACGGATTTTTTTAAAAAAAGAGGTTTACATGTATCAGTTTTGTGTGCATTTGCCAAAATACGCAATGCTCTTCTTTGAATTTTAAAAATTCTCTGCGATTGAGCGAGTTCCCCCAAAATTGGATACCATACCTCAATAGATATTTAGCATACACATCGTATTGAAACTATTTTTTAAAGTTCTTAATTGGTAACATACGGTGTTTAGCCTCTTGCATAAATGATCTATGTGAACTTTCCAGTTTATACACTCGTCTATAAATATTCCAAGAAATTTGTATTGTTAGTAGCTGTTATAACGGCATGCCCTACTGTGAAATTATCTTGCTTAAGAGAAGGGTTTTTGGCTCTAGATACACCAAATTTTATTATATTAGTTTTTCGTTGTTCATAGAAAGTTTGTTTGCTGAAAACCAGCTTTGTAGTTCAGTAAGAGCTTTTTCCGTTTTTTGAATTAAAGTTACATCGTTAACAGAATCTACTAAAGCCGTAGTATCATCAGCGGAAAGAGTAACTTGGGCGGTTTCAACATTTGCTGGAAGGTCATTTATGAACAATAAAAACAATAGGGGCCCTAGTATCGATCCTTGTGGGATTCCAATAACCACATCTTTCAATTCGGAGTAATATGTTGTTTGCGTCCCATTATTGGATAAGCTATTTAATGCAACACTCTGTTTTCTATTAGATAAATAGGATTCTATTAATTTGTTTGATGGACCGCGGATTCCGTAGTATTTTAATTTCTCTAGTAGTATGTGATGATTCACACAGTCAAACGCTTTTGATAAATCACAAAAAATTCCAACAACAGAATACATTTTGTTTATGGCGGAAAGAATATTATCAATTACATGAAAAATGGTATTTTTTGTTGTTTTCGATTTCACAAACCCATTTTGTTGCTTTATGAGTATCTTTTTATCTTCTGCATACTTTATTATCCTATTATAAATAAATTTTTCGAAAATTTTTGAAAAAATGACAATAAGGAAATTGGTCTGTAGTTTTCTATTTTTGTTTTATTTTCTTTCTTCTATACGGGTATTACTTTTGATATTTTTAGACAGTCCGGAAAGCTGCCATTTTTCATACACTCGTTAATTAATTTAACCAAAGGCTCGTTAATGTATGTGCAAATCTCTTTCATCACGTTAATCGGCATTGAATCTAGCCCTGTTGACTTTTTGTTTTTCATATTGCGAATTATGTTGGAAATTTCTTCGTCTGTAGTAGGGGTCATATAAAAAGAATGCGTGAAAGATCTTCTAACGTTATTTAACTTTTCTTTGTATGGGTCCGTTACGCTGATGCTACGTTGCAAGTTAAGTGCTACATTAACAAAATAATTATTAGAAGTATTAGCTATTTGTTGTGGATCTGTCTCTATTGCATTACCTGCTTCTAATATGATATCTTAATTCGTGTTCGTTTATTTACCTCTTATATGATTAACTATTTTCCATAGTTCTGCAGTTTTGTTTTCTGAATTATTCACCTTTTTATCTACATACAACTGTTTGCAATGTTTTAATGTTTTCTTGTATTTTTTGTTGAACTGTTTGTAATGATCTTTAAGGGTAGGGCTGTTTGCATATTTACTCTGTTTATGCAATGATCGTTTTAATTTGCTAAGATTTTTAATTTCCTTGGTTATCTATAGGCAATTGGTTTTGTTGTGAACTCGTGCTTTTTTAATGGGAAAACATTTATTAAAATGGTATCTTACAGTATGAAGAAATTTTTCGAATTTCTCGTTTACGTGTACAGCCATATTGTTTATAAAATCCCATGTTTCTGATTTTAGCGCGTTTCTGAATTTTGAAATGTTCTTATCATTGTTTGTGGGTCTAACAAATCTGAATTTTGCGCGTGGTTTATGATTTCGCTTGTCTTCAATTACGTTTACCTTAATAAGCTGAGAATCATGGTCAGAAAAACATATACAAGTTTCTACGATGAACGAGAGTCGTTTCAAGTTCAGTGATGAGATAGGCTAATCGGGACGGGACCTACAGTTCAAATGGAATATGAACCACTGTAAATTGAACTCGTGATCCGTTGATTAGAAAGCAACGTCGTTACACTACGCCATTTTGGAGACCCTAATTAAATTAAATAAATTTGGGCATTTTCGAATGGTCGAAAATAATGTCACTATTATTAAGGTTTATTGTTACTTTAGTATTAGTCAAAGGACTCGTATATTAACGTCTGATCGGTTTCATATTCCTCATTGAGTACGAAGTTTACTTTTACCCTCAAGGTATGCAGGTATACATTTTATTGGAAGCAGAGCGAACCCCAGAGCTGCTTCATACACGGCCATTGCAGGAAAATTCCTACCTGGAATTACTGACCTGGTTCTCCCATGTGGCAGTCAGACGTCCTCCGATTAAGCTACCGCGTCATTCTCTCTTTCACACACACACACACACACACACACTGCACAGTGCAAGAAACCATGGAGGTTCATAGGCGGATGTGGAGGAAGGGGCTTCACACAATCATGAGCTCGGCCATTGTGATGTGATCATGTTAACCCCTAGAGGATGGGTGAACCCCAGAGCCGCCTTATGCACGGACATAGTCTGAAAAATTCCCCATTTGAGAACACGCACCACGTTATTCGAGCCCAGGTCTCTTGTGTGGCAGTGAGATGGTAAGCCAATGTGCCACTGCAACATTGCATATATTTGACGCTGTTACATACTACGTAGTAATAAGTTAATACTGAGATAGATTACACATTGTAGCAGCTTACCTCCATGATTCGGCTCAGTTCCAGCAACAGCCCATCCCCTTCTCCAGGCGAAACCTTGTCGTGGATGTTCTCCAGCAAATTCCTTATGGCATGGTTGTTGTGCGTGATGTAGTCGTCGACAAAATGCATCACCCTCCCCCTCTCCAGCTGCAACTGGCGAATGAGCCTGAAGAATGAGATGAATATGGACTCGATGTTGTCGATGTCACTCGCCATCTTCCTCAGAGTGTCCTCCAGAGGCGTGTCCTTCGCCACATCGACGGTGAGTCGCTCCAGAAGATCCGTATCACCATCCCTGTGCTTGTCCATCACCTCTTCCATCTGCTCCAGCAAGACATTGATGACATCCAGCACCAGGAAATCCAAGTCCTCCTCCCAAGCTGGTGCCCGGTGAGGGTCCCATTCCATGAGCTTCCAGGCTGTTTCGATCTCGTCCGTCACATCCTGTGATAGGTCAAGCACGTCTTTCAGTTTGGTCGACACCACCGCACCAGATAGCGGGAGAAGTAGGAGAACATATGCTATACAGAAAGACGCCATGTTCCAAACTAAGCTGGACTTGTTTCAAACGTCGACGGCACTTTACATATTGATTCGATGGCGTGAGGCAACGCGACTTTTGCAAGACGAGTATTCATTATTAAATTGTTCATTTGTTATATTACTGTTATGCAATGCTGTCTTGTTATACACGCAATACCATTCCAACGAGCGTCAACAAATCAATGTTTCAGAAGAAACATAAAGAAAAGAACGAGGAAACAAATGTGTGTTCTTTTGTTAAAAAGTCTCTAAAATATAGTCCAAGGATACGTGCAGGGGCGCCGCTACTAGATGGGCTAATGTGGGCTCGTGCCCACCTTAAAATGTTCTTTGCCCACCCTCTTACCCACCTACATGAGGAGTTTTCAGACTTATGTGCACTAGAGTAGAAATCAGTCAGAGAAATTAATAAAAAAGTGTGATGAAGAGCTAGGCAGAAAATGAGAGAGAAAGAGATTGAAAAGAGAGGTGAAGAGGATGAGAGTAGATATAGAAGCAACGGAAGACAGAAATAAAGAGAATGGTAAGTGAATTTGTAGAAAGAGGCAGAGAGATAGAGAAAGGAGACGAAAGAAAGAGAGAGATAGAAAGAGTGATAAAGAAGAAAGAGGTGAACAAACAGTGGAAGAGAGAGAGAAATATTGATATACATTTATATACATATACGTAAATTTATCTATGTATATATGTATATAATATTTAATATTTTTTGTCAATCTTTCTCTCTCTCTCTCTCTCTCTACATACTCATTTAACTTTCTTTCTATTTCTGTCTCCCATTGCTTATACATACATACATATATATATATATATATATATATATATATATATATATAACAATCCTCAGACATAATTTATAAAATATAATTATTGATTGAAATGTAAATTATATTAGACGCATCATTTATACACATTTTATTTGTAAAACTATGCAGCATATTTTGTACAGAAGTGTCTTAAGCTGAGTTCAGGATATTTGCTGGCCATTGCCAAAGACGATAAAAATTGTAAAACACACACACACTGAAAATTAGTTCGTAAGTCCATGGTCTCATCAAAAATAACCATTAGCCATAATATCCGTTGTATCCGTAGTTTGGATAGTATCCACCATTGTATCCGCGATTGTATGGGTATTGTCCATACCCAGGGTAGTGTCCGTATCCATGATAACGATTCCCGTATCCGTAATAGCGCTGTTCAGCTGTTTCCAACCCTTCTTCAACGGCTTGGCACAGCGCCACTGCAAGAACGACGGCGAGAATCTGAAACACAAAATTATTTGAAGTTATTGTGAGTGTGTATTGTCCAGTGACATTTGCTTTAATTCACAAGGTTATAGATGTTTGTTTAAAAAAATACTAAACTCTGCTATTATGAAGGAAAATATCAAAATTTCATAATAATATTAAAAAAAAAATCTGTGTTCTGGGGTCAGTGAATTGTGTTTGGTTGATCAACCCTTGCAAAAGGGAGTCCTGTGAGTGAATTCCGATGGAGGTACTTTGAAAACTGGTTCAAATTTAACTTAAAATTTCAAACAAGAATAAGTTAGAAGCAGGGTATGTATGGATGTTTGTGTGTGCATGAATGTGTGTGTGTGTGTGTGTGTGTGTGTGATCCAGTGTCCTTGTGTTTGCTTGTGTGTTCATAGAATTATTCTTATCCGTAATTCGTGTACTTTTATTCCCTTAAAGCCCACTTTATATCCAGATAGGCTAATCGGGACTGGACATGCAGTTTCAAGTGTGATCCTAACCACTGTACACTGTGCTTCAATCGGGATCGAATCAGGGACCCCTTAATTACCAGACGACTGCGTTACCACTAGTTCATTGGGGAAGTCAAGTTGTGTAATTATAGTATATTTTTATCTGAATGTTCTTCCTTTTCTAAATGTGTAATCCTAATAGTTCCTAAAAGGAATGAATTGAGAAAGTAGAAAGCACATGCCTTCTCCTCCATAAAGAATAACCAATTGAGGACTAAAAGTAGTAAACGTTGTAAGTGCCAAAAGCGAAAGTGTTGGGAAATCGCATCGTGCCTCTTTACACGCCATTTGAACTACATACTTACAGGGCTAACAGCCACATTACACGTTTACCACATTATAAAGCATGGCACATTGCACAGTTTAACGTGGAAAAGGGTGTTTGAATTATTATGCCACTTACAGCGTTTACCAATTTTAGTCTTCAATTTTTGAACCTCGATCTTAAAAGTACTAACTTCCATGGGCGCCGCAGGGGCGAAGCCAGGGGGGCACTTGCCCCCCGTTTGAGTTTTTTGGAAAGCGGAAATGCAATGCGAATGGTGAAATTGTATAAATATTTTATAACAAAAAGTATTGTTTTCTGTGACTAACAGGCCGTAAGTTACAGCAACAATTATTATTATTAGAAATAAGGTTACATTTAAGCTCACAGTCTATTTTACACTGAGTATCCAACTACAAAGAAACAGCTTTCTGTCATACATGAATTAATGTTAAGTATACAGTTATGCAAATTGTGTATAGATATAGGCTACAGAATGTGGAAGTTACAAATTTATGTAACATTAAAAAGCATAAGTATTAGTAATAGTAATGTAATAATAATAATAGTAATAAATTAATAATAATAATAATCAAGATAATAAAAGTTTATATGACTCTGCCCCTCCCCCCTGAGAAAAAATCCTGCGTGCTCTCTTGCTAACTCCCTTTATCTCTTATCTTAAAAGTGAACATTTTGTTTTTTGACTAACGTCATGATATGAGATCGTAGCTTTGTAATCAAGAAGTATCGGATTCGATTCTCGTCCTATTGGCAACTCTTGTTCCCATCACACCAGCTGTCTGTTACTGCGATAAAACTGGTTACCTGACTAAGAGAACAGACAGCTGAAAATAGTCAGTCTTCCTACTTCCTACGCCGTGTCCTTATGGTGGTTGTAAAATCTACCAGGCTTGAAGTGCATGGAGATATCAACACCGGTTCCATAATTCATCATAACGGCAATTGAGCCATTCAACTGAAATGTTTCTTGACTGTTTATGCAAAACAGTTCTGGTATGGTAGAGTGGGATTGCGCGTGAATCTTTTTCTTCTTTCCTTTTTGAGGCTAACAAGGTTTCCACTTTCATCTTGTTATCACTTTTATGCTCACGGATACCACGATTTCAAGTAGGCAGACATTCAGGTGGGGTGAATATATAATAGTCAGTTAAAGTTTTTAATCTTATGCTCAGATAGGCTAATCGGGACTGAACCTATCTAAATTGGGATCCTAACCCCTGTACTCCGAACCAGAATCGAACACGGGATCCATTATAAGGCGAGATCGTTACCATCATGCTATCGAGGAGATACGGGATAGATAGTAAGTGTATTATCATCTTACCTTCCCTAAATATGCGAATAGTGAAGGTTGGTGCAGATATTGATAATACTCGATCAGCTACATTGCAGCTCGGCAAAGTTCATTGTTAATCCAATTGATGCTTAGACAGGTTAATTAGGACTAGACCTACAGTTTTAAAGATCCAAACCACTGTGCAAGGATCTCCACCGGGAATCAAACCAAAGGCTCCTTGGTGTGGCCACTCCAATCGGAGAAGCACCGATCATGGGTGGTTCCCGAGCGTTAGTCAAAGGTCCCTGGTCAAACATTGCAATCCCGCTCTAAAACCATGCGAGTAAAGAAATTATAGTGTCATCAATTCTTAATTTGCCCATTGTATTGCTGACGAAGCATGTGGAAACGTGGCATTTTCAGTTTCCATTGAGGCTCATGCTGCCAGTGTACAGGCTGAACGGTCATCGGCAGATGCGGCGATGACTAAGCAAAATAACAAAAATACTGCATTTTAAATATTTTAGAGAAGTAAAAAAATAAGTCAGAATATTGTCATATTTGTGCGAAATAAGCCGAGCAACACCATGAAACGGCTAGAAATACGAAAGAGATTCGCTAAGTTTAGCGCATCGGAACGAGAGCCAACACTCGCACTACGTTTCCTATTGAAGGCAATGGTGTTCGTTGGCCCAGGTCATCGCAGAAAATGTGCGAATCTCTCTACCTGCAAAGAAGACACCCAACGACCGCTTGAAGGTCTGGTCATAAAAGGCCTTTACTTTTTTCAGCTCCCATGTTTACTGCAGGGTTTGTCTGACGTCACAGGATTAAAATTTTTCCGAGTGCTATTTTCATCATTGTAAAGCATGCAATGCAATGATCTAATACACGCAATTAGTGATGTCGTGAGTGAAAAAATTTAAATAAACTGAAAAATCAGACTTTCTTTCAATTATGTTAGACGAACCATCTAATGTTAACAGTAAGTCTCAATTGTCAACTGTCTTGAGATCTGTTCATAAGGTTTATTGGTTTTACTGATGTGAGTACAGATTGTATATCTGACGGGTTATTTGTTCATGTAAAAATTGTCAATAAGTAGAAACTGGAGGATAAATTTATTATTGCTCAAACCTTGTATGACGGGTCAGCAGTTATATCGGGCCAGTTAGCAGATTTGCAAAAGAAGGCCCAGAACGAGGCGTTAGTTACGGATTGCTACGCTCCAGTATAGATTTATTGGTGTCCCAGGGAATGAATGAAATACCATGTGAGTAGAGTATTTTTGTGACTCCCAGGCCAACTCTGATTTCTTGACCAAACGACCGCAAAAAGTTAAAAAACTCACTTTCTCTCCCCGTTCCGCGCCTCATTTATTACGCTGACGATATTTCACGGGCGCAAAAAGGCAGTGATGAGCGAAAGATGAGCTCTCACCCCCTCATCCTTCTCATCTTTCTCATTCTCTTTTTATTCTCTCATCTTCCTCTCATCCTCCTCTCATTCTCCCATCTTTCTCTTATCCTCTTATTTTTTTATTTTCTTATTTTCTTATTTTTTGAAAGATGAGTGCACCTTATCGTAATTTTCCAAGTCTGGGACCAAATGTTTATATATCGTGACCTACGTAAACCTCTCCTCTCATTCTCTCATTCTCTCATTCTCTTATTTTTTGAAAGATGAGTGCACTTTATCGTAATTTTCCAAGTTTGGGACCAAATGTTTATATATCGTGACCTACGTAAACCTCTTCTCTTATCCTCTTATTCTCTCAATCTCTCAATCTCTCATTCTCTCATTCTCTCATTCTCTCTACCTTTAGAATATTGTCGTCAACATTAGAGATGAAGTTGGAGTGCTGGAATCAACGGGGCCAAATGTTTATATATAGTGATCTTCGTAAACCTCTCTCTCGGGGGGGGGGGGAACGATGTGGCATATACACACGCGCGCGCTCTCATCTTCTCATTCTCTTATTCTCTCATTCTCTTATTCTCTTATTCTCTTATTTTTGAAAGATGAGTGTATTTTATCGTAATTTTCCAAGTCTGGGACCAAATGTTTATATATTGCGACCTACGTAAACCTCTCTCTCGGGGAGGGAACGATGTGCCACACACATACGTGCGCGCGTGCGTATGCCTCTTATTATTTTCCGTATTGTGACGCAAGCAAACAAAATAATAATTGTTGTTTTTTAGGATACCTGGCCCCTATAACCTCGCCGGGGGGGGTGCATGGTGGCGACGAAATTATCACGAGTTTAGATTTGTACTGTGAATGTTGTCAAAATTTAATCAATATTGTTTATTCTCGATGCTAGAATCTTACATAAATTATTCTCTAAAAACGAAAATCGATAATCCTATGCAAAGCCCCCCCCCCCCCCCAAGGCATTCAGGCAATTTCTAATGTTCGCGTGGATAGCGACGCTCGGTAGAATTTTTCCTGTCCCCTGTGGAGCAATTGTGTTTCGTCGCCCAATGTAACATTTTCATCACGGACCAAACTATCCACAGCGACCCCTCCCCGAACCCATTCACCTTGCATCCTCTTTCGCCCGAAGAGATTCTATTTTTTTCAGCTTTCCCACGGTTCTGAATGAAGAATCCATCACATCCCCGATAACAATAGAATCAGAGGGGGATGTGGCGGAAGCAAACACAGCAGCATCTTCCGCTTTTTGAGTTTTATACTAGGAATCGTTTGTTTCACACACCACACCCTGACGGGGCGTGGAATAGAGGCCGAGGGGAAATGATCGACAATACATACATGGGTGGAACTATCAACGTCCCGTTTATTGTTATTTGTCCCCCACAGGATATTGTGCGCATCACAAAATCTTTTGTTGAAAAAAATATAACATGAGTAAATCAGTCAACAAGGGTTTTTATTTGCTAGGACATTGACTATAGCGCTCATTGTGTTTTCACCAAAGAGAGTCGCGTGGAGTAGGAAGGAGAGAAGGAGAAAAAGGAGAGGAGTTCCTATATAACCTACCAGTTTTTTTTGTACGTCATTATCATAGTGAACGTCAATCGTGGCAGTTCAGTATTTTTTAATTTGTTTGTCTGGCAGTATACATATATATCATCGTGGAAGTTTTAGTGAGCTACAAGTTTTATTTTGAAGTCTCTCTATCTCTCTTGAAAGGTGAACGTCAATCGTGGCAGTTCAGTATTCTTAATTGTTTATCTGGCAGTATACATATATATTATCGTGGAAGTTTTAGTGAGCTACAAGTTTTTATTTTGAAGTTTTTCTCTCTATCTCTGTTGAAAGGTAAGTTTTTATTTTTTCATGATATATTAATATTTTTTTTGTTTTTGCGTCTGACACACACATATTCAGAGGAGTCATAAAAAATTGACACACACTTACATGTCGTATATTTTTAACCTCCTACAACAGTGCACACACACATACATACATACATACATACATACATACATACATACATACATACATACTGTTCGCGTCTAATATATATGTGGAAGGAAAAAATATCTAGCATTTTTCAACTTTTTTTTCCTTCTGTTTCAGTGCGCTTTCCACTACCACCACCACAACCCCCCCAAAAAATTTCTCTGTATATATATATAAATAACAGAGAGAAAAAATGGAACCGCAACCAGGTCCCTCCGGTCTTTGCGGGAAAGTGGCATGTCGCAACTGTGGAAAGTTGATTTCTAAACCTAATATTGCTAGGCATTTGAAAAAATGTCGTCTTCCGGATCATGATGTCGTAGTCCCGCCGGCAAAGAAACCTCGCATTGATGAGCATGAGGAGGGTGCTTTGAATAAAAGTGCACGTATCATAACGTATAAATCTGGAAGGGATGAAAAGTGTGACTCGAGCATCTTCCTCAACAATGTGAAATCTCTGGTAGTCGATAAATTACGTGATTGCCTCGTCAATGTTGCAATTAAAATTCATCTCGTCTTGACCCTGCTGTATGAGAAAGTTGTCTCGTCCGAGTCAAGCACTTTCAGCTTTTTACGTAGGGTGTGAAAGCTTACACGATGACAATAACGAGAATCTTGACGAGATAGTGACACGGCTATTTGAGCACCTGACACAAAAACAAGAAGAGTTTGAAGGTAGAGGAAGTGGATGGAGTCTTTGCGGTCACAACCACATGTTAGAACTTCGAGTCTGCAATTTCAAACCATTACGCAGCACTCAAAAAAAAACAAAAAAACAAAAAAAGCAAAATGCAGTGTTGAACATACAAAGTAATGATCAGAAGAGTTTCTTATGGTCTGTCATCGCTGCATTACACCCAGCAAATAATCACCCCCAACGTCTGTCCAATTACAGAGGATACGAGGGAAGATACGAGAATATGATGAGAGGAATTTCCTATCCTGTGCCCCTGAATAAGATCAATCAATTTCTAAAAAACTATAGGGAGGAAAAAGGAGAATATATCGATATTTCTGTGTTTGGGGTTGACGATTCGGGCAATATTCGTGTGTTAAGACCTGCGAGAAGGCAGAATAATGTAATTCGACTCTTGCTTGTAGATGGCCGTTACAGTTTGATACGGAATTTCTCAGGATTAGTAGGAAGGCAGATCAGCAAGAATCGCGATAAGATCGAAATTTGCGATCGGTGTTTGAGAATTTTTCGCGGGGGTAAGAAGATGAGAGAACAGCACAAGTGTTTTGGCTCTGTGAATGCAGAACCTGAAGATGTCATGCCGGAACCCGGAACCAAGATGAAATTTCAGAAACACCAGGCTCTTCTCCACCATCCCGTCGTCCTTTATGCCGACTTTGAAAGCTTCCAAGTTCCCATGACGTCTTGCGACCCTGATCCCTCTACCTCAAGCACGACCCAAATTTTTCACCACGAGCCTTGCAGTTTCTCCATCTACGGAGAAAAATTGAATGAAGTCATCTTGTATTGCGGACCTGATGCGGCAAAACATTTTGTTGAGAAGATAGCGGAATGCGCGAGAGAACTTGCACCCAGCCTGAAAGGCTCTTACGTTTCTCCACCTGCTCTCACAACAGAACAACAACAGAGACATGACGCGGCGACAAGATGCGAGGAGTGTAACCAGGCTTTCACCGCCGAAAATTACAAGGTCGTCCACCATAACCACCAGAATGGATTATTTCTAAGCACCATCTGTAATTCGTGCAATCTCAAAATTAAGGAGTCGCATTTTGTTGCCGTGTTTCTGCACTACACGGAGAAGTACGACACACATCTCTTCGTCAAAGAGCTCCACAACATAACTTCTCGAATCAGCATCATCCCGAGAACGAGCGAGAAATATATTGTGGTGAGAGTGTGGATCCCTCTCCAAGAAGGAGGAAGCGTGGAAGTGCGAATCCTGGACTCTTACAATTTCCTGTCCTCCAGCCTCGCAAGCCTTGCATCTCAACTTGGCGACGAAGATCTTGTGGCCACCAAGCAAAAATGTTTTTCGGGGAGAGATGAGAATTTGAATCTGTTGCGTCGCAAGGGTGTCTACCCCTACGAGTACGTCAACAATTTCGACAAATTTGACGAGACGGAACTTCCACCCCGGGAGGTATTTTATTCTTCTCTCACGGAGGACGTCTGTTCCGAAGAGGACTACGAACACGCTCGTAGTGTATGGACGGCATTCAATTGCCAAACTTTTCGCGATTATCACGATCTTTATCTGAAATTGGACGTGACACTTCTGATGGATATTTTCGAATCGTTTCGTAAGAGATGCATCGCGATATACAAGTTGGATCCTGCGTATTTCTTCACCACGCCGGGATTGACTTGGGAATCGATGATGAAATACACCAACATGGAACTGGGCCTCATCGCAGAGAAGGAACAGTATGCTTTCATGGAGAGTGCGATACGGGGTGGCATCGTCCAATGTCCCCGACGCCATGCTCAGGCAAACAATCCTCATACGCCTGGTTACGATGCATCGAAGCCCAACACCTACATTGTCTACTGGGATGTCAACAACCTGTACGGCCACTCCATGTCCCAGTGTCTTCCCATCAGCGACTACGGGTGGATGACCGAAGAGGAACTCTCCTGCGAAGATTTTCTCAAGTGGAGCGAAGATAATGAATGGGGCTGTTTCTTGGAAGTGGATCTCGATTATCCCGAAACGCTTCACGAGAAACATCACGGATTGGCCCTGGCCCCCACCAAGGAGAAGCCACCTGGAGGATCGGAGCCAAAACTCATACTAAGCATGGAGAACAAGCGGAATTACGTTCTGCACTACCGACTCCTCCAATTTTACATAAGTCACGGCTTGCAGTTGAAGAAAGTTCATAGAGGATTGAAGTTCCGACAGAGCAAGTGGCTCGAACCGTACATAGCCGAGAACACGCGCCGCAGAGCACAATCGACATCGCCTGCAGACAAGGATCTGTACAAATTGTTCAATAACGCCATCTACGGCAAGACGATGGAGAACGTGCGTAATTACATCGACGCAACGTTGGTCACGGACGAAAAGAAATTTGAGAAGATCGTCGCGTCACCCTACTTCAAAAACTTCACTATTTTCGACGAGAATCTAGTATTTGTTGAGAGGAACAAGAAGCAAGTGATGCTCAACAAGCCGATTGCCATAGGTGCCACCGTCCTTGAACTATCAAAATTGCACATGTATCAATCGTACTACGATCAGTTTCAACCTTTTTATGGAGATAACATCCAAATATGTTACATTGACACGGATAGCTTCATTTTTCTAATCCAAACACCAAGCCTCGAACATGATCTGACTAAGATGAAGCATCTGTTTGATTTTAGCAACTTACCATCAGGCCATCACTTACATTCGGCAGAAAACAAAATGACGATTGGAAAGTTCAAAGATGAAGCGGCTGGTAATTACAGCAGGGAATTTGCGGGGCTTCGTGCCAAAATGTACTGTGTAAAGATTACAGAAGAAAAAGAGATCAAGAAGGCGAAGGGGGTAGGAAAAATAAGTACCAGCAAATTTAGCATGCGAGACTACAAAGAATGCCTTTTTCATGGTAAAAGGCAACTTAGCACCGATCATCGCATTGCAAGTAAATTGCATGATTTGTACACGACGCGCGTAACCAAGGTCGCATTGGATGGCAGAGACAACAAGTTACGCGTTCTCGATTGTCAAATCCACACGCGAGAGTGGGGGCACTACAATAAAAGCGATAAATGTGACGTGTGTTAACCGTAACCCCATAGTCATGAAGTCCGCTGTGTTTTTGAAGAAGAATGGCAGACGGAGGAAAAGAATGAAAGAGGGAGCCTTCGGGCGATGAAAAATAAGAGTTGAATTTAATGAGCCTCGATTTGGAGCGGGCTTAACAACATAATAACAGGTTGCAACTTTTCATCGCCCGAGGGCTCTCCCTTTCATTCTTTTCCTTTGTATGTTTTGAAGAATAGCAAAAAGCACGATGTGTTAAATAACTAACAAGAACAATGAATCTCTTTGGTTTTCGCAAACAAAGCAACATGGACACTGCATCACCAAATTTCAATAACCTCTTACCTTCCGTGTTATCTAAACTCAACGGTTTGTTAATCATTCACCTCAACAGCATTTGGACGGAAATAAATAACGATGTGGGCAAGATGTTTTATGTTTTTAATAACAATTTACATTTCTATGAAATTCCGATCGACGGGAAACTTCAAATCACCGTAAATCCGGAGAACGCAGGCGAAATCAAAATTTCTACCGGCAAGAACATTTTTCGAATCAAGCACGACAAGATACTTTCTAACATGTCGTACGATGTGTCTGCAGGAGATTATCTTTACGTGGAACTCCTCGGAGACTACGACAAACTTATTCCTCTCTTCGTAGAATTACGAATCGTCTATCCTATTATAAATAACCGTTAACCAAAAATGCCTAACGATATTTTCGGCAACACCAAGCGTGTAGACCATGCAGAAGAGATTCTCATGCTGGACGTTCGAGTTAAGAAGTTGAGGACCGATTTGATCGCTTTGCAGGAGACCTTAAACAAAAGTTTAGAGTCTGAGATCGCTACGCTCCAAACGCAATGTCTCGATCCCATTCTGAAAATCGATTCCGAACTGAAAACACTGATAAAAAATTATGTTGACGTACCTTCTTACGACAACATTCAAAATATACAGTTGAGCATGGATTCGCTTCAAAATGTTTTGGCCAAATTACAGCAATTTCAATCGAAAAATGAAGATTTGGAAAAATTGAAACTCGAAATCGAAGAGCGAACTTCCGCAATAGAAAAGAATTTCTCTGAACTTCAAACCGTCGTGAATGATATTGATATAGAACGATTGCAGGTTGTTGTTTCTAAATTACAAGAAGAATTCACCGGTACGTTGGAAGAAATCAAATCCAAGTTGCAGACTTTGGAAGATACAATGACGAACCTACCATCGTCGGACGAACTGCAGGTCATCGGTAAAAGCGTCGCGAACATAAAAATTCAACTGGAGGCCTATCAAGATTTCGAACACATTCAAACCACCATCGCTACGCTTCAGGCGTCCTTGGAATTGATCAACGAAGAAATTAAAAATATTCACGCTGAAGCGAGAGCGTTGACGAGCATTCAAGACACGTTGAGCACGGTTCAGCAGAAGATCCAATATTTAGAAAATTTGAACGTCGAATCCAATCTCGCTCATTTTCATCACGTACTGGACAACATACAGGGTGACTTGGAATCGTTACGAACGAGCGTGCCTTCAAGTGAAGATTTGGAAAAATTGAAAACGGCGGTGACGGCACTATCCGATTCGAGTGACATCAAAAGTTCATTGAGCGATCTCGAGAGTAAAGTGGCCAATCTCCCCACCTCCAAAGAATTACACGCCTTGAAAAGGAACATATCACGTATGCTGAAACGACTGGAAACGGAAACAGCGAACGTGGAACAGATTCGAGACGAACTTGCTTCGCTGGTGTCGACGCTGCCCACTTCGCAGAGCGTCGCCGACCTTCACACGCAGTTTACAGAGATGCGAATCATCGTGAACGATCTTACCGAGAAGAGCTCGAAATTGAATCAAATCGAGAACCTTCAGAACATTGTCGTCAACATCAGAGATCAAGTTGGAGTGCTGGAATCAACGCAGGAATCGACGCTGGCTTCTTTCGGTGCCAAGTTGCAAGAACTCAACGAAAGCTACAAGCAGTTGAACGTGGAAGTGAAAATCAAACCGTCATTTTCTACCGTAACGGATACCATAGTCGAGCATTTGGTGCCCGTACAAAACACACTGGGTCAGCTTCACAGCAACCTCGTTAGCATCGATACTAAATTCGCTAAACTGCATTCTCTGCAAGCCATCGAAATCAACAGCGTTCCCAATCAACAGAGAATCTCCACCTTCGTCGAAGGTAACAAACTGTACATGCTACATCCTTATCATCCGTACTATAAGTTTCTCCTCGATGGCACGATTCAGATAAACGAATTTTCGTACTGGTCTCACGGCAGAAAAGCTAGCGTTCCCACCATGACTTTGATATCGAATCGTGGTGTCCAGAAAGCAGGAAATATTCCTCTGGCGCGTTGGAACGAAACGCGCAACATATATGAAATACACGAAGACGAAGATCTTACTGTTTTCGACGTGAGTGCCGGCGATAAGCTGATCATTCAAAACGCGAGTGAAGTGCCACCCTCTTTGAATCCCATCACGCTTGTGCTTCTTTTGAAACGTAATCTCTAAAAATAATAAAAAATGTCTAGGCAAGCCATCGTCCAAGAATTGCATAAACCTGCACGCCGCAACTACGAACGTTTGGCTGTGGTAACCAAGGGAATCGACGACCTCTGGGAAAGCGACCTCGTCGAAATGAGTAGCGGCAAGTTAAAAAACGTGCATAAATTGAACAAGGGCAACAAGTACCTCCTCACCGTCATAGACACATTTTCGAAATTCGCATGGGCTCTACCTTTGAAGGCGAAAACAGGAACGTGCGTCACGGAAGCATTCAAGACAATTTTTCGCGAAAGCGGCGGCAGACGACCTCGGTTTCTGCACACGGACAAGGGGAAGGAATTTTACAATGCCGTATTCCAAAAGTTTATTCGGAAACACAACGTTCATCATTACTCGACCTTCAGTGACGTCAAGGCCAGCATTGTGGAAAGATTCAATCGCACTCTGAAATCGCGCATGTGGTCACGCTTCACGCTTCAGGGAAGCTACAAGTGGGTCACTATTCTCCCGGAACTTGTTAACGACTATAATCACACACGGCACGCAACGATAGGCATGAAGCCAGCTGACGTTACCAGGTCTGACGAGCAACGTTTAATTTCTAGCGTTTACTGTCCAAAGTACATGCCCACGACAAAAAAAAAGCTAAATACAAAATTGGAGAACAGGTGAGGGTTAGTAAATTGAAGCGAACGTTTGACAGGGGTTTCACACGAAACTGGAGCACTGAACTTTTTACCGTGGTTCGAGTTCTACCCGGGAACCGTCACACGTATATAATAAAAGACAGTGGCGGTGAAATTTTATTGGGGCGCTTCTACGAGGAGGAACTCTCTAAAACTAAATACCCCGACACGTACCTTATCGAAAAAGTTTTGCGCAAGAGAGGCAACAAACTTTTGGTGAAATGGCTGGGACTTCCGGAAACAAGTTGGATCGATTCAAACGAAGTGATTCTATGAGTACGTGGAACGTGGTAAAGCGTCTACCTGATTCGGAAAGTGGAAGGAAGAAAAAAAACGGTGAATTGCTCCCCGACAGCATCCGCTGTCTGATCGTAGGACCTTCGGGGTGTGGAAAAACGACACTGCTCGTGGACAATTTTCTCCTCGCACCAAATTGGTTAGATTGGAAGAACAGGCACCTGTACGTGTTCTCGAAAAGTTTAGAGCAATCCAAATACCAGCAACTGATGAAACTGTACGATGGTCTGGACATTGCAACGTTCGCCTCGGAAATAAAACCACTCGACGATTGTCGTGAAAATTCAGTTGTTGTGTTCGACGATGCCATCCTGGAAAATCAAAATGAAATTCGCAACTTTTTCACGCAAGGTCGTCACAAAGGAATGGATTGCTTCTACCTAGCTCAAACGTTTTCCAAAATTCCAAAACAGTTAGTACGCGACAACGCTAATTTCATATGTTTGTTTCGTCAAGATCACACCAACCTCAAGCATGCGTACGATGACTACGTAGGCGGAGACATGAACTACAATCAATTTTCGGAAGGCTGCTGCTCTACTTGCTGGAACGGTGACGATTTCGGATTCGCTACGATCGACATGACGAGGAAACCCAACGACGGAAAATACAGAAACAAAATCAACGACTTTCTAAACGTTGCAACGTTGTGAGAAACGACATATATAAATAACGTCATGACGAAACGAAAAATCGAAGACGAAAATCTCAAGCTTCGCGATTACCTTGCAAAACGCTTCAAAGGTTGGAAATCCGAAAATCGCGGATTCTACGAAGAGAAGAAACGTCAGGATCAACCTGTGATCGATGCCATCAGCGGTCTAGGTAAAGAAATTAAAAATGTCACGGAACAAAATAAAAATTTGATCAACGAACTCGTACCGCTCGCAGCTAAAAGTTACGCTGTACCCACGCCTATTTCAAGCATTCCTTCGACGCCGTTCGAACTGAAGGATGCACCGGCACGACGTCGAGCCATAGGCAGCACGTCCTCGTCTTCGGATAAAATTGAGTTGGGACCTTTGGCACGAGACTACCTGAGTACGGGGAAATTCGACAAGGATGAAGTGTTCGGATTGTATCCCAGTATGGAAACCAGCGAAGGCGGCGGTGTGGTGTGGAAGATTGGGAAATCGAAGGTGACCTTCGAAGGCAACGACATTAAAGTCAATTTAGGCGACAAGGATAGTTGGAACAGGTATCCGGGTACGGTGGGACTGTGGGAACTCGTTGCCAAAAAGCAGCCGAAAGATTACACCGACGAAGATTACCAGAGTTACAAGGAAATTCTAATCATGACGGATGCCTTGTACCAGAACAACGACGCCTCGCAGAATAGGGTGAAATCGAGCAGCGGCGAGAAGTACAGGAATCTCATCAAACCGATTTGGAACCAGGTCAAAACAGGCAGCGGCGTCAAACGCTACAACACGTTACCCAAAGAATTTGTTTGGGTGGACGACGTTAGGAAACTCGTGGATCGATTGTTGGTGATAGCCGGCGAAGAGAATGCAGGTAACCGTAATTTCTACAACGAGAAGGTTGGCATCGTGGACATGATCAGCACGAAACTTTCCAACTTCATCGTGAACGACGACAAGGGCATAGGTTACCTGATCAAAATCATCAACACGCTGCCTCCGAAATTTTGGAACGTGGCCGAAGGAAAGGGGCTTGTGAACGACATCATCAACAAGTTACCTTTCGAGATGCATCTACCTGGCTACCAGTACTGCGGACCGGGTACCAAACTCGAGAAAAGATTGGAGAGAGGAGACAAGGGTGTGAATCCGTTGGACGCCGCATGCAAAGATCACGACATTGCTTACAACACCACGCAGACGGATCTGGACGCTCGTCACGAAGCAGACAGAAAGTTAGAGCACGCAGCTTTCGAAAGATTCGTGAGCAGAGACGCATCGTTGGGTGAACGGGTCGCCGCACTGGGTACCACCATCGCCATGAACACGAAACAAAAATTGGGGTGGGGTATATAAATAACATACAGTAAAAAAACAACATGGATTGCATAACTAATTTGCCACCCGAGCTACTATCTAAAATATTCAAAAAAGGTAGTTAACGGAGATGTTAATAAACTTGTAAACATAGCAAGAACAATGCCGGAATTTCGCATCCCTTGTGAAATGGTTCTCAAGGACCTTCTTCGGGAGATCAGCGGCCTGAGGTGCGGTGATCTCAACATTCTGCTTTTGGCTGCAGGGCAAAAATTGGACGATAGGTCGGAGGAACTGTACGAGGCGATGCAGGGAAGAAGACAGTATACTGATGATTGGTACAAGTCTATGCAGGAGAGGAAAGATATCACTACGCACATCCTCGCGTTTTCCGAAGCACGAACTTTCTTCCTCTGTTAAAAAATAATAATATATATACGTGTCAAAAAAAAACTTGATATATAAATAACACACATCGTGAAAAATATAATCTTCGGTATATATAAATAACACACATCGTGAAAAACAATTAAATTTCTCTCTAACACTTTGAAATTTTTCTTTGATATGACGACCGAAAAAATAAGTGAGCTCCAAGCATTAAAACAAATGCTAAATTTGTCATTTGAGTATGTAAAAATTCGGGAATTGGAAGTCGACAAATCCTACACGATAACTTCCGGTTCAATCGTTTCTACCCAGTATGGTCCCAAGGTACGCCTGTTGCTCAACGCACAATACAGTTTATTTTTACCAGATCGATACGCTAACATGTTATCGGACGAGAAGCTATCTATTTTAATCGAGAACAAAACTCGAATCGTGTACAAGGGGACAAAGGAACTTCTTGGCAAGAAAACAAAGCACGTAATAGAATTTGTGTAGCGACTGCAAGGCCTTGAAAATATATAAATAACATACCGTAAAAAACTACACAAGAAAAAATCTCAGAATATATATAAATAACATACTGCGAAAATAACGCATAGAGCATCAACATGAAGCCCAAGGGTGTCGTGTACCAGATACCATACTCCAATCTTAAAAATCTAGGTGCCCTCGATGGGTTACTCACCAAGAAACAACGCGAGAAGAAACGTTCTTGCTTGTCGAAAGGACATGGAATGAAATTGCTGCTCAGCACACCTCAATTGAAAAGATTGCAGCGTTCGCGGAAACAGCAAAAGATCGGAGGTTTCATATTCAGCATCCCGGCCATCCTAGCAGCATTGGGGGCCGTTGGAAGTTTGGCTGGCGGAAGTGCCGCCATCGCGAAAACCGTCATCGACTCGAAGAAGAACAAAGCCGAGTTGGAAGAACAGAAACGTCACAACCTGGCCATGGAGAAGAAGGGGAAGGGCGTGATGAAGAAGTTTAAAAAAAAGAAACAGAAGCACTCACCAACCGAGACATTGAATCTCTGATCGAACCGTTACGAATCAAATACTTCAGAGGAGTTTTCATGTCCGACTCGTTACCTTCAAGCGTTAAAAGAAGAGAATGCGGAGTAGTCAACTTGGACGGTCAAGAAAATCCAGGCACGCATTGGATATGTTACCACAAAAACGACAATGATAAAGCATTCGTTTTCGATTCTTTCGGAGGTGTTCCACCTACAAATTTAGTTCATTATCTGAAAACAAACAAAACCTCTATATACTACAACGACGAACGCATTCAAGATTTCGGAGACGTGAACTGCGGTCATCTCTGCCTCTCCGTGCTCGCGTTTCTCTCTAAAATAAATAACCCTACGATCGAGGATTTCCAGAAAGCATTGTGGAACCTCAAACAGCATCACTAGGATGGGCGTGTTCCATCTCACGAGTGAATCTTCAATCTTGAAACTCACGCTGCACGACGACATTGTCTATCCTAAATCCGTGGCTCTGCGTGCATTCTACAGCATGTACCTCATACCTAATGTTACGCAGCACAACAACAAAATTAGCGTCGGAAGCGAACACATCGTCGTCACGCCAGGACAATACAATCTTTCCACTTTGCAAGCTCAATTACCCAAAGGCACGTACCTTTCTCAAAATTCGGTCACGCACAGAGTGGAAATCCTATCCGCGACGGAGACCGTGGACCTGGGCACCATAGGAGAACTTTTAGGTTTCGAGAACAACACAAAACTCGAAGCTGGCATCAAGCACGTGGCAACAAACATTCCTAAATTTTTGGCCATAGAGACTCTGAACGTACACTGCAACGTGGCGGAAGGTATGATCACGAAATCTTCGGACGGATTGTTAGGAAGTCACAAGCAGACAGGAATCATAGCCACTTTC
This sequence comes from Lepisma saccharinum, assembly GCF_977018435.1. Classification (NCBI taxonomy): domain Eukaryota; kingdom Metazoa; phylum Arthropoda; class Insecta; order Zygentoma; family Lepismatidae; genus Lepisma; species Lepisma saccharinum. The sequence continues at coordinate 33,155,873 of NC_139245.1, read as the reverse complement.
AAACCAAGTTCCGAGTTCATGGAACCGATCATCTACACGCCCTCTTCGCCGATCTATTTTCCAGTATGTCGCAACCGCATAGACGACATAGAGTTGGTGGTGACGAACGAGAAAGGAGACGTGGTGGATTTCGCAGGTGCAACAACTACTGCCATCGTGGAGATCAACGTATAATAAATAACCATACATATAAAATGGAGCAAATCGAAAGTTACGAATTGCAATCTTTCCCTCCCAACCGTCGCACGTTTGCCAATCTCAACGAGGCAAACAGGGAGGTCGAATACGACGTTGACGTAGGCGACGGGTTCGTTCATCCTCACAGAGCAGACCTCTACCTTCAATTCGACGTGGTGAAGAAAGAAAGCGGAGACACGTTTCCCGCAGCAGCAAACTTGATACTCGTAGACAACTTCGTGCCTCACCTGTTCTCGCAGGTGGAGGTGAGGAAACACAACACCGTCATTGACAGAATAGATTATCCAGGCATCACGTCGACGGCAGTGGGAACGTTGAAATTATCCAAAACGGACGCAGCATACTATCAGGCGGGAGGATTCGAAGCGGGGACCAAAATATCGACAACAAGTCACACGGTGCTCTTTCCCATGCGTCTGCTGCCTGGTTTCTTCTCCGATTACAAGGAGATCATGTGGAAGGGAGGACTGAGAGTCACGTTTCGAAGAGCGGCCAACGATAACAACGCAATAATGCGATACACCAACTTGAATGCCGACGGCACACCAATAGCCAACACTTTACCCGAAGCAGCCAAGTGCATCATCCGGAGCATGGAATTGAGAATGCCGGTGGTGGAATACGAGACAAACTATGCCCTCAAGTACAAAGCGGAGATCTTGAAAAGTCCGCAGGTACCGATTCACTTTCACGGTTACCAGTGCGTGCAGAAGATGGCGACGGGAAGTCACATGGAATTCGACGTGACGACGCAGTTCAACAACATACAGTTCGACATGCCAGATTTCGTCGTAGTGCTCTTTCAGACCGGGAGGGACAAGAATCAGGAAAAAGATTCCAGCAAATTCGACGACTGCAAGATCAAGAACGTTTATCTCAAAAATGGACGCAACGAAGTGTTCCCGCGCGAGAATTACAACCTCGACATGACCAAAAACGATTATCTCAAACTTTACGAAGCGTTTTCGGCTTACAAACGCGTGACCGAGGGAAGTGTGGACATGTACTACACGCCCAGCGAGTTCAAAACACGGAGACCCATGACCGTCATCAACACATCTAAGAGAAAGAAGGTTGTGGTCAACGATCGAACCAACATCAAGGTCGTCTGCGAGTTCCACGATGCCTTGCCCGAGGATACCCTATGCAGTGTCATCCTGATTGCAGAGAAGTCCTTCGCCTACGACGTGAAGAATGAGAGGGTCACAGAGCAGTTTTAACAAGTTTTTATCATCTATTTTCTTGCACAATAAGAAATTTTTAGTGCTAGCACAATCAGTTACAATGGCACAATACGAATTTCACTAGTTCAGATCAGTTACAAATGTCAATTTCATTAGTTATAAGTTACAATATCTTTTTTTGCACTATAGCACGAGAGACAATCAGAAAATTTGCACAAAAAAAATTTGTTGTTGTTTTTACACGTGAAAATTAACAATAAAATTTCTTTATCGTTTCAGATGCTGTCGAAACATCAAAACACATATACACATACACACACTAGAAAAAAAAGCATGCAACTTTATTTGTAACACGCACATATTCTCCATCTTCATCAAGAAAATATTATAATAAACATAATTATTTTTATCTATATCTCACAATAAAACTCTATATCCAAAAAATATCACAACATCAAATAACACTAGAGTCGTTAGTACACGTTGCATGCATTACGGAGGTCCTCTGTAGGGTTTTATGGAAGTTTGGGGGAAAAAAAAAAAACACGTGAAACCCTACAGAGGTGCGGTTATCTAGAGCCGTAGCCGTTAGAACCTTTTTGGGTTGGGCACCACGCACCCTGGCGGGTTAGGGGCCAGGTATTCTAAAAAACAACAATTATTATTTTGTTTGTTTGTTTGCGTCACAATACATACGCGCGCGCGCGCGCGTGTGTGTGTGTGTGTGTGTGTGTGTGTGTGGGTGTGTGTGTGTGTGTGTGTGTGTGTGTGTGTGTGTGTGTGTGTGTGTGTGTGCGTTGGTATACCCGTCATTAGGAGGAACAAGATCAGAAAAATTACCAGCATTAAGAGGGACTTTTTCATTGCGAGGTAATTTTGGTGGTTCCTCGGAACGAGAGAGCACATTATTTAATATTATGGCCGAACGGGCAAAGGAAAATTTAATGTCGTGGAATTAATCGACGAAGGGGACCAAGATCAATATTTTGATAAAAGACAGAACAATGTCCGACAATTGTACTCGGAGTTATGCTACAAAACAGTGCATTTTTCTGGTTCCTCTTTTCGGGGCCATGTGCCTGTACGTGTGTATCAGGTGTTTATCGGTTCCTCTCAACGGGGCTCTGTGCTTATCACCTACACACAACGTGTGTGTCGTTTGTGCGACGCCAGAGACATCTGCAGTGTGTGAAAAATTGCGGAACTACATCAGCGGTGACGTCAAGGCGGAGCGAGGAAGATCGTAGGGGGTTGGGCCTGCGGTTGCAGAGAACAGCGTTGTCGGATCTCCCCCTCAACTTACATGACTCAGCATTTTTCACTGACGGCTGTGAACGTTGCATTGTTCGCAGTGCTGCATAAGTTGCAACGCTGGAGAATGCAGCGTTGCTACATCATTGCCTACATGGGAAATGTTAACGGCGCTTCACGATTGCGTTCCGAGAGGGTTCGTTGTGTGATAGTAGCCGTATTTAATATATCGGTTTGAGCTTGGGCAATTATGTCTCGTATTTCTCGGAAAATATATATATCAACGAAGAAGTGTAGCAATCTGCCGGAGGGCGCGTGTGAGCGAGCAAAGAATATTGTAGGAAATGCTTGTGTATTTCCTCATCAAGAAAGCAAACTAGTAGGATTTCTTCTTGTATTAATTAACAAAATATTCAACCAGAGTTCCTATGCTAGAATACTGGAAATGATTAATCTGACTAAAACACAAAAGCCAGATACAGGACAATATAGTACAAAAACAACATACATTTTTACGTTCTTAATTATGGTCTAACTATTCGTTTTCTCCGTCTACTCCACTCGTTAAAAATTTGCTCCTCCTCTGTGGTGACAGTGGCGTATTTAAGAGTACGACTATAATCTCCTTCCCGAAATACCTTCCACCCTTAAAATGTTTCTTTCGTCACTAGAATGCAGATGCATATGTTCAAAAATGGCAAAATACGTAGTTAAACATTAATAAGAATAGAGCCCGACCCTGTGGCCGAGTGGTTAGCACATCGCGCTGCGACGCCAAGGGTCCCGGGTTCGAATCCCGGTCGGGTATGGTTGTTTGTGAATGTCCATTTTCATCCATTTCATCATTTCATCACTCATCCCCATCTTCGCAAATTAGCCAAGAGGCACAAAACGCGAAGTAAAATAAACTAAATCAATCAATCAATCAATAATAAGAATAGGTTCTTCACTAACATTTCAATATTTTTCGTAATACATGTCTCTAAACTAAGGTAGAATTCACACCGAACTTACAGGCGACACGTGTTGCTTGAGGATTTCACCAATCCAACGCAAGTTTCTGAGCCCTATTATGCCTGCCGCTACGTTATGAAACGTTGCTGTGGATTCACGCGTTTCCAATCGACATATGTCATTTGCACTTGCTGTTTGGAGTGAAATCCACGTGTTGCTTGACGTTTCGGTCTGAAAGTTACAGGCGACAAACAACACGGAGATGCCAAGCAGCTTTCAGACCAAAGCGACACACAACACGTGTCGCTTCGGAACTAGTCAATCAATATCAACGTTTCACACCTTAGCGGTAGCCCCAGAAGACTGAGTTCGACTGGTGAGATTCTCAAGCACCACATGTCTCTTCAATGTGAAATCTCTCAATGAGAGAAGAGCCCAGTTCGAGAGACATGTAAAAGCTCACTAAAGCAACACATACACCGCGCACAAGTGAACAGACCAAGTCAATTTGATGCACGGCCCGAGCGACATGGTGATTTCACACCCAAGCGACAAGCGACACGAGACCCTTCAATCTAATGCAAAAGATTCATTGCGTATGCGGGAACAACAGAAACAGGTGACACTAGCACCGTATTGAGAACATAGTCCAGTCCAAGCTACAAATGCAGCTTGTGTCGCTTTAGTTCAAAATTTTTGTTTTCAAGAAGCACGGGGGATTTCACACTGAACGACACGACACACATGATTTTGTGCGAGCAATAAAGGTTTCGATTTCCTGTGGGGCATAGCACCTTGCACTGGCGTACGCAGGGGGGAGCTGATGGGGCTACTGCCCTCCAGAAATTTTAAGAAAATCCAAATTTTTAGATGAAAATTTGTTAAGAACTCAAAGAAAGGAAAGATGTAAACGCAAACCTCCCTTAAAGTTAGAATGAAGGAAAATGTAACTCACTTCCCCTTTTGTTATTTAGTGTCTAGTGGAGTGACCTACTAATTCTGACAGCAAATTCAATGAGTCATGATATTCATCCTGGTCAGGCAGAGTGTGGCTGCCTTTAGATTGTGTTTCATTTATCACATATTTAATAGTTCATCCTCATGCCGCAATTAACCTGGATACATATAATTTTGACCATAAATAGCAAAATGCAAGTAAAAACTTCTTGAAATTTACGATTTTCTTCGCATCAAAATTGTGGACATACGCCTAGTAGGCTCCTGTTGTCTGCAAGAAAAAATCTGGAATTTTATGAAATTTCTTGCCGCGTCTCATCGGGCTTGAAATGTATTACTTCACAAGAAAATTTTGAACAACTGTACTATCTTGCATTACGAGTTATAAAAGTAAGTAAATTCATCAAAAACTTTCACAAATCGTGTTATAATACTGTCATAAACAGAATAGTGAATTGAAAGTGTCTGGGCATGGTTTGTGGAGGAGGTTTGTGTCTTTTTAAAGGTATCATTATCGTAAAATCTGATAATAGTCATTTAAATGTTTTTAGTGAAAGAATAGCCTCACAGTTTCCATACGTCTGAATTACTGGCTCTACAATGGCTTTTGTGATAGTTCAACGGTTTGAGAGCTTTGATAAGTATTGATTGTGCCAAGCTCGCACTGCCGTACCCATGTAGTTGATGGGAGTTACGGCCCCGTATTTGACCCAGGTTAAAACAAAATAGAAGTCGAATAAATGAGAAGATGGCAAAATTTTAGACTGTGTGCTAAGAAGAATAAGCCATAACCAGTGGCGTAAATAACACCCCCGCAACCCCATCGTGCGGGGGAAGGGGGCCGAGCTTCGGGGGTGCATTAATTTTTGTTGATTTGGAGTTTTTTTAAGTCCACTTTATGCACAGTAAGGCTAATCGGGACTGGACCTACAGTTTAAAGTGGAATCCGAACCACTATGTGCCTCCACCGGGTATCGAACCCCGAACCCCTTGATTACAAGGCGACGACGCTACCACTGCGCCATCGGGGAGGCCCTGGGGGCGCATTACGAATGACTGATAGTTCACAAGTTTTCTTTTTGGCGTTAAAATATATTTTCAACCAAACATATATTTTTATGCACCTGCAATTGCAAACATAAAATGTTAATCACTAGAAAAGTAGAAAGCGAATTACCAGATTAGAAGAAAACCCTTCATTAGCTGTATATTTCAACCTCCGATTATTATACCCTAGTACTTAAACCGGACAGAAACGTCGTCGCCTTGTAATCAAGGGGTTCCGGGTTCGATACCCGGTGGAGGCACATAGTGGTTCGGATCCCACTTTAAACTGTAGGTCCAGTCCCGATTAGCCTTACTGTGCATAAAGTGGACTTAACACACCAAATCAATGAATTAAACCGGACAGAAAAGAGAGATTTTGGTTATGCTACTCCTCTATTTTTTACGCTGTTTATTGTGTTGGTTGGTTTCTTGTGTTTATTAGTTGTTTGCCAATAGGTTCGATAAACACTTTAATGGTGCATGGTGTAAAGGTAAAATTAATGATTGGATAGGTTTAAGTAAAAAAAGAAATCAAAAACACCAAACCGATATCACATGATATATTTGATGTTGCGATATTTTTGCAACTATTAGTTACAAGTACGAAATTTGGTGATTTGAATTAACTGTGAATTATCAAGTTGATACAATATGATATGCCTATTCTAGATCAGCCTGTCTGTTTGCCTGTTTTACTCGGCCCAACAATCGAACCCAATCTGAACGTAGCTGTCACGATCTACGTAACTCAGTTCTGCGTAATTCGGTTTTATACGTAAATTACTGTAGGTCTCGGGAAAATATAATTTTAAAACGTGTTAATTAACCTTTACTTGTACGTAATGCATTTATAGGTAATTCTGTGTTATACCTATAACATCCACTTTAAACTGTAGGTCCAGTCCCGATTAGCCTTACTGTGCATAAAGTGGACTTTAAACAACAAATCAATCAATCAATCAACCTATAACATAAAATACAGTTGATTTGTACGTAACCAAGCTACAACAATGTCACACAAAAACACAAATACGCAACAGGATAGGTGGATATGGCGGCGGTCGGTCTGGAATTGCGAGAAAGGGTAGTGCGGCGCGGCGGTGTCACAGAGAAGACAACAAACAGAGGCGGCACGCGGCATGAAATCAGAGGAGATTTGACGCAGTTGTTGAGAACAAGATACGAATTTTTTTTGTACGTACACTAGGTTGGCCACGTTTTCTTAACAGAAAATTAGGACATTCATGGATGCTAACAGGGAGGGGGGGGGGTTGTAGCTATAACTAAAAGAGCACAGGGTCCAGTACACCCCGCCCCCCTCTTTGGCAAAGAAAATGTCATGCTCCTTATGTGTTTCCTGAAACATTACATAATTCTCTTTAATCTATTTTCCTCTTGATTTTATTTGATTTTTGTTATTTAACACGTCTTATTGTCACTTTTGGCTAATTGCAACAATGAATATGAGTTTAAATTCATGAGAGAGGAAAAGTTACCTGCTTGGTCAGAAAGTAAATTGTATACGGGAAGTCAACGCTAATCCACATAAAACTATTCAAGTGACAAATGTAATGCACTTAAGAATTAAACTTTTAACTTGTAAATTCGTTAATTTAGCACTTTATTACAGAAATGACCTGTATTATACTGTATGTTGTAACTCAAAATAGATGCAGTTATTTTAATAATGGCGTGTTAAGTAAATCTGATTTCTAAGTAATTCTCAGTTATACGTATTATTTTCTCTTCACCTTGACATACGTATAACTCAGGTTCAACTGCATAGCCATTGTGTTTTTCAACTCCCGTCAATAGTAGCATCATGTATCTGTTGGGATCAGATTCAATGGTAAACCATATTGCTCGAGGAGTGATGCCCAAAATAATCAATACCACCCTCTGTGAGGCAAAGGGTCATAAGATGGAGGGGGGCGCTAGTTGTCGTGGTGGATTCATTCTTGTGTAATATTCGCTTATTTCCAATTTCCAAAAAGTAACCTCAAGAAAGGTACCAAACTGGAATGTGTGATCTCACGTTTGGAAAGATGGCATTTCTTGCTTACAATTTAACTGTTCATTTTATTATAATTTTTACACTATAAGGCAGAAGTGTTTGAAATTTGCAACGGGAAGGTGAAGATTAGACTATGTACTTAAGTAAATAGTGGAGATGGGTCAGTGCTTCGAAGTAATTCGTTACTTATAATGCCGCCGTTTGCAACTAATACTTAAATTCATCGAGTACCTAACTGTAACGCAGTTACCTTCCAAAGGGAATAACTGCAACTCTGTTACTTTTTAGGTAAATGTAACAGGTTTTTTTAGTTACTTCTAAAGTTACTTTTCCCGGTAATTATATGCTAACTTTGCGAACAATAGGACGAAAGAGAAAACATGACAACTCTCTTTATGATTGCTTGTGTCTCCGGGAATCTGGAGTAACCAGATATCGACGAAAATACGATCAGTCAGTACCTTTTCATTTCTATGCTCAATTTAGAAGCATGACGTACGAGTATCGTAAGTAGTAATGTATTATAAAGATAATACAACAAAAAATGTGACATGCTTAATTATCTACATCTGAATCTAGAACTGTAGATTCGGATCTTGTATGAAAATAAAAATCGGGTATCCGGAACCGAAAATCAGAACCGGATATCAGGATCCAGTATCACCCGAGTTCCAGATCTAGCCATCCCAAATGCTAGTTCCTTTCCTTGCGATAGATCCGGCCTCAGGGTTGGCTGCGCCCTGTTCGAGGAAACAAGCTGGCGCCCACCTCTTCATTTTCAAGGATTATCTTGTGAATTACATGGGACTACATTTTCGCTAAATTCATTCCTCTGATTCAATGTCACGAAATCTGTTTTTGTGTCTTGAGAATATAAAGAAAAATGCATGTCTCATTTCAAAAACATGTAAGTTCATTTTGTAGGAATATTCATTCCTTTTTGAGGAAACCTAAACTTGAAGGAAAGTCTTAGCTAAATATATCTACATCCCGGCAGGGATGCCCATTCCCCAAGGCCTTTGACGCACTCCTTCCCCCATAAAGATATAATATTTCCCCCACCCCCATCTTTATGCCGAATTATTTACTGAAATTATTTTGGTCACAAAAAATTTGCGGAACAATACAATATAAACAAATGTAAGCACTACATGTTTACTTTAGGTATTGTTTTCAATATATACATTTATATGTTTATTATATGTTACTTTGACATTGATTGGGGGTCCCGGGTTCGAATCCTGGCCTGGGAATGGATGTTTGTTAGTGTTCATTCATCAATTTCATCATGATCCCATCTTCACAAATTAGCCAAAAGTGGCACAAAATGCGAAGTAAGATAAAGCAAATCAATCAATCTATTTGACGTTGAGTGAAATAACAATTAGATAAATTATAATAACTTCTGACGTTACAAAGTTGTTGCAGCAAAACTATCGATAATTTCCTCATTTTGTACCACTTTGAAATATCGGACACACAGGATGGAATTATGGTAGACTTTAACCACTCATCAGCAATTCACGAACGTAGTCTGCTTTTAATGATTCTTATGACACTCCTTGTGCATTTTGCAGAGCAACTTGTCATTGGTACGGTGATCAGAATTTTATACAATACCTGCACATTTGGAAAGGTCGAAAACTGGACAACAACAACGTATGGTCTAAAAAAGCGATTCTTAAGGGTTAATGCATTTCTGCTGATCGTACATAATCTTCAGAACCCTTCATGTCGCCTGTGCCTGAACTGAACTTTCACTCTCTTTTAAGGAGTTGTGCATAGAGACAATGTTTGCCACTGGTCGAGATGCCAGCAATCGAAAGGCGCATGGCATTCGAAACCTTTCATTGCAGTTGAAATTAAAAGACACAAGATAGAAAAGGCACGGCTCACTTTCATCTTTGCTAACATAAAACGTACAAAACTGCTGAGTCTCACTGCCATTGTTAGTGTACTGAACCTTATTATTAGGGAACGGAACTTTATGTGCTAAAAAACTCAGAAATATTTATTTTTTATGTGTCATAAATGTTGAAAATATGTGATAAAAACAGGAAAATATGTGACAAAAATAAAAACATTTGGTAACAAAAACAAACTATAACATGCATTTTAAACACCTGAAATTAGTTTCTAAATGATTACCTCTTATCGAGCTATTTTTTGGAAGAGTTGCAGTGGATCACCATAGTTCTTTCCAAATTCTCCATTGTAAATCTGTGACGATTATCTCTAAAAAGCATCTTATATTGTGAGAAAGATGGCTCCACGTCACAAGAAACAATTCTTGCATATTTGAAGCACAAAATGTCACTAACGCTGAAGTTTTCCAAAGCTTCCTCTTCCTCTACTTCACCTCCTTCCAAAACACATGCAATTTGGCACAATGTTTGAAAACCTTGGTTTTTCCCCAAAAATTCTGTACATTTAGACATTTAGATCCAGTGAGTTCTTTCAGTTTCGTTTCTACTATACGGACTTCACCAATGGAAGCTGCCAAAGTGTTCGCGGACGATTCAAGCTTTCATATGGAATTAGAGAGAATGGACAGGTTTGTTGAGATGTATGCCAATTCGACTTTTAAGGAGGGCTCCATCAACAGTTCTTGCAGAATTCTTCTTTGTCGAGATCATTTACAACAGATACAATTTTTTTCAAAGTTCTGGGCATAACATCTGCATCGCGTAACTACAGGTGTAGGGGGAAGGGGAACCTCAGGACATTTTTGTTTAAAAATGTCTATTCTTCTAGGCGACTTGATAAAAACTTTCTTCCCATTTGAAACCAGTTTATCGACATTGGGATAAAGAGCTCTTATCTTTTCACATATTCTATGCAACGCATGCGCCACACATGTAACGTGCACCATTTTGGGGTAGCTAACGGCAAGACCACTGCATGTAAGCTGCACCATCTGTCAAGAGAAGAACATTGTCAAATTTTATGTCTTCTGGCCACAATAGCTGCATTGCTTCATTAAAAAGCCTTGCTATCGTTACGTGTAGCCAGCCCCAGCTACTTACAGCTATTTTCTCCCGATAGGATCGTAGGCGAGGTGCCAGAAGTCTGCCAGCGAGCGTTTTCAAAGACAAAACAAACCTAGCACTCTCGATATGAAAGAGGTGCGGAGAATAAACATTTTTCCTTGGAGGATTTCGAGGTAGATGAAGTCAACGAGCGATTTTATGTATTTAAAATGAAAATTCGCAAAATATGTATTTACATACGGAAAACTGGAAAATATGTGTTTTTATGTAAAATAAAATTTGCTGTGTTGACATATAAGGCTATGATAAGAATTTTGGCAAAAATGAGGGTCTCTATCTTATCGCAGAAAAAACATTTATTTACCTAAAGTTCCTTTCCCTACTTATTATTATCAGTTTGTTTGCTTGACTAACCTTGTATTAATGAGAACAGCATGTCCCCCACCCATCCAAACCGATTCTAAAGGCATGAGAGGGGGTGTTTCATTTCTATCCCATCGCCGTGATCAACCACTGGTAGGTAGATAAACTGTACATAATAACAATCATAACTAAAAATCAATAACAAGTGAATCAAACGAAACGATCCCCACATTTTTGTGTGAAGATATGTATAATTGGTTGCTAAACTATAAACTGTTGTCCCCCCTAAATATTCCCATGACTCAGGCACGCCATGAATCCCCCTTGTGAGCACTCCTGGGTCCCGATCAAGAAAAGAATTCGGCGCCACACATCAATTTTAGGAAGAAAAATCTTTTAGTTCTGTCGGAATTAGTTTTAAGAGAAGAAACATTTGATTGATTTATTGAGTTGGTGTTTTAAGTCCACTTTATGCCAATATGGCTAATCGGTACTGGACCTACAGCTTAAAGTGGGATTCGGGCCATTTTGCGCCTCCACCGCGTATCAAACACGAGACCCAAGGCAGAAACATTTGATGATGCCTAAAATGTTTTAGAGTGCGAGCAAGATTTTTTTTGGCAAATATGTTTATTTGCAAACCAAAAACAACATTAGTTTGATAATGCACCAATATTTTTAAAGTAATAGGCCTAAGTATAAACTTGGTATGACCCTTTTCAAAACATTTGTATTGCGAGTGTAGTGAGCAAAAAAAAAAAATATGATCTCTCAAACATTTCACACATTTTTATTTTTCGTTCATGGATTTGGGGATGCTGTAATCCCATCAGCCCCTTGCATCTGTCTCTTACAAATATGACATGCGAAATTAGGAAGTATTCCGTCATATCGCGAAATATATCAGAAAGGGTGGTTTTAGTGCAGAGGCAACACAACAATCAAATTAATCTTAACTGACGCGCCACCACAGCTATAGCGCCTTGATGCGGTGGCACCGTTTGCATCGCCCTAAAGCCGGCCCTGCCTTGCGATCTAGCTCAAATCGTATATCATAAGGAGAAAAAGTGTGCGAAGTTCAGCAGTCTGCCAGTGACGTAACCGATAATATGGCCCATTGATTTAGTTCGTTAGTTAGCAGGATCTTAGAAACTGCCTGGATAAATTTAACCCAACGCGTGCTCACACGTTTCAGTTTGGTGTTTCAACATGTTATTTTTTTCTCGTTTTTATCAATTGTGTGATTCCATTCAAATGTTCGAAATTAATAAAATTAAATTAATCAATAAAGGTATTACTAAGTACAAGCTTTAATTAAAATTACACAGCGTGCGTCCTGCCGGGTTAACAATTGCAAGAAAACAACTTGCAAGCAGAACAAATTCGTCTCGATTCTCCATACAGGCACACAGTGATTGGGATAACACTTTAAACTGTAACCCCATCTCGAATAACCTATTTGAGCATATAGCGGACTCAAATATTGACGTGGAGATCGCCCACCTTGCAAATCAAATCCGTGTTCGCCGCGTGGCAGCGTAACACACTCCCGATAGATCCACCACGGGTACATAAGATTAAGCTATGATTTAAATACGCAATCATTATTTTTCCATAATTCACTCGTTTCATAACATGCAAATCGCATATAAATGGTACTGCGAATTTATTTTTATGAAGACACGTCAACTTTTCCAATAGTAGATTTACCGCTTCTGGTGGAGAAGTATTTTCAGTAATCAACTCACGACCTATTACACAGGAGTCTAGTACTAATTCCGGTATGCCTCATCATAAATTCCATCCAATCATCGCTATTAAACTAAAAAAGGGAAAATAGCAACTCAGAAGAATACAAATTACAACAATCAAGCATAGACCACCCAGCAATATACGTGTTTCTGTCTGAATATAAATAACTTCACTTTGGAATCGGATGTACATGTATCTCGATAACCCCCCCCCCCCAATTTTCTTTAAAGCAATTCACGGATTTGCTTGTCCAAATTTTTCTGTACCCCATACAGTGGTATGTCAAGGATTTTCATAAGGGAGGCTGATGCCTTCACTTTAAAGGAATGATGTGGCAAAGGGATGAGGGGTATGGCCCAACCAACACCTGCTTTGGCACTCTACTGACACTAGAAGATTAAAAGCATGCTTTCTTGTAGATGGGATTGGAAATAATATGTAAATGAGAAGATGAAGAGCATTGATCCGTGCAGTGCTTTTGTAAGGGGTCTGTGAGAGAAGCTACCTCTGGATAGGTGACCCCAGTGTCTTTGAAGTAACTACCCGTTAAATATGATATGAAATGATAGATGAAAAAAAAAGTTTTTATATTTTCCAGGACTTTTTACTACATTACCATGAATTTTGAGTAGCTGATTTTATTTCCTTTGAACGTACGTGTATGAAAATTCGTTTTGTACTGGAGTGTTCCACGTACATAAGAACATGAAATAGGTGAAAAATCTTCAACGGAATTGCCCAGGTACGATTTATCTCAGTGGCGCCAACTGTGGAGCTCAAGACCATTCAGCAATTTGTCTCTTATTGTTATTATATTTTAGAAATAAAGTCCCAGCATTTAACAAAACAAAAATTTTCATAATTACAGCATACCCTTAAAGAATTCTCACAACTTAATTACTGCTCATAATAATCTATTAGATTTTCAATTTGATACTTGTCAGTGTTCTATATTATTAACACTGTTCGTGGTCATATCGTCATCATGCAAATAAGGGAGAACAAGAGCTTAGGGCATGTATTATGTGTAGGGCCCAGGACTTTATGTCCTATAAAACTGTAAAATATGTGTTATTATGTCATAAAAGTTGGAAAATATGTCACACGAAATTAGAAATATGTCATAAAAAATGTAAAATGTCAGAAAATGCAGAAATATTCCCTGTAAAACTAAATATATGCACAACAGTACTTTCAAATTTCTCATTATTCGGGGAAGATGGATTAAGGTGGGGTATTAAATAAAGACAGAATTCCTTTAACCGAAGAATGTGGTGGGAAAATATAGGAAATGTCGTGAGGTTCACTGCAATTATTCTAAGGAGGGACAGAGTATACACACTGGCTCCAACGACAAGATATCTTGAAACTCCTGTACTCGATTGCCGATAGAGTAGGGGCTGTAATGTACAGAATGCTATTTTTGCTTTTGACTGATTATTGTGAGAAGCGAAAAAGGTAAACAAACGAGAACAGTTGACACTTGTTTACTGTGAGTCTTGTGCATGCACAACAATGACAGAGTACATTCTTTCCTCAATAATGTTCGCACAGCTATCAACTGTTGCGGGATAAAAAAAATCGGGGGGATATTATTGTTCTGCATTAGTTGGTAAGAAAAGACGGCATCTTCTTTTAATTTCTTTGTCCTTAATTTAATTATACTGCCATCGATAATATAAACTATCCGTTGCGTTAAAGGTACGAAGATTAAATTATAAAATAGTGATGGGTCGTTCGTGAACGAACCGTTCCTTGTTCCAGGAGTCGTGAGCTTTGCGTGTATGTTCTCTGGTTTTCTTGTGGGAAGTCGAGTAGTAGTAAGCGCAGTTCCCTCTCCCCTAATCCTTTTCACTCAAGCTAACTCCAGAAAGTCCTCCCCCACCCCCTTCACTTCAGCTGCACGAAACCAACATCGGGAGGAGTTGGTCCTTCGTTCCTTTGAATGGCTGCTTGAGTGAGCGAGCTCCGGTGAAGTGCTTCCCGAAAAGGAACTGCCATGACCCGTGGTAGTTCCTCAGAAGTCGTGAGCTTTGCTTGTATGTTGCCAACGCTCCTATTGGATGACTCACTCCTACGAACCTGAGAGAGAGAGCGAGGTCCATTCTTTTGTTGCTGATTGTTGATAGAGGCGGTTTTCCGCGTAGCTATGCGTTCAACTCTGTTTACAGTAATGCTGCAGAAGCTCAACAATGAGGGAGGGATGGGCAATTAATTCACCTTTAATCCTTTTTGTGGCATGTTTTCGCAAGTCGCATTGCAAGGAACTTGATAGATATAAGATCATCATATCAAATGTTCCATTTCCGTGCTCTTCCATTTTCTCAAAGTAAAAGTGGGGCCGGGAGGCGGAGAGAGCTTGAAAAATACGAATGCATTCTTCGTAGTCAAAGATTTAGCGTCCTCTCTTCCATTCTCTTACGGGTGTTTGTTTGACCGTGTATTCATTTAATTGCATGAAAGTCTGAAATGGTGGGGAGGGGCGACGGCCACCCTAGAAAATAAATTTCAACCTACAATTTGTACATTTTACACATACGTATAATTTCATTTCAATCTCAATTTGTTAATTATTAGAAGGGCGTTACAGGTTCATGCTAACTTCAAACTGAACTTTTTTTAGGAGATTATACTATTTTGGAAGAAAATATGCCTCGTTTGACACCTTGGAAAAATACATTGTTTGCCCTTCCCTGGAGAAAATACAGCGGACGTCTATGTTTAAAATATTTACAATTATTTTTCCTAATCTATCACCAGGCGCTGTAATGCACTGCGACAACAAGGGGTAGGAATTCATTTTTGGAAAGGAAGTGAACTTGTCCAACTTTTCCTTTCCGATGAGGACCTTTTGTCTGCTAAAGTTCAATTATCCATTAAAATGTATTTTCATTCACCCCCACCCTGAAAGCAGCTCCCGAACCTCGGTCGGTCAGTCGATACATTGTTTCCTATAGCTGTTTAATATGTGCACGAAGACGGATTCCTCCCCTCTAATTCTTTTCACCCACTCCAGAAGCAGTCTCCCACATCCCCTCCTCCGCCCACGAAATCAACTTCGAGCTGTGTTGGTATGGCTGTGAACGACTCCTTCAACGAGCAAGTTCCAGTGAACTGCCTATCTAAAAGGAACTGCCTCGTCCGAGAGCATGCTCCGTGGCTTCGTAGTTCCTTTGAATGACTTCCGGTGAACGCTTCCTTTCGGTGAGCGAGCTCCGGTGAACTGCTTCCCGAAATGGAACTGCCATGACCCATCACTATTATAAAATAACCGATTATGTGCAAGACAATTACGAAATTATACAGAAATATGTCTTATTATGAGAACATTGAAGAAATACGTTGTATAGACGCGAAATTGGTAAAATATGTTAAAATATGCCTTGTCAAGTTTGTCTATTTCGGCTGATTTTCATCAGTTAAGTGTAGATAAGTATTCGATTCGATGCCAAATGAAAAATATGTTATAACAATAAAGGCCCTGGCCGTAGTTACGTGTTGTATAAATTTGTAAAACAAATCTCAAGAGTACAGCCCACCGTAGGCGTGGGCAAGGGGGGCAGTTGTCCCTTAATACTGCCGATTAGAAATTTAGTGTAGAGGAATATTATCGACAATATTATACTACTAAAGAAAAATGAAATATCTTCATGTCAATGAGAGTTCCAAGCAATTACGTAGGGGATACATTATTTACTATGTAATTGGACTTTCCCACTTTATACTCTAACAAATTTATTGTCATTAACATTCCAGAAAATTTCTTGTTTTTAGCACTCCCTCATACTTAGGTGGTTGAATGATTCTGATACTACGTCAAATGCGACATGTACATTTTTTTCTAAAATTCTGTCCACCTTAAATTATATGTATTTCACACAATTTCATTCAGACACACTAATTTTTGTTAATTATTATTAGGGCATTGAAGGAACATGATAATTTCAGACCAGGGGCGCCGACTTGTCAAAATTATTGGAGGGGGCTCTGATCACTGAAATAAATTAATGAATGACTCGCTCTCCCTTTTTTAAGTTTTGGCTTCATTGTTCGGAATCTCATAAAAGCCCATGAATTTCTAATAAATGTCAAAATTTTTATTCACAGTTCGAATGCAGAATATTAATTGTCCACGGATGTATATGGCACAAGTTTCGTCAACCATAATAGCAAAATATTCCCGACTTTTAATATCTGCTACCTCGGAGCGCAAAACAGATCTCTCTAATATATCAATGATCTCGTTCTGAATGTCATGTGAGAGCCATTTGTAGCCCGAACTACCCTAGTTCATGCATATCGTCTTTTGAAACTCTTTTTAGTAAAAAAAAATAACAATACTCATAATTACATACTTAGTATATAGTAATAAGTCATGTGTTTTGCTGTCTCTGGTCATAGCCCCCTCAAAGTTGATGATTTTGCGGTCTCAGCCCCCCCCCCCCAAGTTGATGGTCTATAACATTTCAAATGTGTATTTAAAGTTCAGTTCATGTGGCACAATTCAGAGTAAACTTTACAAGAGAAGCAAAATAATACATTAGATCCTCTTAAGCAAAATTATTTGGAGGGCTCTGCCCCACATCTTTAACATTGGGGGGCTCGAGCCCCCCCAAGCCCCATGGAGTCGGCGCCTATGTTTCAGACTGAAGCAGTGTTTTTGAGGGGTATCACTATTTTGGGGAAATATATGCCTCCTCCCCCCCCCCGCTGGAAAAATTACCTTGCTCCTCCCTGCGGACGTCCATGACCGCCACTGCTGAAGACACTTTGTTTTTCCTGTGACAAAGTTGTTCGTGTGAATGGGTGTTGTCTAAGATGGTGCAATATCAGATACCCGTTTAAACAGCTTAAATTATCTGTTGTTGCCTTATGTTAAGCAACATTTTGTCGCACAGGATTGTGTCAGTGACATTGGAGGCGTTTGAAACTTCTACCAACTGTAAGAAGACTAACGTTGTAGTATAAGATATTCTCCTAAGACGGCAAAAGTTCATTCTAATCTTGGACGATCAGTGTTTACGTTATCCAATATTTGTAAATATATAAGTAAAAATATGAGCCTTTAATTTGCAAACGTGTGCGTAGTGAAAGGTTTAGTTAAAGAAGGGTCGGGAATTTTGTTCAGATTCGGCCAGTCGTCTCCATCAGTATCCCGACTTTCATTTTAACTGCAATGGTGCTGCGAAAATGCAAAAATGTTCTATTGGTTAACTCAGAAATAGACATTTTTTTACTAGAAGAATCATTGCTAATGCGCATCATTTAATTTATAAATATATTATTATCTAAACGTAGAATTATCATGGTTGTTCAATGGTGCTGGTGTAAGAAAATTAATGGAAAATTGAAAACACAATTTGCGGAGGAAAGTACTATTAGAATACTTCTGAGAATTGAGTGCAAAAATAATCACTCAGTTGTATGCTGTGTGACAGACTTTGTATGTGAGCGACTGTGCTGTTTATTGCCAGGTTTATTGTTTATTTTTCTCGTTACTTTGGACCATAATTTCAACTCTACAATTATATATCTCCTTGCAATACCACCATAGCATTGATGGTGACATCTAATACTCCAACAGCATTTCGCCTACAACCGTGGCAGAGTGGCTAGCGTATCACGCTCTGACGCCAGGTTGGAATCTCGGTCTGGACATGGGTGTTCTTTGTAAGTGTTTTTCATCAATTTCATCATATCATCACTCATCCGCATCGTCACGATTAGCCAAAAGTGACAGAAAAGTGACGTAAAGTAATTTAACTCAACTAATCCAACTGCATTTTCGGCCCTTCTCTTTGTTCCACATTTTAGGATCTCCCCCGCCCTAAAAAAATCTGGGTATGCGCCTTTGATATGGAATGAGGTTTTAATTTCCCGACTGGATTTTCATCAAGGCTTTTGCCCCCTCCCCCTAATCAGAGTGTCTGCGCACTCCTATGCAGCCCACAGACGAAGTACTCGTAACGAAAAACAAACACCGCTTCAAATGCCCTGGCTGTAGCTTGAGCAGATAAAAGAAGGGAGGGAGACTTTCAGGCGGCAAGGCTTTGATGAAAGGTGAGAAGCCGCGATGGAAACAACCAGCCAAACTCACCAATAACACTAAAGGTGGGAGTTTATGTTACGATTGTTGTGTGGCAGCTAATGTCTCCGAGAAATTTAGTTACAAAGGAAGCCTGCCGATATACTTTGTCAGTAATCCATAAATCATTGTCACTGTAGTGCGGTGCATATGTTTGCGTCTTTCATTTCATTCAATATCTCAAAATCCAGAGTACTTGAGTAGTGCAAAAGGTGTGACGAAGTTTAGCATTAATATGGCGGTTAATTAATTAACGAGAGGACGTGTCACGTAAAAAGACCTTGCGACGCCAAGGAGTTCACATTTAAGCTGATTTTATTCATCTGTTGGGAAGGGGGGGGGCTACTGCTGCATTCATAACTCTTACGAGTTTCACTCCATGAGTACATATAATTTGTTCACTTAATTTTCCTTCGATATTGTTTCTTTGTTTAAGTTTGATTTTAAGCCCACTTTATACACCGAAGCCCAGTAAAAACTATTGAATTATCAAGAAATTGATGTATCTTCACCAAAAGTGATTCTGATATTCACAAATTACTTATGTGCATTATTGTATATTTATTTTATTTTAAAAGAACACTGATTTTTGTCAATCACACAATTTAAATCAAACTGATTTAAACAACCTCGAAATTTTGTAAGCATATCATGCAATTTGTCATGTAAAGGCTTGCTCAAAATTGTAAATGACTATTTACGTTAATGGTTTTTATAGTTTTCTTCACGAGTAGCTTGGAGAGAGAAAAGGAAACATTGGGAACTTCTCTGTACTTACATTTAAATTTCGCACATAGGCATGAACATGAAAACTTGAAAGAGAGAATGTTTTCTTTACCAAGGAATCTTTCGATTTTTAAGCCAAGACCTCTCCCCGATGGCGCACTGGTAATGTCATCGCCTTGTAATCAAGGGGTTCTGAGTTCGATACATGGTGTTTCGGATACCACTTTAAACTGTAAGACTAGACCTGATTAGACTTTCTGTGCATAAAGTGGACTCAAAACAAAAACTCAAACTCATTTTCAGCTGATAACCGCGATAATGGGAACACGAGCACTCAGATTTCATTGTTCCATTATTAATCACGGAACTCCGTAAATTGTTACTTAGAAAACAAACAACTGTTGCAAAAAGTGGAAAGTATAATTTTCCTTTGCATTATGAAAAATTTCCATTAATCCAAGGAAAAACTAAAACACGATCACAAAACTTTATCAAGAAAATACGGTTTTACCAAGTAAGAAGTTTGAAATATGTAATTATGAAAAACGGATAATTCATGCCTCCATCCAGCTTGATTTTAATATGCAACGACTGTATCTTCAAATATCTCTGCAGTTTCGATTTCTTTTCACCAACAGCGGCGCCAGAATTATTCATCTACGGGTGCTGAGGGGTTGCGGAAAGAAAGTTAGGGGGTGCGATATGTATTACAAGAAAGTGGTCATTCCATGCAGTGTAAACATTCAGATACACGTTGCAGTCTTATTGAACTATGTAGTGAAATACAAAATAAAACCATCCTGCCCTTAAAAAGACAATTTTTGAACCTTCTCAATGTAACCAATGAAGGCACCGTCTGCCACAAGACAAAACGCGAAGAGTACAGGAACTGTGCCATCTTTAAAATCCCTTCTGCCGCACTATCCCCAACAACGAACTGTAAAATTTCTTCGTGAACATTGGGCATCTTCCTAACAGTCTTGGAAAAAGTTTGAAATGGTACGTTTACTGGACATTAAACGTGGAACAAATATATAGAACGTATTAAGAAGAACAGTACCCTTCATGTTACAACTCGCATTAAATAATTTCCAGAGCACGACCTGATGAGGTGATACCTTAAAAGTACCTGAATTTTTTGCTCCAGTGTAAGGAAGAACAAGTAGACGGAAAACAAACCGTTTATGAACAATGCAAGAAAGAAAAAAACATAACTCACAGTAATCTATAGCCAATTATCAAAAACCACGAACAGACCACTTGAAGAAACAAAATAAGAAAAAATTGATAACGACAATGCTGACGAAAGAAGAAAAACGGCCGCTGATCTTTACAGAGGCTGCCGCAAGTACAGAAAAGTATTGGTACCTCTTTCAGTGCTTGCCTGTTGCATACAATAATAACCTATCATTCGGCCCTCAATATGACATGACATAATATTACATATTAATGTTTTCAGTTGAACGTAGGGTGTGCTGAAGGGATGCGGAAGAAAATTAAAGGGCGCACAAGCACTCACTCACGCACCCCTGGCGCCGCCACTGCTTTTCGCCTAAAATTTTGTCTCAATTCTCCTGCCCTGAGGGAAGTTTACCTTCGCATAGCAACACTAAACTGCAACCATGATTTATACCAGTAGGATGGGTGAAAAAAAAAAAACGAACATTGCTTGCCTGCTCATCTCTTTCCTGGCGACAGGAACGTACAGTCATGGAAAAAAGTTCTTCCCCATAAGGCTTTAATAGGAGCAAGTAATGCAGGAGGGTAGGCAACACATATTGCACCCTTCGATGATCGGGTGATTTTGCCTGTCTTAACACCGAGAAATGTGTTCCACGCGAAGGTCAACATGACAGGAAAGCAAAGAGGGTCACGTGACTATTGGTTACGTGGAGTGTTGTGCTTCTCCACGTCCCCAGTTCTTGATCCACATTGCAGAAAAAGTAGAGCTGCATACAATATATGAAAATAGGTTGTTTTCAACTACACGCTTAATTATGATTTTCCCAATTGTAAATCTATCAGACGTGTCTCCCGATTTAGTCGGGACAGTCTTTTACTTTGAATTCCTGTTTGTCATAGGCGTAACTTGACGGTAGCAGAAAGGGCATTTGTAACCCCCCCCCCCAATCAGGTTTCTTAAAGCTGCTAAAACAGGAATTAAATACTATGATTTGACGCGTCCAAAAAAAGTATTATATTGAAAGATTGTTCCCAAATACGTAGATAGCAATTTAATACTTTGAAAGTGTCTCAGATTTGTTTATTATGTCACATCTTAGTGTGGCACAGGTCTACTACAAAAGTGGAATTTCGTAACAGAAATATGAACCCACTCCTTTTATTTCGTAGCCGATTTCATCTTGAAACTGAAATTAAGAATATTAGTTAACAATGTCATTGGTAAACAATAAAAAAATGTGTTAGACCCAATTCTTTAATACCTTATCATAATCTTTATCGCAAGTTTAAATTTTGTTGTAAGTCCACTTTATGCAAAAAAAAAGGTAAAGTTCTCACCTGTGCTTGGCGCTACGCCATGAAGGCGTATAGGGGGTGTGGGGGTAACGCCCCACACTTTCTTGATTCGTTCGTGAGTGGAGGTGATGTGATCAGCATCACGCCCCTGACCGCCTTTACCCCCAGGGTTTCCCCCAGGTACCCATGTCATTCGACGCTGGGTGGGCGCTGGGGCCGCTTCCAACGTTAAAAAAGTTCCCGGGCTTGAACCGGCCGGGAATCGAACCCGGGGCCTATAGCATGGTAGTCAGACGCGTTACCGACTGAGTCACCGGCACAGATAGACTAATCTGAAGTTCATACAGTTTAAAGTGGGATCCGAACCACTATGTGCGATCACCTGGTATCGTACCCCAGACCCCTTGATTACAAGGCCTTACCACTACGCCATCAGTGAGGCGCACACAATCTTTGTATTTCGACCTTTTTAAACCTATATGTATCATATAAGAGGTTGTTTAACGTTGCTATGCCTCTATGGATTATATTTAGCCAGTATTCGAGCACATAGCGTCAGGTTTCATAGAATATAAGCTTCTCTTCCATGTTTATGGTTTCCTGTCTGCAGTAGAAAAACTGGCAGGTTCCCATAGCTTTTCTTTCAATAGTCTTCCAATGGTTGCATATCATATCACTCAAATTTGATTCATTCGTTTCGAACACAATCCCCGATGGCGCAGTGGGATCGTGGGCGCCTTGTAATTAAGGGATCCCGGGTTCGATACTCGGTGGAGGAACATAGTGGTTCGGATCCCCCTTTAAACTATAGGTCCATTCACGATTAGCCTAACAGGACATAAAGTGGACTTAAGACACCAATCAACCAACCAACACAATCCCGTTATTGTCCAGATTATCGAATCCAGAACCTTCGTCGCGAATAACATAAGCAGGAAGACAACGTGAAATAACCGAACAGAAACAGAACCTAAAACCTACATCGGATAGATTGAATTAAGTCGACGATACAGCACGGGTTCTGAAATGAAAAATAATACGAAAGTTGAAGGACCAACATACGTCAGATAGCTGTGTTCCTCCTTATTTCGTACGCCATTGATAACTGGAACACGTGACCTCGTCTTTGGTAGAGCAGAAGCCTGCTTGCTTGCCACCTCCCTTTAGTTCAGTGACCTTCGCCCGTAGTCAGCAAGAGTGAATGACTCACCATATACTTGTTGTCTGTGAGGCTACACAAGAATAGATATTTCGTTAGTGGCTGTAAGTATTGTTTCATCTGCAGTTATATCAGGTAACATTTCAATAGTTTCCTAATGGTTACGTTAGTGATAAACATGTAAATTAGTTCTCGAGAGTGAACGTTTTATCTATTTGAACGGGGGATTTTTATACAGCCTGCATGTATTATTTTTTCCTGAAACAAGAAGAAATTCGAAGACGCAAAAAGAGTTGTATAAGAGTAGTTAACAAAAGGAGAAAAGAAGAAGAAAACGAAAATGTAAATGCTGAAATAAATTATGGTAGAGATCGAGTGAATAACATTTTGTCATGGGGCCTCCTCGATGGCGTAGTGATAACGTCGTAGCCTTGTAATCAGTGGATCCCGGGTTTGATACACGGTGGATGCACATAGTGGTTAGTATCCCACTTTAAACTGAAGGTCGAGTCCAGATTAGCATATCTGTGCACCAAACCAAAACTAAGAAAGAAATTGTCACAGTGTAAGAAAATTTCATGTTCAACCAGATACGAAACAAAAGGGAATAATATATTGCAGGTTGGAGTTCACATCTGTAGCATCTAACCAGCACAATTATGAATCGCAACATATCGTATCAGATCCATTTTTATTATACATGTATGATAATATAAGAGAAGTAGAGGAAAGAGAAAACCAAGCGAAACACGGACGCCTTCTCCAGAATTTCAAATCTCGTTACATAAGGTTCTGGGTTGGAGTCCCGAACAGGCATGACTTTCTTGTTCTTGCCCTTTTATCTGCTTCATTTCATCATAATTCATCGTTATGGTTTACCTGCAGGGGAAGAATAATGACAATAATTGCCAATACAAAGCCAATGACAAACAGAACAACTCGATTACGGAGGTGCCAAGAAGAAACGAGACTTGACAGTTTCTCCGTCTCTCGGTTTGTCGAATTGAAAATTGCTCTCCCGTTCTCGGTCTCGATTAGTTAAATATAGAAATCGAAAATATATGTGAATGAATATACATGTATTTTATATATTCCGGTTTTGTAGGAGATTTCGTGAGAGATGAAATAAGTACTCTTCCATCGTATTTATTTTTATAATTTTTATTCCCTGTTCGATGATCGCGACGATAAGGACGAGTGACCATTACATGAAATTGATGACGAAATAGTCAAACACCCCCGACAAGGACGGTACTCAAACCCAGAAACTTTGGCGACGATATCGAATGTCAATCACTTAATGAGCTTGACCACCGAGCCTGCTTAATGTTGTTTCTGTCAGGTAATTCGTAATAATATCCCACATTCACTATCATTTGCTAAACTAACTAACTAACTCTCTAGCCTTCTTAAACCCGAAGGTTCATGGCTGCAGCAACACAGGCCTTCCATGTTTCCCTATTTTGAGCAAGTTCTATATACTCTTTTCCATCCCTACCGATTTCCCTTAGGTCCATCTCAACGTTGTCCCTCCATCTTCGTCTTGGCCTTCCTACAGGTCTCTTACCATCAGGTTTCCCAACAAGAATCCTGTAAACTCCTCGTTCCTCTCCCATTCGTGCCACATGGCCTGCCCACCTAAGTCTTCTTGATTTAAAAGGTAAAGGTAAAGTGTTCCCCTGTGCATAGCACCACGCCATGAAGGCGTATAGGGGGTGTGGGGGTAACGCCCCACACTTTCTTGATCCGGTCGTGAGTGGGGGTGATGTGATCAGCATCACGCCCCTGACCGCCTTTACCCCCCAGGGTTTCCCCCAGGTACCCATGTTATTCGACGCTGGGTGGGCGCCGGGGCCGCTTTCACCGTTAGAAAAGTTCCCGGATTTGAACCGGCCGGGGGTCGAACCCGGGACCTTGAGCATGGTAGTCAGACGCGTTACCGACTGAGCCACCGCGGCCACTCTTGATTTAATTATTCTAATAATATCTGGACATGAATACAAATTATGTAGTTCTAAATTATGTAACCTTCTCCACTCACCTGTCTCCTCATCCCTTTTAGGTCCAAATATTTTCCTAAGGATCTTATTTTCAAATACTCTCAATTTATGTTCCTCTTTCAATGTAAGGGACCAAGTTTCACATGCATATAATACTACAGGCAAAATTACTGTTTTGTATATTTTAACTTTCAGTTTCTTAGATATTAAACGAGAAGACAAAAGTTTATGAAGAGAGAAGTAACATGCATTTCCTGAATTAAGCCTACTTTTTATTTCCTCTTTAATATAATTTTCATTTGTTAATATTACTCCTAAGTATTTGAATTTGGAAACTGGTTCATTTGCTTCATTTGCTTCATAATTTATCTTATTAACCTGAATCCAATTAGTTGAAAGGCAAAAATGCAAGATTGAATGTCTCTGATGTTACTTCGTGCCGAATAATATGACGTGGTATTATGATATGAATTTATTAATCATATAATATGCCTATTCATTCCATTGATTGATCCCAATTGAGCACACAAAATATGGTATAATGTCCACTCCATGGAGGAGTGGTTAGCACAGCGCGCTACGATGCCATGGGTCCCTGGTTAGAATCTCGACTTGGGCGTGGGTGTCCTTGGTAAGTGTCCCTTCATCAATTTCATCATAGCATCACTCATCTTCATCGTCGCTATTTGCCAAAAGTGAAAGAATAGCAAATCTAAATAACAAACATCCAATCAAATCGAACATCTCTACCGATTTAATTCTATACGGTACCGAATTCCCACTTTATTACTGCATCTTAAGTCATTTTACAGCATCTCAATTGTTTTCCGATTCGAAAACATTTGGAATGTTGTTTTGTGCAGTTGATTGTGCATTGTTTCGTTGTTTGGATTGTTTAATTAACGTCGCATTAATTAGTTTTAGACCAATCGTGACGGGGGAAGCAAGAGCACAAAGAAAGCGAAAAAGACAAGGAAGAGACCACGGCTTTCTTTAAAGATAGCATCCCGTGAATACAACTCAAGTGTCTGCAGAATATTATGAATAAAATTTATTTCGCTTTTTCCTTTTATTTCTGTTTCAGTTATTTTACTTCGCTTTTCTTCTACCACTCGCGTTACTCGTGTCGGTGAGGAAGAATTATAAACTCGTGAAATGGACGATGGTACAAAAAATATATGCCTCTCCCACGGTTCGAAACTGTCAGTACAAAATATTGTCTTATTTTTAAAATTTACGGTCAAATATGGTTTGTCACGCAGCAATTTTCGCTTATCTCTTTCACAAGGGGTTCCATTGCCTCTCTGATGTCGTAGTGGTAACGTCTTCGCCATGTAATGAAAGGCTTCCGAATTCAATACCAAATATAGAGGCATTTGGTTCGGATCCCATTTTAATCTGTAGGTCCAGTGCATGAACTGGACTTAAACAATTATCGTGTGGCATGTGGTCTGTGATGAGAACCATCATTTCAGCGAACCTTCTTGACAATGACTCTAATATCACTTGAAATAATAGTATTTCCTTACGAGTAGCTCTTGTCAAGAAACCAGTTCCTGAAATTTTCTTCTGGAGGCATCGTAGCACCCAGCTGTTGGTTGTGGCTGGGGCACGAGTCTTGTGACTCATGCTATCAAAGCTCAATCCTTCCCGAGAACTCAGAATCACCAGGCAAACTTAAGCGAATATTTTGTTATTTGGGTTGCATAAACAACAGGCTTTAAGACGTTACGAAATTCTACGTCCCGTGGCCCAGGTATTTTTTTCTAAGACTGTACGTTTAAACGTGAAAGCTTAAACCCCCTCGCCGCACTGTAATGGACGAATCCTGAAAGGCTGGCCTTCGTGGTGGATGGTTAGCACAGCACGCTACGTCGCCAGGGGTCTCGGCGTTCGAATCCCGCGGCCTCGTCATGGGTGTGTGAGGAGTGTTCCTTCATCAATTTCATTGTATCGCCACTCATCCTCATCTTCGCGATTAGCCAAAAGTGGCACAAGAGCGAAGGGAAATAAACAATATCACGAATCCTGAAAGTTCGAATTGCTTTGTAATTTTTGTGTGCATACTTCTTTCCAACGGTAAGGGACTCAGGGTATAAAATATATAGGATCACAGTTAATCCAGTGGCTAGTGAGAAAACTCTAGGAAGGAATCTCTTCACGACGACAACAGCAGTTCCAGCATATCATGACAGGTCGGACAACCCTAAGCCTGCGTTCGATTGGTTTTATATTTACAAAACAAGTGTTTTCAATGTGCAATGCATATTTTACAAGTATGCAAAAAAACAATTTAATCAGCGATCAGCAAAAACAAGGTAATGCACACAATTAACAGTATTGGTCTTTTTAGGTTGCACCGCGTCCTCAACGATTGTATAGGTCGAAACTTCTCGACACTCACTCTCTTTTTCTTCAGTTATTTTCGTTGTTTTTTATCTCTTGCGGTGACGATGAGAATGCATTTACGAGTGTACAATGGGACAAACACAACTATACACTCTCATGTCTCGCACAAAATAAAAAATAAAATTAAAAGGGATTCTTCTTTCGCGACTTGATAGCTTTGTAACGACTGGGGCAGCCAAAGAGACTAACTTTCCATTTAAACTTACAGACCGTCAATTTAGGTTTTAATCTTGCAAAAATTGTGTGAATCTGAAAATTTGCACATCTGTTCTATTTGATGTCAAAACAACATATCAACACCCTTTTCCGCATCCTGAAATTCCAGGCGGTGGTAAACTTTGAATGCTGAATGCTGGAGAAGTGCAAGTTATCACTGGAATGAATGTTACGTGCAAGCAGCTAAACCCACGGATTTGAAATAGGGCTCCACCGAAAGAGGAATAAGCGGGCTTTAACTATGACTACACATATTGTCTTCCAGGACCGCACAAAAGGAACAAAAACTACCAAAGTCGATTTTTTTTTCTATTTATCATTCTTGACGCTTCCTTTAAACTTTCCGTTGACATCTTTGTAGACCATGTGCAGAACTGTTACGCCACGGAATTTATTAAGCTCGTGTATTATTCTGAAAAAAAAAAATCATGAGGCTTCTTCTCTGATATAGCCTAAGCAGCAACAAAGCTAGTGAAATAAAAATCAAGTGCAGAGAAACAAGAGGGAATATTCTTTTCTGGATATTACGTCGCATTAAAACAGTGAAATTCATTTAATTAACATTTTTGTCGTGCCGATTTATGGCGAAGAGTTTTTGACAGCAGGGGATCTAAATTGTGAACACTTTTCATGCAAAATACAAATGGATTGTCAATAATTCAGACATTTATATACATCGATAATACAGCCTGTAAGTGTAATTCTTGTTTACAAAGAAAGTTACTTCATCATTCTTTGAACAATTAATTTTTAAGGTATTCATGAATTCTAAATTAATGATATTACACTTTACTAAAGCTGACGCCAAGCAGTGTTTTCAACTCTAGCGAGAAGTCGCTAAATCTGGCGGATCTGGCTAGCTGGCGACAAAAGACGTGAAAAAGTGACGAGCGACTTTTCTGGCTACTTCGTGTGCTCTTTAGCGACTAATTTGGAGAATTCACAAAATATCTGCGTAGGTACGTCTAAATGCTTAAAAATGTCCGTTTTATAGTTATTAAATAAGGAAATACCCTCGTAATTCACTTCTGATGCACAAAGAGAAACTGAAGCAAAGCGTACCCCCTTTTCCAGTATGGTTTGTGATGTTTGTAAACATCACCATTCGCAGCTCATTGTTATCAGACACTCCTCCTGGCGCCATTGCGGCTGCCTTATTATAAAACAGAACGTTCGACTTCGCGGTCGCGTCGTGCGTGGGTTCAGATTGGAGTTTTTTGGGTAGTGTGTGGTGACAAAGGAAGTGCTAGTGTAAATTATAAAGTTCGTGCGTGTTTGCGCGCAGGTCAGCCCAGGGCAGGGCAGTGTCCAGTGTGGGGAAAACCGCAATACAAGAAACATTATCGGAAGGAGTGGGAAAACTACAAATGGTTAACCCCTGTCGATAGTGACACGGCGAAAGCGTATTGTAAGTACTGCAAAGTAGTACTATCTGTATGCCCAAACTACCGATCTGAAAAAAACTTTCGAAACACAGAAACATAAAGTCAGATCTGGTTACTTCTGTTCTGCAAAACAGAAGAAAAACAGTTCAAACCGGAAAATTTAAATACTTCTAGTGCTGAAGCTATTTTAGCTTTATTCATTGCCGAACACTGTTCTTTGCTAACCGTGAATCACTTGTCCTAATTATGTATGAAAAGGTTTGGTGACTGACAGCTGCAGTGCACCATGCATTCGCCTACATAAAACCAAGTGCACAGAAATAATAAACAACGTTCTTGCAGTGCATTTTCTCGATGATTTAGTATCTGACATCGGTAATCAGTGTGAAGTGCAGTGTTCAGAGGAAGAGGAAAGTAACGAGGAAATGTAGCTTTTATAGGCAAGTACTCGATTTTTTCCACCTTTTTGCTATTTTTTTAGAAGTACATTTGATTTAGCGACTTTTTCTAGAGCCTTTACATTTCATTTAGCGACATTCTAGCGGATTTTCTAAGGACTTTTCACGACTTTTACGTTCAAGTTATTGGCAATACTGACGCCAAGTATACTCCAGTCAAGGTCACTCGCTTTCGGAGTTTCCCCTTGCCTCCTCCACACCCCTGGCCCTCTAGGGTTGCCTCGCTTGTTCTAAGCTGTTAAGTTGACACTTTGCACGTTGTACACTTCTGGATTATAACAATACCATTGACTTTCAATTAAATCATTACAACCGACAAGTGTCCGCGACCGTACGTTTGCGGTTGATTTCGTTTTCGATGTTGTTTTGTGAAAGGGCTATTTGGTTACGATTAGGAAGGAGGCGAGGGGGGGCATTTGCCTCCACTTCTCGCCACTTTTGCCCTCACACTATGCTAAATCTTATCTACAAAGGGAAATATACTGTCTTTGCCCCCCCTCCACCCAGATTTGGTACCTTGACCCCTAGTTTTGGAACCCAATCGCCACCACTGAGTATCGAGGATTGAGGAGCAGCGTCCTACGTGTGGAACATTTGCCGGTGAAAGTGAAGCGAGTGCCTCCCGAAAGGACACTAGAAAGCAAAATTTATTTTACTTCGCTTCTTGTGCCACTTTTGGCTAATTTGCGAAGATGGGGATGAGTGATGATATGATGAAATTGATGAATAGACATCACAAACGTTCATGCCCAAGCCAGGATTCGAACCCGGGACCCCTGGCGTTGCAGCGCGATGTGCTAACCACTCCGCAACGGGGGCCGACCATCTTCTAGTTCAAGAGTGATGGTACACATATTTTATGTTAAATAAATAAATATAAGTAAATATCAACATGACTTAACGGCGTTCTAATGGAAGTTAAGAAAAAACAGTTTTATCTAGACATCCCAACTGACAATACTAACAGCGATCAGCCTCCAACGCATCACAATATCCATCGAAATAATATTATCTGATGCCATGCAATGGTGGTGGTAGATGCACATTGCACGGTGGTTCGGTTTCCACTTTAAACTGTAGGTCCAGTCCCGATTAGCTTTTCTGTGCATAAAGCGGTGTTAAGAACTAACCCAAACAAGTAACAATTCCATGTGATGAAAATTCAAATATATTCTTTTTATAAGAATAATTTTTCATTCTACCACAATTTAGTCTATCTCCCTAAGATACAACTCCCCATTTATGTCCTTTCACCTTACGTCGACTAATTGCGCGAGGTAGAAAATGGCCACCGTACGTACGTTCCTCTCCTGTCGTACCGCTTGCACCGTTACTAAGCCATCCGAAACCAGCTTGTTCCACCCCTTTTGGCGCGGAGACGCTCTCGCACATTGTTGCAACATTTATTCCCATATGATTTGGTATGGAGGGCGGTGCTTGGGTTGCCGCGTGATAGACGGCAGATTGCTGACAGGTAGCGCAGCCAATGGGGGCCGAGTTAGGAACGTCAAACACCAGCGCGCGCTTCGAATCACCCGTCACTCATCATAACGTGACACGTAGTTCCTCTCTATTCACGTTTTACGGACACTATTGTGTTTAGTTGGTTCCTCGCTTCGGGGTTTGGTGCTTGTGGCTTCCTCTTACATAACGTTTCGTCAACGCAGTGTGTGACCTAAGAAATAACAAATGAATAACGATTCCTCGCAATACTCTTAAGTTTGCACCTTCCTCTCTTGGGGGTGCTGTGCTTGTCCGCCCATTCATTGTCAATATCTCAACTTCCGTGGAGTGTATAGCAGCCACACCCAGATTCCCGCTATCCTCGGGAGTACCTCTATTACGTATAAAAATCTCAGTCCAATCAGAGCACTTTTAAAACTTCCTCGCTTTGGCGTGAAAAGTCCAGCTTCCTCTTAATGGAGGGTGGGAAAACAGGGGTGTGTGTGTGTGTGTGTGTGTATGGTACATCGTTCCCTCCCCGAGAGAAGAGGTTTACGAAGGTCACGATATATATAAACATTTGGGTCCCGGACTTGGAAAATTACGATAAGATGCACTCATCTTTCAAAAGATTAGAAAATGAGAGAATAAGAGGATGAGAAGATGGGAGGAGAGGTTTACGAAGATCACTATATATAAACATTTGGCCCCGTTGATTCCAGCACTCCAACTTCATCTCTAATGTTGACGACAATATTCTAAAGGTAAAAAGAGAATGAGAGATTGAGAGATTGAGAGAATAAGAGGATAAGAGAAGAGGTTTACGTAGGTCACGATATATAAACATTTGGTCCCAAACTTGGAAAATTACGATAAAGTGCACTCATCTTTCAAAAAATAAGAGAATGAGAGAATGAGAGAATGAGAGGAGAGGTTTACGTAGGTCACGATATATAAACATTTGGTCCCAGACTTGGAAAATTACGATAAGGTGCACTCATCTTTCAAAAAATAAGAAAATAAGAAAATAAAAAAATAAGAGGATAAGAGAAAGATGGGAGAATGAGAGGAGGATGAGAGGAAGATGAGAGAATAAAAAAGAGAATGAGAAAGATGAGAAGGATGAGGGGGTGAGAGCTCATCTTTCGCTCATCACTGCCTTTTTGCGCCCGTGAAATATCGTCAGCGTAATAAATGAGGCGCGGAACGGGGAGAGAAAGTGAGTTTTTTAACTTTTTGCGGTCGTTTGGTCAAGAAATCAGAGTTGGCCTGGGAGTCACAAAAATACTCTACTCATGTGTTCTTATCCACTTTGCTACACAAGAACGTTAAAAGAAAACCAACCCATCCTTTTCACAACCCAGGTGGTTATAAATCACGCTTATTTAACACAGTTGAACAGTACAGGGAACAATTGACTTTTCTTTTTCTAATATTTGATGACAACTGAAATGGACCGGGCAGGTGTGCACAGCGTATGGATTTGTGCATTTTTTGCAATGCTTTCAAACAATATTTGTACTGAAGACATTTTCTTCTTTGATGAAAAGTTTCTCTCGGGTTACCGACCAGGTGAATTGTGGAGAAGATTCCAAGCTTTCGCGAGCTAATGTCACTCTCATCTTCAGGGTAGACTTCAGGGTGATCCTCTCCCCCCCCCCTCTCTTCAGGTTAGGAAGATCGACCCTGACGTTTGACAAGTCTTGCGATGACTACGTAAAAATGTCACGCTTCGCCACTGTCAACGGTGCATTCTACGTTCGAAACTGAAGCACTATAGATTGAAACATATTTCGAACAACTTTCCACTTTTTCATTTTACTCTATGTGTACTAATAACTGAATTTTGTTCTATGTGACCGAACCTTTGAATCACCTTCTATAACATCCAGTTCATATAAGTGGAGGAGAAAGAAATGTGTTACGAGATAGAGGAAGTGGCACACAGACAGACACACACATAATCTATGTGTGGGGTGTAAAAGAGGGGACACTTCTGAAGACATCAAAATGTCCTCTTTTCCACGTAGTGCATTCTGGACTACAGTTTTCAGACAACGAGGCTCCGGCGTCTGGATTCACAGCCAGTATAACCCTGCGCGAGGCTCGTGTTGTGTCGTCCATATATTTGTGATTTCTCATTCATCCAACACATCACCATTCATCTTCACCTTTGCGATTAGCCAAACGTGATAGAAAGTGAATCAAATCAATGAATCAATCAATATATGATCATCGTATAAGAAACAGAGGAATTAAACTCCAAAAATGCTGTTTTCAGTTTTGTTTTCATAAAGTCATCTTTATTAGGAGTCAGATCGACTCGACGTATATCCACTAGGCTTCGGATAGTTATGCACTAAAAAAAAAACCTTTAAATATGCATGCAAATATGCTCTTAAAAGTCTCGAAATATGCTCTTTAAATTATCAAAATATGCATTTAAAATTTTAAAAATTTACATCAAACTCAGAAAATTTAGCCATAGCTTGTAACTACTTATTAATTCCACTGTTTACATAAGTAAAAAATATGGTTTGTCTT
The DNA here is from genome assembly GCF_977018435.1 of Lepisma saccharinum. Taxonomy (NCBI): domain Eukaryota; kingdom Metazoa; phylum Arthropoda; class Insecta; order Zygentoma; family Lepismatidae; genus Lepisma; species Lepisma saccharinum. Next base: position 33,122,260 of record NC_139245.1, on the reverse strand, counting down.
ACCTTATTGACAATTGACCATATTTTACATATGGTTTTTGTATATGTATCTTTATCATAAGTTCACTAACTGTTTCCGACTTTACCGAACGTCACGATTAGCAGAAGTTGGAATTTCCCCAGCTGTCTCTCATTCTACTCAGCATGAAAGGTTACTATTGCACTTAATAACTACGTATTGTTTCAGATGTTCAAAAACTTATACCAGTTATCCACGAGAATACTTTTATACTCTGAAAACACTCTCTCCCCATCACAAGAAACAATAGGCGCATGTTGTAATTTCAACAAATCGGAAACGTTCAGTTCACTTGGAATACCGTCCAATTTTGTTTCCCTTCATGAATAGAGCAAATGTCCTTTAGGAGCTTGTAGCCAGAATTCTTCGCGAACACATACTGAATCATTTTTCTGAATTGCTCCAAAGGAAAGGAAACTACAAATTTTCAGACAGAAACAGCAGAATATGCATTTGTAAGAAAAAATCGGTAAAATATGCAATATATCCTGAAGACACTGAAAATATGCATTTGCATATGCTATATGCAAAATGCATAACTATCCGAAGCCTACTTATCACTAAGGTAGAGTTACGTATCTCCAATTTCCTAACTGCTTTTTTTTTTTTTTTTGTCATACATACATTATTCCCTCTCTCCTGTAAATTTGTTAAATTGGAGTTGCGTTCCTCTAGCCCTCACACAACGATATTGCAATCTGTGGTCCAGAGAGTGTGACGTATGTCCTTTGTTCTTGTCTGCGGACGCCAATGTCTCTATGTTGTTTCTGCAATTCCTACCACTCGTTTGTAACACTAGGGTTGATGAAAACTGATTGCATGGGCCAACATACGATGAAGATGATAACATTATGTTGAGTGCTTGATTAACGATCTCAGCGCTGAAGATTCTGGGTTTGAGGCCCGGTCGTCCTTCTGCTTTCATCTCACCATTCCTCATCGTTGTGATTAACCTAAACCGGACTGGTAACCCGAGAACACTTGTTCGAATCACGTCTCCAGGAAAGCTACAATTCCTAACTTCATAGAGGTTGGAAATCGACGTTAAGTAAATCAAATACAAAGAAACGCTTTTCTACAGTTTCGTGTTACTTCAATCTACTCTATTTGGTTAACTTGCATGTAGAAATTTAGTGGAGCAGTATTGTCAGTACATGTGAAACTTACCATAAATCGAAGCATCTTGGGAGATTTCGGAAATAGGCACTTGCTGGCTAGCTCTATGGAGAGATGGTACTTGCAAACTACAAAAGTAGAGGGACTATAAAAGTTTATATACACAGAAGAAACACGCAACCTTGAGAATTACTACCAATTCAGACACGTCACACGCATTGACCCCCCCCCCCCCAGCTATTTAAAAATCACCTAGCGTCAAAAACCAGTGGCTGGATTGGTTGAACGCATAGCCCAGCAACGTCAGATGGCTTTCGGTTAATGATGTCTGCTAAAAGGACCATGAAAAGGTTTTTCAAAAATTGCTCTGGAATTTCCAGCGAGGGATTCCACGTGTCTGCAAGAGGCATTAGTCAAGGATACGAAAACTCAGAATGGAGGTACTTGTTGTTTTCTTTCCCACGTGAACGTCAACAAGCGGAAACAAGCAGTATTTGCGTAATTTTACGGCCGCTTGCGTTTTTAAGTTAGGTTGCACGCGTCGAAATTAACGAGTAGTAAAACTGCGGATAGCCTGTGTCCGGGAAGGCGGATGTGACTTTTCAAAAGCCTGCTCTTGTATTTTCCCGATTTTGGGTATTTTCAAGAAAAGATGCCGTTGCTGAGATCTCGTGCTGCAACCTAAGACCTTGTCCATCTACGTCTGTCTCTGTGGCAGGCCCTTATTAAGGCAGACTTTACACTCACCCTCCAAAGACCAGTGGCGCAACTACAGGGGGGGTCATTGGTCCCCCAACCTTGGTCGAAAATGAGTTCTAGGGCCATTGACGGCCAAGGGTACCTGCAGGGAGCAATTACCGCCCAGAACTTCAAATTTTATGCAAATAAAAATACTTTTCGTAAAATATTTTTCTCGCTTCGCTCGCAATACCTGCTTTTCTTGGTCTTATCAAATTCAGAACCGTAGCTAGGGGACTTCGGGAGACGGCCCTGGGCGCCAAACGATCTAAATAATAAAAAAGTTGTAACATTGATTGTTTGATTTATGCTTTTTTTAAGTCTACTTTATGCAAACAAAGGCTAATTGAGACTGGGCCTATAGCTTAAAGTGGGTTCCGAACCACTATGTGCCTCCACCGGGTATCAAACCCGGGATCCCTTGATCACAAGGCGACGATATTACAACTACACCATCGGGGAGGCACAAAAGTTTTAAATGATATAATGCCATGGCGTTCCGTGAAATTATTTGCGCCCAATTCAATTAATATTTATTTCAGCCTGCGAAAAAATTGGATCCAAATATTTTCTTGCTTGCTTCGCTCGCAATTTCTCTTTGTTCGCTGTAATGCATTTTAAAACAACCAGACAGAGGTATAAGACTTGTCTTAATTGAATTTGTTTTAGATGCATGAACAATTGTTTTGAGGAAAGGGAGCGTGCACATTTCAGAGACAATTTATGGAATTTTTGTTGTTCGTTTATTGTGAGATGGATGAATTGGTTGTGTAATGTATTTAAATAATATATACTGTGCTGTATTTATTGAAGAAACTTTGAAAACGTACACAATTTAGTGTCCACGTTACTTCACGTTGCATATAGGTGAAACATACATATATCATGCATGAAAGTTATGTTACTGTTAAAAGAATTATACTTGGAATGCATTTATCAAGCACTTTCTGTCTTTCAAAAATAGTTTATGTGCTTGTTTTCCGTTATTAATGTGAAATTGAACGTGTTAAAAAGATATTTAAATTGTTTGTTCGAACACAAATGCTTTAGCACAAACTTCTACCACATTTTTGCGTAATTAACGAGGATAATAACGTATTTGATGTTACCACTATTAATTGTAATAATAATGTTGGTCGTGGGTTCGAATCCCAGCTTGGGCATGAATGTTTTCATTATTTTCATCATACCATCACTCATCTCCATCTTCGCAAATTAGCCAAAAGTGGCACAAGAAACAAAGTAAAATAAAGCAAATCAATAATAACGATAAAAATAACAATAATGTTATAATAACATTATTGGTAACATTATTATTATTAACACTATTTTTGTTAAAAGTAAAGGTGTAAGGTGTAAGGCGAGTCGTGAGGATGAAATCAAGGAACGTTGAACGAAAATGACCACCTCTGCTCTGTGGGACTTATGGTTAGGGAACGAAATTCATAGGATCGGTTCATTTGGTTTATTTTACTTCACTTCTCTACCACTTTTGGCTAATCGCGAAGATGAGGACGAGTGATTATATGATGAAATTGGTGAAGGGACACTCACAAAGAACTCCCACGTCAGGAATCGAACCCGAGACCTCTGGCGTTGTAGCGCGCTATGCTTACCACTCCGCCACGGAGCACGAAGAAAATCATGTGAGGCATCTTTTAGACCATAGCGACAAGCCACACACGACAGACGATAAGCGACACGTGTCACTTTGAAAAGAAAAACAACTCTGGGAAATAAATGGAACCTTTCGCAGTGGCACGGATAGCTACGCGTGCCGTTCAGAGACGTGTGCACGCTGATTGGAGTGATAACTCTTGATGAAAGTTCAGTCTGGGAAATAAAAAGTACACCTCATTGTTTTACGCTCTGTCTTGTTGCGTACAAAATAGGGTCGTATCTAGGGTGGTTTCCCCCTCCCCCCAAATCCTCTGTCTACGAATCAGCTATAGTGCATAATGTGGCGTGTTTGGATAGAATGAGGGACGAGGAAGTTCAAGTTTCAGCATGAGCTGGAATGCATAGTGGTGCGAGGGTAGATGTGGTAAGGGTGTTAACGTAGAGAGGTGAATGGTCGAAGTTTTGGAGGAAAGGAGAAGACGAGAGAGAGAGAGAGAGAGAGGAAAGAGAGAGCATGGAGTAGGGGAGAAGTTCCTCACGAGGCCCAGGTAAATCCTAGCCAACCTAGCACCTAAACCTGCGCCTGTCCGTTGTTTTTATTAGATTATTATTACTATTGGAATAAATAGTGTCCTCCTCTGTGACCTTGCGGTCTAAGGGTTCTGACTGCAGGACGGCATGTGTTCGAGACCACCTGGGTTCAGTCTCTGGATTTTCGGCCTGTGTATAGGACCGGTGGCAACCCACTATCGTGAGGAAATTCGGGAGCTACAAGTGAGTAGCGTAACCCTGGGTGGGGAATCTCTTAAAAGGATTGAGGGTTCGACGTGCTGACTCCACGTCACCCCATTACCGGTTCACACCTCTAGGTAGGATTGTGGGAGGGAGACTGGCAGTCGGGAGATAGGCCAAGGCCCTTTCAGGGCTGTAGAGCCACGGGTTATTTGTTTATTCGTTTGTTCGTTCCATTTGCCAAAGATGAACGGCCGCCAAACACATCTCCATCGAGGTAACATAAGTTACCTCTCGCAGCCCTTTCTAATTTCTAGGAAGTTGGTGACGATAGTGGCTGTATATATTACTGTTAAGTACAGGTAAAAAGTATTGGTGATCCCCCACCTCACCCACCGGAAAGAGTTTCCATGGCCATGATGGTGTATTCGCACTGTTAGATGAAAATATGGCTTTCTACACTCCAAAATCGACTGTCGTTGAAATGTATATAAATAAACTCCAAGGCCTCTTCTCCACGTGTAGTCAAAAGCCCAATAACCACGCACCTGCTTCGTGGGTTTTTTCGCTCTGATGAAAACATTTCCGTGGAAATGTGACGTGGAAGCAGTAATGTGCCACCGCTGAAGGTTGTAAATTGCGCAAGGCTTAAAACAAACGTCCGAAGCAATGCGTAACTTACTGTTCTAAACGTGACACGCGGGCGTAAAGAGGAACGACGCAAAACGAGAATTGGTTTCTCTTTCCTCAATGATTGAAACATATTATGTTGAATTGGTATTCCCCAAATCTCAATTATGGATCTCATCTGCGCTGGAAACGCCTTTTTCGTAAATGTTTCTCGTCCGAAAATGTTACGCAGTTATCTAAATTTACCGAAATTACTTTACAGTGTTTTTCTATATTTCTTGTCCTGTTGCTCATGTTTCTGTGACGGAAAATAACGTGCTTCTTCACCTATTTTATACTAGCAATCAGGAGTTTTTTTATTGTCTAGATTTCAAGATTAAAATCCATCGGTCCCAAATCGTGTTACAACTATAGGATTGCCCAAGAATGCGGATATCTATAATCATTAACTTGCATTTAGTTTTTGTTTAACTACCCCCTGAATATTGCAGCACACCGTAAAGGCATATGAGATGGACTTGGAGGTAAGGCCCCATTCATTTTTGAAGATGAGGTGACCAGCACCACGCACCAGCCACCTTTAACCCCAACCCCTTCAGTTACCAACTTATTAGAAGCTGGGTAAACTCCAGAGTCGCTCCAACTATACACATTGCTGAAAGAATTTCCATCAGAGATCATTCACACCGGGAATCGAATCCAGATCTTCCGGGCGACAGTCAGACAGACACCCCACTAACTGGGTTGCCGCGAATCTCCATTAGCTTGCATCCATTTAGAAATCATAAATTCAGCATCTTCCTCATGTTCAGTTTGATTCATTTGTTTGTGCCTTTGATCAGCCACTTTTGGCTAATTGCAACAATGAGGATGAATGAGACATGTGAGATCGTTTTCCTGCAAAAACTGAGGCTGTAAAATCTTATAGACTATTAGGGAGTGTGCGTTATTATGTAGCCTAATTATTTCATTTCACTTATTCATCTCGTGGATACACAAATTGCTCGAGTTATTGTAGGAGCCTCCCAGATGGCGCAGTGGTAACGTCGTCGCCTTGTAATCTAGGAGCCGCGGATTAGATATCCGGTGGAGCACATTGCACTGTGGTTCGGATCTTACTTTAAACTGTAGGTCCATTCCGATTAGCCTATCTGTGCATAAAGTGGACTTAAAACAATATATTCAATTTGATTCAATTCAAGTTATCGTCTCGCGGTTTTACTCCAGCCACCCCAGGCGAATTGGGAATGGTACCTTTAATGAAATCTTCCCCTAACTTTCTTGTCCCTTTCTGACTAAGCTATTAGTGCGTAAAATAAGCGACTTTAAACACACTTTCCTCAGGAACTATCGAAAGTAAAACATGATAAAAAATCTGTCAAAAAATTACCGTTTCGTTAACTTCCCGCCAATTTCATTTGAGATCAAGGGCAAGTTTGGAACCCTTCGCACATAGGCTACCGAACAATTGCTTGAAACGGAGCAGTTACAATCCTTATCCTAAAAGACTTCATTTTCTCCGTTGATAGAATGTTACGGGCTGCTAATTTAATAACTAACTAATTAACTCAACTGGACTAACTCAACTGAGCTTAGCAACGCAACAACGAAGAATTACTCCACGTGACACCTGTCACGCAGATTAAACATTACATGAAATATAATACGGTCAGGATAAGTGCCTAACAGTCGGAGTTACCGAGAATAAACCTAGGAGGATTTGATTTTAAATACCTGAAATGACGTTACATAAGACTACGGTGTTTCTGAATATACACATATATTAAAGCACAGATAAATACACATTACATCTTGCCCTCTTTCACTCGATCTCACATTCATTCTCTCATTCTATGGCATATTTCGACAATATGACAAATACAAAGGTTAGATTATTTACTACTTTGACCATACTCTTGCTATGTCTTGGCTACATTGCCTTTTACAATTTATCGTTTAGGATTTTAAGTATAGAGTGAATAATCGTTCCTTGTGCGAACCCCTTCTATCTTTTCTGAAGGTATAAATATATTCAATGAACTATTGTTTGCTGTTAACATAATCTCTCATCTTTAACATTTGATTACTCCGCCGGAATACCGATGCCTAGGGATGCCATAGCACTGATTTAAGTTATGCAATGATTTGATTTACGCAGATTCGCGGTAGATAGTCGTCATCTTTCTCACACACGCACATGGTTGGATCTTACCTTCGCTGCATTTCCTCTGACCTGGGTTGGGTGAAAGTGGTCCTACAGTTCTGGAAGACATCTGCACTCCAATGTTGCACTTCACGGTTATCCTGGTTGGCGAAAGTGGAACAGTCGGCGGCTCCATCTGGCATCATCGGATCCTGGCTTCACTCGTGCACTTCGCAGGGACGTCCCGGACGGTACACGTTCACTGTCGACTCCATACGACAACTTGCGCAATAATAGGACAGTTCTTCGCGGTCACTCGTAAGTACAGATACGTGACTTGGGCGATGAGACGAACATATGCGATTAGCCATTCGCGGTTTCACATGGATATCAAATGTTATTAACTTTCACTACTTTGGACGTTGTTTCGGACGATTGACACAGGTGGACGTGTCTGGCGTTATTCTCACATAACCACACGTATGTGCACGGATGCGTAGACGGCGAGGGGGAGAACGACCCCCTGGTTCTATTCTGCTCTACTCCATGGCTCTGAAACACTCACTCGAGGAAAAACAAATCCAGACCTCGGGTCCGCTTGCAACTCGCAGCTCGGTCGCGCGTAGCTCACACTCCGGTGGCGATTGTAGGCAAAACTGTGGCAAAACTGTGTCTCGCTATTCCAAATCATCCCTTTTATTCCAGATTTGAACGTAGTGACGCTCAACCCTCTATGATCAGGTGCTTGTTTATTGTTTCTGGTGCTTTGACCGTTGTCCTCCTATCCTGGTCAATGCTCACTCCGGTCCTTAACCTCTGGTAGCAGCCCCTCGCGCAGAGATTAGGTTAAATCTTCCGCTATTGTATTCAGTCACGAAAAGCAAGGACAACTCAGTAGGGTAGCGTCTTCCATTCAATCCAGCGATGAATCTTTAATAATTCATAACTCCCGTAGTTCTGTTCTGATTAGGCTCAAATCTTGGAATCAGTACTTTCATGATGTGGTCTTCCGCTGGTTGAAATCTCATCCAATTCGGTCCATTGGTTTAGAAGTTGCATTTTTCTTGCTATTCCCATAAGAATGCATGTAAATCCGAATTCGGGCGAAAAACGGTGGTTGAGCAAGCTAGTGCTGGCTAAGACAGTTCGCTAGACACCTGTATTCGCGACGGATATTAATATTACCAATTGCAATTAATTCCTACTAACGGGCAATTAGATTAATTACTTGTCACTCAATATTTGACCGTTATAAGAATAAGTCGTCAAACGTCTTAATTTAAGAAATAAAGAATAGCCAGGATTATATTAAGAGTAACAGAGATAGAATCTGCAGCTCTGAATTTGAAGGTCAATTAGTACATGTAGCTCCACGTGGCAATAATTAGAAACTAAATTTCACAATGGTCTTCGGAAGGTCAGCACAAAGGAAGAGTCTGGGAATTCGTGTCCTTAGTGTTCTTGAAAACGTGTGCAGAGTTGTATCACATAATGGTGTAGTGAGAAAGAAATAGTTTGCACGTGTTTTTCTTTACTAATTTAGAACTAAATAATTTGTATTCATGTCCAGATATTATTAGAATAATTAAATCAAGAAGACTTAGGTGGGCAGGCCATGTGGCACGAATGGGAGAGGAAAGAGGAGTTTACAGGATTCTTGTTGGGAAACCTGATGGTAAGAGATCTGTAGGAAGGCCAAGACGAAGATGGAGGGACAACGTTGAGATGGACCTAAGGGAAATCGGTAGGGATGGAAAAGAGTATATAGAACTTGCTCAAGATAGGAAAAGATGGAAGGCCTGTGTTGCTGCAGCCATGACCCTTCGGGTTTAAGAAGGCTAGGGAGTTAGTTAGTTAGTTAGTGTTTTTCTTTACACCTTTGATTCCTATATCTTTATCATCCATATTGAAATTATAGCTATTTAAATCTTCCACTAAAAATGGTCCTTGAACATTGTCCATTTGTTTTAGATATAATTATGTAACTTGAATTTTACCAGTGTTCGAAAGTTATTTTTTAATAGTAGGGTTAGTGTTATAGTTACTTGGTTAAAAAAGTAACTGTGTTGTTCGTTCACACTTTGAAGCCAAATTTACAATTTTTGAATATTATTTGATTGTGTATGTTCATTTTTCTAACTTTACCTTTAAAAGTACAGTGGTAGAGACAATTAGAAAATTGAACGGACACAATCAAATAATAAATAAAAATTTCGAATTCGTTTCAGTGTGTGGATGGGCCAGTTGAATATGTCAGAAAGTTTTTGTTTCACAAGAATACGATACCATAAAATATTACTTTGCTCATAGCATACAGGGCTCACAGGCCCCATTATGTTTTAATCAATACAATGTGATAAGAACAATAACTATTAATTAAGGTGTGAAATGTGTTTTTTAATCTCTTTATTTACAGGAACAATTTTAAAAAATAAGGTACCCATAACTGCTACAACATTAACGTATGTCCGGTTACAATTTCTGTCACTCGGCTCACCAAAATCGAAAGGGACCTCACAGGTTCCTAAAATGCTAATTTGTATTTCACCTGTATAATGAATTACCGGAAATGGTAAAAGCTCCTGTAAAAATATTTTCGTTCAGTGAATGCATCTTCAAGTTGCTAGGAATAGTTTGCTTGTGTATGACAGACAAAATCATAAAGAAGAGACGCGTGTTCAAGCATATTGTCATATTGTACTGCTGTGTTCAACAAACACAAGCGCTTTACGTCATAATTTGGTTGTTGTTCTTTAATATTGAAAACTCTTTGCTGTCTCTTTTATCCTTGAGATATTTCTGAGCCTCTTTAGTCGTTGGTTTTTAAGAGAAAAGTTTTCATTTAAAATTTATTTTATTCAATTGTTGTTAAATGAGTACACAATGAGAACATATTTGCATAGAATTAAACACGATATCTTTATTTTTAGAATACAAAGCTTTGCAGGACAAATTTTGGGGAGCTTACTGTGATCTTACATTAGAGAAATGAAGTCAGTTAGTATATTGCGATAAGGGTAGACTTCTTTGAATATAACAATCCCGGCAGCCGCGTTGGAACCCTGAATGGTGTTCTCGTTGAACACCATGTGGTTGCCGGTCATCAACATATCATCCAATGTCATGTAGATGGGTTGCACGCGCCCTGAGAAGAACGCCAGATGCTTGGTGTCGTTGCTCAGGGTGATGGCGTACATGAAGGCGCTGGATTCTTCTTTGGTCCCCAGGAAGGACACCCAGTTGCAGACGAAATGGGATCTGGCTATCCTCTCTTCCCGCAGAAGGAAGAGGCCCCAGTCTTCAACATCGACGAGCACGAAGTAGTTATCGAAGGCCCTGCACTTCTTCACCTCGCAGGAGACCCTTCCGAAAGATGGAACTTTCTCCATAGGGCACACGTGATGTTCGTTAATGAGGTGCTCCAATGCTTGACCACTCGCAATGACTTGGGAGCACTGTCGCTCCGGGCATTTGAGCTGGCGACTCTGAGTGAAGCTCTCCTCCCTGAGTGCGCTCTTGCTGTCGAACTCCTCTGAATTCTCCTTCTGAACCTGGAAGATTTTGGTTACGGTGCTGACGGTGAGCTCGGATCCTTTCAAGTAATCCCCGTGACATTTGGGGCAATAATTCTTGCAGGTTTCGCACGTTATATGGCCTTTGCTGCAGGGGGTGAAGGTCTCCACGGTTTCCGAGCAATGAGTGCACTTAGCATTGTTCCAAACTTCAACCACTTCCTCTACATTGACCTATGAAGAAATGGAGTTCATGTTACCAAAGGAAAAGAATGTCCACGTGTGTAGATTACCTTATAAGTAGCGTGGCATTTCAAAATGTTCCACCAGTAAATGCTCTTGAAGCATCGGGATATATAAATTATACATTTACAAGAGTAAAAAAAATGCAACCAGATTCGCCCTTCACCCCTCTTAAAATACCACTCTGATTGCAAGGACTATACATACAGTTTAAACGGATGCCTTGCCGAATCGACGTAGTGCGCTACGGACCAAGTCTACTAAGTTCGAATCCTATGCCTCCCCGATGGCGCAGTGTCATCGTCGTCGCCTTGTAATCAAGGGGTCCGGGTTCGATACCCGTTGGAGGCACATTGCACAGTGGTTCGGATCCCACTTTAAATTGTAGCTTTACTGTGTATAGTGGACTTGAAACACCAACTCAATCAATCAATCGAATCCTGGGCAATACATGAATCATTGTGTTTGTTTAAACATTTATCCTCATCACCGCAATAAACATACTTATAAAAGTAACTTAAAATAACATAATGAAAATAATTTCCTCGGTTGGCCTATTCGCCATAATAATTTCCCATGCATTTTAGTCCACAACACAAAACAGTGTGTTGCACTCGCAGTATACTACAATATAAAAATGCAACTGCAACAGAAATTATATAGAACAGTCCAAAATAAATATTAAAAACAGAATTTCTGACCACTTAGGACATATTCGGATAAATTAAAAGTAGTTGTTTTGGGTTGGCTAAACATGTTGTACAAACCAATTACGAATTTCAGCAAATGTCAAAGTTAACTGAACGTGACGTAAAGGAACATATTTTTTTAAAACTCCAAATAACCTCATTGATAACTTATGTGGGAACCTTATTTCCTTGGTTCAAAACAATCAAACTGATGTCAACTCGAACAGGCCAGGACCTGCCAACACTGAACGACTGCAGCGACACCTTCCCGCAGACACAGCAAGTAGTAATATTGAAGGTGTATTTTATTGTGCTGTTTATTTGTTTCGTATTGTGGACTAAAATGTCTATGCCAGCACGTGAGTAAGGAGTTTTTAATTGTCAAATTTCTTATGGATTATTATTAATTGTAATAAGGTTTAACCTATCTTCCTAGCAGGATAATCTTGTCATGAAAATCATTACACACATTATTACGATTCGTGAGATGAACATGAAGCGTTTACCTGACCATTCAGTACTGTAGCTGTATTAAGTCAACTGCCAGGGATAATTCCAAACAGAAGCCATCCTGGGAATCTTCGTGAAACATTTTCTAGAAATTGTTTTGGTGTGCTTTTGCCAATTAAAGTTTTACAAGGATAATTCGATGTAAGTTAACACACACGTAAGAAATTAATTGCATTACATAAAAATCAAGGTCTTCCACGAGACGTCATCTTAAATTGATCATTAAATACTGCAGACACAGCCAAATGTGTACTTTCCACCTTTATCAATAGTTTTTAACACAAAGTTCTTACAACTGCATGTGCACACAGAATACTTACCACTGATTTTATTTAATTGGAACATAGTAATAGTGTATAATGTGACAAAAATTGCTGATTTTCTGAATAATGTAAAACAGCATGTAAGAAAGAACAGCGTAAATGAACATTGCATTCTTGGAGGCTGGTTGGTTAATCATTACAAATGGTTTGTCTAAATTATATGAAAAATCAGGATCTCTCATTCGTAGTATCCAATAAATGTAAAACGTAGAAATATTAAAATGTAAAAAAGACTTACAAAGCTTTCCGCTGGGCTTTCAACTTTAGCACGTTTTGACATATTTGAAAATTTAGGAGAAATCTTGGCCTCAAAGACCAAACTGTTGTTTCCTTGGTTGTGAGAATTTGTCATGTCAGAATGATCAATTACGCATTGTTAACATGAGAAATTCGTTGTCTGCATGTAGTTATGGTATGCCATTGTCAGTAGTCGCAGTAATAGATAATTCTTGGTTGCAGTTTCTAGATCTTAAAGACAATCCTTGGGTTGTTATTTTTATTATTATTATTATTTTATATTTCTGATTGTTGTTTGTTTCATTTTGCTCGTATATCTTGGATTTCTTGTTTCCAGTTTGATTATTTGAACTCAGTTCTTATCAGTAGGAAAATCTCAATAGAAACCTACCATAAAATTTCATAATTACACAGTGAATTGTATATGTACGTCATTTCTTCACTTTGTAAATTTATACTCCTCTGACGAGAAAATTCAATGAAAATTATAAAATTTGAAATACAGATGAACCTCGTTAATCCGGACTAATGGGGGTATAAGTTGACCGGTTTAACGAAAGCCCGGATTAACTGAAATATCATAAAAGAACAGTAGAAAGTGCATTAAAACTCCGTTTATAGCAACAAAACACGTTTATTATGGTGTATTTAAAGGGTAAATTACATTAAAATGTAAAGCAATATGACAATGCAGTGCTTCTAGCCACATTTAAAACCTTGCATTCTGCTCTTTTTTCTTTGTATTTTGCCTACCCGGATTAAGCAAAGTCCGGCTTATCGGGGTTCGGATTAACGAGGTTTTACTGTAGTTCCATGCGGTAATTGTTTTTTTTCTGACACTTGGCTGAAAACATTTTGGAAAATTTGTATTCCTCTACACAAAAAGTGTAAATGCATCAGTTGAAACAAAAGAGTCTGTAGCTCAAATCAAATGTATAAGTGCATCATTGAAAAATATGCATAAAGAGTCATCAACGGATCATCAAAGTACAGCTCAATATAGAAAGAATTGTTCACATACATCATATGATGCACTTTGGAGTTAACCTTCACAAACGATATAATATATATATATATATATATATATATATATATATATATATATATAATATATATAATATAACAATGCATCAAACTGTAAACCTGATTAGTGTTGCCCACGAGACGAGACTTTGGCCTGTCTCGTCTCGTGGAAATGCTGTGAAATGCTGTCTCGTCTCAAAAATATTGGTTTGTCTCGGGATACATGATCAATCTCGTCTCCTCTCGAATTTTTAAAAGCCTGTCCCGTCTCGTCCCGTGGGCAACACTAAACCAGATTCTTGGGAAAGGTCAAAAGCACACTTTAGTGCATCAATCGATGTATTTCTTGTGCATAAAATAGATTTGATGCTTTTAGTTTTCTAGGTGTAGAACCAACACTCGCTTCGCCATTGTGTTGTGACAATAATGTTTCCCTTGGACATGCGAAGACAGGTTTTATGACGTGGAGAGAGTCACGAAATTTTGCAGTTAAATCTGGCTTGGTTTGGGAATTTGATTAATTTGAACTGAACTTGCTGCAATAAACTAATTTTATGCATTTAGTGCCGGAGAGAAACTAAACCTCTAAAGTCTTCTAGCTCTGTGGCCTCGGGATTATTGTTTCCTTAAATTTCGCATCGTATGTTCTTGGCATTGCTCGCTTACCGTAGCCCTGCCGACCTCCATATGGTAGTGGTTAGCAGAGGGCGCTACGGCAGTGTCCCGAGTTCGAATAATGAACTGGGCATGGATGTTTTTGTGAGTGCCCCTTCATCAATTTCATCATATCACCACTTACCAAAACTAATTAGGTGATTCCACGAACATCCTTTCACCTTAGCATCCAGAGAAGACACGTAGTTTGAAACAGGGTTGTCAAATTTAGCTCTTCCTCCACGTTACAAAATTTCAAGTCAACAATTTATGTGCCGTAAGATAACTGTAAAGTAACCATTGAAACTGTTACTACTATTCTAAGAAAATAACTCGGTTACATCCACAGCTTCTTATTTTTAAAAGTATGTAGTTACAGTTAGAATTATTGAAAATTTTAACTGTTACTTGTAACTGCATTACAAGTGAGTAGCTACTTCCAAATACTGCTTAGCAGTACCGCAATAACCTCTCTTTACATCAAGTACATTTGACGAATGTGATGTATAAAGAAATGATTTGCTGCACAACTAAGTGTACTATGAATGCTAGAGAACACAAATGTTTACAGAATCCTTCTTGGGAAACCTAATGGTAATAGACTAGTAAGAAGACCAAGATGGACAATATTATGATGGGTCTGAAGTGTGGACGTCGCCATAAATTTTCGTAGAGGAGATCAGAACATTGATAACATGAATAGTAGAAATAATGGTAATATTAATAATAATGATGACGGGTTGTGATTAATATTACAAAATCATAACTGTTTTAAATTTATAAAAAATATCCAATGTTGTTTCAAGTTGTTCTTCTTGTTTGGTTGGTTGATTTGGTGTTTTCAGTCCACTTTATTAACAGTAAGGTTAATCGGGACTGGACCTACAGTTTAAAGTGGGATCCGAACCACTATGTGCCTCCACCGGGTATCGAAACCGGGATCCTTGATTATAAGGCAACGACGCTACCACTGCGTCATCGGGGAGGCCTGTTGTTGTTGTTGTTATTATTATAATTATGTTCTTGCGGAGATACTTCTAGGCCTACTCGATCAACGAGTTACTGGTAACGTCGTTGCTTTGTAATGACGGGGTCTCGTGTTCGATACCCTGCGGAGGCACCACACAGAACCCAAAACGTATCAATTGACACATATATTTTGATTTCAATAACACGTTAACGTGCATAAACTGCAAAAGACGCATCTTTTAGTGCGTCAAATACACATTGGAATGTATTAATGGGTATTTTTATGAGATGAAGTTCCGTGTGATGCACTAAAATGCATCAATTTGGAAGATCAGACAAGATCATTTCGAAGATAACATACTTTCACTTTTAATGCATCAATTGACACAGGTAAATGTGTAATTTTTATCTTCGAAATGATCTTGTCTGGTCTTCCCAATTGATGCATTTTTAGTGCATCACACGGAACTTCATCTCATAAAAATACCCTTTAATACATTCCTATGTTTATTTTGACACACTAAAAGGTGCATCATTTGCAGTTTATGCACGTTAACGTGTTATTGAAATCAAAATATATTTGTCAATTGATACGTTTTGGGTTCTGTTGGTTCGGATTCTACTTTGAACTCTAGGTCCGTCCCGATTAACCTATATGTGTATAAAGTGGACATAAAACAGCAGCTTAACAACAACAACAACATGGATGAATATGGAGTATACTGCTAATATACTGAAATGCATAGTTAGTCTGTATTGTTATTAACTTTTACACACTTAGTTCAACAAAAAGCTTTTAAAAATTAGAGGGGAGTTAGTTAATAAAGTTTATGTTGCGTGACTTCTAACAGAAAACTGAACGTTTTGGAATTATGTAAACCGTTGAACTATTTATTCTTTGGATTAAATGGTAGAATATTAAAATAAATTCGTTCTTCTATTTCACACAGGAATCGGTCTCACGATTTTATTTAATTCAGTTAGCTCAAGAACTAACTAACTGAACTTGATTTCTGTTACAAACAATAGAAGCGAATTGATAAAGATAGTGAAGAGTGGATTGATCTTGCCAACAATAACTTATGTTGCTGTGTGTATATATATACCGGTTTAGAAATGCTAGATTGTTAGTTAGGAGGAGGTGGTTAAAACTGGCTACTTCTACAATAATTTAATAATTTAGCACATTTTGCAAAATTTTTAATATAAAATTAGTACATGTTTGAGTAATACGCTTTTCATAACATACATACATACATAATGAGAATATAATAATAATTGGAAATGATGAATGATTTATGAAAGAAGACACATTCACGCGGAAACAGTTCGAATATATACAAATGTTCTAAGCAAGACTCTCGACTCACTCACTCATAGTATTCGTTGGCTCCCTCGTACGGATTCCTATACGAGGGAGGTCCGGAAGAAGGTCTTGGATTCCTGTACGGATTGTTTTGGGCAGGTGCGTACGGCGCTCTTCTTGGAGCGGGACTATAACGTCCTTGTGGTTCCCTACTGTTGGGCTGGTTGAAACCTCTGGGAATTGGAAAACGCCCCCCGGGGACAGGGGGAGGGGGTGCGTTCCCGTACGCTCGATTCGGGGCCTTCCCTGCAGGAGGAAGAGGGTAGTTTCCTCGGTTAGGTTGTGCTGGGGATCCGCCACGAGGGGTTGGCTGTCTTCCGTTCTGGACCGGCCTGTTGGGGGTGAAAGGCGGGGGTCTTGAGGGTGGAAGAGGGTTGCGTCTATTCGGAGGGGCTACGCTCGGCCTTGCTCCTGGAGGCCCACGTGGGGGCCCTTGCCTGTTGCCTGGGGGGCCGTTGGGCCTGTTACCTGCTGAGGATATTAACCTGTTGACGAATGGAGGTGGACTTTGGTTGCTGAGCCTTGCGGGCGATGGCTGATTGGGTCTTCCTGGTGATTGCTGATTGGGCCTTCCCGGTAGCGGCTGATTGGGCCTTCCGGGTAACGGCTGATTGGACCTTCCGGGTAACGGTTGATTGGGCCTTCCGGGTAACGGCTGATTGGGTCTTCCTGGTGGTAGCTGATTTGGCCTCCTATAAGGATTAGGGGCCCCGGGAATTGGAGGGTACTTTACCGGAGGCACAGGCAAAGGAGGCCTCTTCCCAGTATTGGCCGCTGGAAATTGAGGTCTCTGAGGGGTTGGCACGCGTCCAATGCCAAGAGGAAGGGGAGGTTTCTGGGTTGGTTGCCTAATATGGTTCCTCAACAAGTGTTCTTTCTCCAGAAGCTCTTCAAGTTCCTCTTCCTCGTCAGAATCGTCATATTCGTCCTCGTAATCGTCGTACTCGTCGTAATAACCGTTCAAGCCCCTAGGATTACCGTTGGGGATGAAGAAACCAGCCCTTGGAAGCCCAAGGTGTTGGACTTCTTCCGCAACGAATATCTCCCCGTTCTGTGCGAAGCATCTTGACAGCAGAGCCAGCAGAAGTACAGCGGGAACCTGCAAAAACATTTTAGAAAAAATCATTCCGTAGCCACAGCCGCTACAACAACGATTTATGAAGAAAGTAGGTGACTCAAGAACAAAGCAATTTTTTGGTTGAACCCTGGGATAGACTCTGGTGTGTAGTCCCGTTTCGTCTAATCCCATTTCGCCTAATTGCTTATCATCACAATATAATGTTTTATCCCTACCAGCTAACTGTAGACCAGGCGAACGAGAATAAGACTCTGCGCAAGTAGTGGCGCCAGACGGCTCCACCAATGAACAATGAGAGAAACGGGATTGCGTAATGGGCGACGGGAGTTCTCCCGATTTCCTCCATCGCTAAGCAGCGTTGCCAACTTTTGAAAAGGATAATACCGAACGCACATGGCAAACGGACCGTATTTTTGTCTCCAGGTCTGTACGATTGGTTTAAGAATTTCTTAGGTAAGCAAATTTTGACAAGCCGTGCATTTATCGTACGGACTAGGGTCTGGACAGTACATCCATACATGTACGATGAGGACCGTACGGTTGGGAACGCTCCGCTTTCACAACTCGATTTTTCTCCTCCTCCTCTGCCGATATGCGCGGACCTGCTCTACAGTTAGCTGGGACAGGGTATAACTTTTGACCTGGCCGCCATTTTAGGCGAAACGGGATATCGCCTTTCGCCTAAACGGGTTGAAACAGAAATATTTCAAGTGAGGGAAATTTGGTGGCCTCTTAACAGGTAAATACGTGCTATGATTTGTTAATTACCTCATTAGCTTAGATTAGGTTAATATATAGTATAATATAATAACCTAACCGAACGTTACCTCAATTAGCGCTTAGCATACGACGAAGGCTATTGGCTGTTTATATTGCTCACTAATTGGGTGATGTGACTGTTCGTAATTAGCGCCAGAACATGTTCTGAATTGTTTGGTATTTACGTTGATCACGGACAAAATTTCATTCTTTTGCAATATTTCCTTCCTACCGGTTTAGGCGAAATGGATTCGTCGGCACAGGATATCCCATTTTGCCTAAAATGGGAGACAGCTGTCAGATCTGATTGACAGGTGCTGATAAGCCATTAGGGGAAACGGGATGCAATCGACTCTGGGATGGGCCGAAAATTGCGACTTGCATTTGTAACTAAATATCGAAAACGATCTCGTCTCCCTCTGTACCATACTGACCAAAATCTATTTTTTTTAGAGAATGGAAAGGATTTAGACCAGAAAAGGAAGGAAGAGCGAAACACAAAGAGAGACAGAACCGACCTCCGAAGCGGAGTGGTTAGCACAGTGCGCTAATGCGCCAGAGGTCCCGGGTTCGAATCCCAGCCTATGTGCGTGTCCTTTATGAGTGTCTCATAAATACAAGAAAGTTGCAGCAAATTGTTTGTAACTTAAATTACATCAAATCATCATTCATTGTCATCTTCGCGATTAGCCAAAAGTTGCAGAAAACAGAGGTAAAATATACCAAACCAATCAATCAAAACAAAGAGAAAGAGAAAGAAACAGAATGAAGTCTGTAAAAGAATGATGAGCTGAGGTAAATGATGAAAAGAAGAAATGACCATAGAGAAATTTATGACTTGTATTCGTTCTCGGAAAATATTTTTGTTGCCTTAAGGCCCCAAGTTTTTTCGCTCATAGTCAGAGATTTAGCAGCTGTTTACGCACTTACAATCCTCCCCTTTCTTTACCTCATTCTTCTAAAGTAAATTAATATCAGAAACATAAAATATAGTATATTATAGCATTCATACCTAAATAAAGTCGTTTTCAGGCTTATTTAACGTAATACATTTTTCTTTTCAAAATATTTGATTTCATTAAGTTTGTTATTTAGCGTCGTTTTTCTGCTACTGTTGCCTAATCGTGACGATGGGGATGATATGGTGAAATTGATGAAGGGACACTCGGAAATAATACCTATGTCCAGGTCAGCATACGAACCCGTGACCCCTGGCGTCGTATTTTTCTTGATAAAGAAAATGCGAGAAGTAATTCTCTTAATAGAAAATTATAATTATAATTATAGTTTGATAAAAAATATGTTTTGATTTGTATGTATTTTACCTGCAACATATTATGTGTCAACATAAAAGTTAACAAACACATCCATGTCTTTTCACGCAACTTTATCGCCAACAAGGACAGAGTGCAATTAATTTTTCGCAAATGCAAAATTGCATCCGTCTTCTAATAATATATTGACTCACTTTGCATCCACTGTAGGTGGTAATATTTTTAAAACGTCCTACAATTGCCTGCATTTCCATGAAGCCGGAATTCCGTACTCGTGGATCCTGGCTACTAGCATGGGTCACGCATATATAACACGGAGTCCTTGGGTTTCCCTTCCCAACACCACGTGGTGATTGTTGCTCGGAGCGACTTGGAAACAGGAATATATTTAAAGAAAGATTTAGCGTTATTTTCCACCGGAAACGGAAGTTTATGGAAAATTGACTTGTCTGGATACTTGAGATTGTCCTTGAGGAACTGCAAGCTGTCTTCCAGAAAGTGTTACCAAATTGGGTTAGTGGTAAAGAACTATTCTCTGTTCACTGTGAGTACGGGCATTATTCGTATTTTCCATAAGGTAAAAGAAAATATACACAAAGTTATAAATATACACCTAACCCAACCTGTCCTTTATCTATTGGCTGGATTGATACCGATCGCTGGAGCAGTTCTGACATCATGGAAAGCTAAGGAACAATTAACATAAGTTACTTAGCAAAACAGAGCACGTATCCCCCTGTTGATACAATCGTTAAAATTTCCCTCATTAGAAATATTTCCCTTTAACCAGTTTAGGCGAAATGGAATTTGGCGAAAGGAGATATCCCTTTTCGCCTAAAATGGCTGCCGGGTCATGAATCAGATTATATCGTGCTGATGAGCAATTAGGCGATCTTGTCCTGTGTTCCATCTGTATGTGTACTGGGTGCGCCTATACAGACTCAGCTTTTAAATTGTAGTGGAAATCTTAGTCCTCTGATATTTTATTTATTACTTTTAGTCTCCCCATAACTTGTTTTAATTAAGAAGAATGTTTTACTTAGGGTAAAAGAAGGGATGTTCGCTATGCTGGGAATTTCGCCGTACTTGTAGTTTTTGTAATCGTAGATAAAAACTATAGGTTGGAGATACTCACTGATGCCTATAAAAATCAAGTAACATGTGCCTTGTTTCAACTGTCATCTGCAGTGTGGTGAGCGAACTAGCAAGTAAGCAGTACAGTTTGGAATGCGCAGTTGCCTCTACACAGAAGACAAAGAAAGGTGCCGAATTTCAATACTACGTTGAAAATTGTCATTTCGTGGCAGGAAAGAATTTTTTTTCTTCCTTTTAATTATTGATATCGTAACCTGAAACCGTAAGAATGTCGTGAAAAGATTTGCTTTGGAAAGCGTGCATGTACAAGTAAACATAACTTGTTTTCTTTCGACTATGCATTTGCTGCGCCAGAGTAACAGACAACGTTCCGATTTACAGCCAATAACCAATCCAGGTTCTGCTTTTTCTGGAGAACAATGCCCATTGACAGACTCTACAAATTAGTTTGTATTGTATCTTTTTAAGCAGTTTTGTATTGTCATTTGTAGGTCTTTTACACTTTGTTGTTTGAGTTATTGGCAACAACTTGGTATTTCATACACTTAAACTGACGATAAAATGATAAATAAGTTTTAAGATAAATAAGTATAAGTATGGCGAATTTCCCAGAATGTGGCGGGAATTTCGCCACTTTTTCTCATTTTAGTATTTTTTAATATTACGTCATAAGTATAAGTAACTCAGTATTATGTAATATTCCTCATAATCCACAATGACTACCTTTTGTATCGTATAAATTTTGTCCTTCTCCCCCAATTCGTTTAGAAGGAAAAAAATGAAAAGCATTTTGGTGGCGAACTTCCCCTCCTTTACCCTATACCTGCCCTTCACATCGTAATTGATAATGGATATTAGGTTGTAATGGGCTGGTTGTAGCTTTTCGGAAAGCACTCGAACGTCAACCTCTCTTTCAACATATTTGTGCGGGCTAACGAGGTTCCGGCGCCTGGAACCACAGTCAGTATAATCCCCTACGAAGTTTACGTGTCCTGAATGATCCTTTATAAACTCATCTTTTAACTTGGATATGGAGAATTTTAGTTATGGTAACATATTAGGTTCCGTATAAAGTGACTGCTGCAAATATCCGAAGCATCCTAAACTTTAATGTTATGGTTTGATTTTTATTTTGCGTTGCTTTTATTCCATTTTTGACTAATCGAGACGATGGGGATGAGTGATGATACGATGACATCGATGAAGGAACTCTCTCAAAGAATATCCACGCCCAGGCCGGGATTCGAACCCGGATATCATGATGGGTGAAAATAGCCATGAGTCACCTACACTAATATTTCAATTTCAATCAACCAATCAACGAAGATCTCGCCATGAAAGGTTTCGGATTCCAGAGTGGTCCTGGGCATGGATATTCCTTCTGACCGTTCATCGTTTTCATCAGGTCACCATTCATTCCCATCGTCGCGATTAGCCTAAGAGGTAGTGAAAGTGGCATGAAAGAAAAATTTTCTTTAAAATCCAGTTAGTGCTCTACGATTGCCTATATATATATACACATATACACTACAGTTTAAAATAAACTGTGCCTCCAGTGGGAATCTAACTCAGGACCTTTGAATTAAAAGATGACGGCGTTACTCACTACGCTATCTTGGAGATACAAGCTAGTTTGAAACCCAACCAGGACCTCAGCTGCGAAAGTGCGAGATTTGGTTCCAAAAGGGCTAAATTGACAACACTGCTCACCCCACCTGGATACTCCGTAAACAGACAAGAACTTCTTGAGTGTGTCAGTGCATTTGCTTATATTTGTTTTGCTTCGATTGTTTTTACTTGCAGTCGTCACGCTTTTCTTCGGAACATGGAACTGTGAAAAGGATGCGATGCACCTATGAGGTGTAGTTTTTATGTCTCCCACCTGCAAGGTTGAGAGCCCCAGCGTGCGATACAGGAAACAGCCAATGAGGATTTCCCTTTTATTCAAGAATCCAGCATGCGTGATGACAACCTGACCTCTGAAAACATGCAAAAGAGAATGAAACAACAGAAAAAGCCTAAGGATAATCGTGTTACCGTGTTCCTTCAGACATAAAAATAAAGAGACCCAACTTTAGACAATGTGTGACACGTTGGTGCACGATTTTTTCGGTGCTTCTTAAACCACATCACTTGAGTTGCCAGATTTGGTGTTGGTTGGCTCATGAGTGCAAGAGAGATGTTTATAGAAACTCATCGGTGTTCATGGTTAATAGGATTCTCATTTTCTTTATCGCTTTTTCTCTTTTCTTCTTCCTGTTTTTCATTCTTTACCTCTCGGTCTTTCTTTTCTTCTTCCATCACTGTTCTCTATCACTGTTCCTTTCTCTCTTCGTTCTATTTTCCTTCCATTCTATTTTTCTTTCTCCTAATTTATCTCTCCAAATCTCTCTCTCCCTCTCTCTCTCTCTCTCAGCTTTCATGTTTTATTTCTCTATCATTTTCTTCTTTCCCTCTCCTTTTTATTTTCCTTCTAGCTATTTTCTTTCTCTTCTCCCCTCTCTCTCTCTCAGCTTTTCACTTTTCATTTTTCTATAACTTTTTCTTTTCTTTCCTTTCTATACTTCCATTTCCTAATTTCTGTCTTTCTCATTCTCTCTGTCTTTTATCTTCAATTTCTCTGTCACTTTGTTCCTTTCCCTCTCATTATTTTTATTTTCCTTCCTTTTTATATTTCTTTCTCCTAATTTCTTCCTCTCTCTCTCTCTTAGCTTTTCACCTTTCATCTTTCTATCACTTTCTTCTTTTCCCTCTCCTCCTTTTAATTTTTCTTCCTTTTTGTAGTTCTTTCTCCTAATTTCTATCTTATTCTCTCTCTCTCAGCTTTTCATATTTCATTTCCCTATCACTTTGTTCCTTTTCTCCCGGGGTTGACTGAAGAGGTGAAATGAGGTGCTTTCTCTAAATACATTTCACTTACAAAGAATGTCAAATTAAGTTTGCATGTAAAAAGTTTTTCTTAAACTGTAATTTATGCACAGAAGGCTAATCTGGACTGGGGCCTACAAAATGTAACGTGGGATTTCGAGTCACTATATAACCGCACCGGAAGGGAAATCCAAGCCCCTTGATTATAACGAAACAAACAATATAAGCCAATACGTTATCGCGAAGAGTAGAAGTCATTGTTTCATGGCGACGATCGAGTTATGTTCCTCTGAAACTTTTTTTGTTGTAAATTTTCTTATTTTTTATCGTTTTTCTTCACTTTTGGCTTACCGACCTCCGTGGTGGAGCGGTTAGCACAGCGCGATAGGACGCCAGGAGTACCGGGTTCAAATGCTGGCCTGGGCATGTGCGTTCTTTGTGAGTATCTATTCATCAATTTCATCATATCATCACTCATCCTCATCTTCGCGATTGTGGCAGAAATGCGAAGTAAAATAAACTAAATCAATCACTTTTTGGCTAAAGGGACACCCACGCAGGTACACCTATGCCCAAGCTAGGGCTCAAACCAGGAACCTTCGACGGCGCATGTTGGTGGATGTTTATCAAGTGTTTTGTCATGTTTTCTCACGGTGCGAATAGCTTTTGTGATGACCACCCAACATAGAGAACAGCAACACAATTTATGCATACATTCGATTTCAAAGCACGACATTGGAAATGCAGTCTTTCTAACTTTTGGAATTTGCATATTCTTGTGCATATTAAAGTTGTGACGATGATGATCAAATGAAACAGATGCAAAGACAAACATTTCCTAGCACGAACTCGAACCCAGTGCATGATAGACGTGAGTACATAGTTCACTTTTTCCCTCGTTTAAGTCCGATGTTTCACACTTAGCACTAGTAAATCACCTCACATCTTGTAGTTATATAACAACTTTGCAGTTCGCACTGTCCAACTATTTTGTGACAAACACAAATGTACACAAATACATCTTCAAAGACCAAAATCCGAACAAAAACTTGACTCTAAGAATCCACTTCACAGCTCGGTAAAGACTGATCACAACTTACCAACAAGTGCTTTGTCATCCTTCAGTTCCTCAAGAAGAACCACAATGATAAATAGTTTGAAAGTAATTCTAGCCTGAGTATATATACAAGACCTTTTATAACCTTCAACCAATTGCTATGACTTTACAATACCCACTTCACCTTCCCCTTACTCCCTCCCACGAGACACAACAAGACGCCAACGACATTTCACAGTCATTATCTTTAATGCAATTCCAACATTCCCAGAAATATAGTCCCCTTGACTTCCCAGGCAATCAGCAAGATTAAAACTTTCGAACCGGTGGGCCAACATGCTACAACGCAGACAGATGCATGATCGGCAGAGGAGGTCCAAATCAGCATGGGAACCCAAACATTGAAGGAAGCTGAAAAACGATATAATCACGTGTAATTTACCACCAATACGTGGTCCGGATTTTGTCCAAGGCCGAGAGAGTGACAGCACGAATCCCGAACAAGGTGTTGACTTTCCTCGAGAGCTATTCTCTTGACATACTGGAAGAAGGCGACGTTTCTTGAGGATTTTGGGCAGGCCCCATTATGCGCACGACAACTTTAGATGTTCGTGATGGCTTGTGGAAGAATGCGTTTCATGGAAATTGCCGCAGAAACGCTGGCGCGTAGTTGAATTGGGCAACGATTGAGCATGACGCCTGAGAGATCAGACCATAGGTTTTGAGAAGACTTTTCGGCAAAAAGACCTGCTGTTTTGTATTTCCGTTCTTCTTATGTCGGCTTCCTATCACGTTTTGGCTAATCATGACGATGAGGATGAATGATGATTTGACTTGAATTTTTTAGTTTTGTTTTAAGTCAACCTTTATGCACCTATAGGCTAATTGGGACTGGATCTACAGTTTAAAGTGGGATCTGAACCACTATGTGCCTCAAACGGGTATCTCACTTGATTTTTCATTTCTGTTAATTAGCGTTCGCTGGATGACCCTTTCCGAAGACTCCCAAATATCAACCTCTCTTCCACGTAGCACATTTTCGACTGTATTTTGCAGACTAACTAGTCTCTGGCGTCTGAACTCATGCCAGTATAATCCTCCATGGGACTCGTGTTATGTCGTCCCTATATGTTTGTGATTGTCCCATCATCTATTTCATCTTATCATCATTCATCCTCATCTTCGCGATTGTCCAAAAGTGACAGAAAAGCAAAGCAAATTAAAACAATATATCAATAAATTATTTGTCGTCGCTTTTCTGCCTAGTTTTGGCTAATCGCAAAGATGAGGATCAGTGGTGATCTAAGGATGATGAAGGGGTATCGTGTCGTTTGCGCCGAGTCATTTGCGGCGAGGCTTCTTATCGGTTCATTTCCGCCGTGACATACGTCAAGACCTTCCTTGGTTGGTTTTCCCACAATCCAGAGTGTCATCACCGCCGTGCGCAGGTGTGTTCATTGGCACATGGTGAATAGTGCATTAAGTGGAATTAAAACATAAAATCAAACGTGTGTTTATGACGTTTCACAACTGTGTTTACACTGAAATGTTATAGGTATGCAGAGTCAAATATGACTTTTCTTTACTTATTTCAAAAGACGTTACACAGGATTACTTGTATCAATTTTATTCCACAACACAAAATACATAAATCAGCATCAGCCTATTAACTATTAATCATTTATCGTTAATCGTTTAAAAAACATTGTAAATACAGTATTGCTAAAATGTACACTTTGGAAGCAACATAAATGTGCCAGTCTATTACACTTAATTATTGTACACTACATAAAATCAGATAAACACAGCTGCAGCTGGGCAACGTCATAATCACATGTGCGCGCGGCGGTAATGACACCCCGGATTGTGGGAAAACCCACCAAGAAAGGTCTTGACATATGTCGCGGCGGAAATGAACCGATAAAAAGCCTCGGCGCAAATGACTGCCCGCAAGCGACACGGACTCGATGAAGGAGCACTCACGAAGAACATCCATGACCAGGCCAGGGTTCGAACCCGAGACCCCTCGCGTCGTAGCGCGCTGTGCTAATTACTCGGCAACGGAGGTAGGCGAATGGTGATTAGATGAAATTGACAAAGGGATCTTCTCAAGGGAATACTCATGTTCAGGACGAGATTCGAACCTGGAGCCTTTGGGGTAGCAATCTTTAGTCGACCCCTGAACGCGTTCGTTCACCGATGCTGCTCAGATTATACTTTTGTTTATTTTAATAATATTAATAACAACAATAGCAACATCAAAAATAAGACCTTACAGAAAACATACGACAAAGAAATTTAGTTCTGCAAGATCAACACTCCTGAATGTATATAACGTTAATATTTTGCATGGGGAAAGGGGGTGGCGGGGAGGCGACACAAATACGAGGCATATCCTGAAGTGTATATACACCTACAGTTCCCAACCTTCGTAGACCCGCGGTCCGGTAAATTAGATATTTAAAAGTCGATGTCTCGATCCCAACATTTTTACTCGTAAGTAGCTTGCTACATTTTTTAACTTTACGCGTTAATTAATATGTACCCTTGAAATTTCATTTTCACAAATGAATTATGGAATAATCATAGAGAGTATTAGTTCAATTATGTCTAGGCTTGTTGACAAATATAACATTTGATTTATATTAGTTGACAATATATCATTAAATTAATGTGGTAAGTCCTGAATTTCATTGGCAAGTTCCATTACGGACACAGAAAAAATTCCAATTAAATAGAATGTTTGAACATCAATATGAGTTGATTTGAAACTTCAATATAATTCGTAATGAAAATTGCTGCGCAAACTAAATTGACCGTTCGTCCATATTTGGAAGCAGGAAGCAATGCATGGTTGTTGGATCCCTCGCGGCGACTGTCGGGAAAGCATTTCCTGTTATCGCAGTCGAAACCAGAAAGAAATGCATCTTTCCAGGTGGTTGCCAGCTCGGGCTGCAAGTCCCAAACTTCAGGAGAACCTTTCGCGGACCTGTATAATTGACGCCAGGGCCTGTGTAGAGAAACACTGATATATACCAGTATGTTTCCAAGCAGTAGTACAGGAACGTTTTTGATTTGGGAGTTGCAAAGTTTGACCTCCATGTACGTGTATGTGTGTACGTACGTACGTATGTATGTGTGTGTGTGTGATGGTGTGTGTGTGTGTGTGTGTGTGTGTGTATGTGTGTGTGTGTGTGTGTGTGTGATGGTGTGTGTGTGTGTGTGTGTGTGACTGTCTGCTGCTCCCCCCTCCACCAATCTGCAGTGATTTCACACCCTGTTCAAACGTATTGTTATTTTTAAAATTGCGAAGAAAATATGACGAAAATACTTGTAATTCCAGAAGAGACATTTTTGTAACAACAATTTCTTGCCAGTCAAACTTATGTATTGGCAATGAAGAAGGCTGCTCACGTGTTCAGCCATTGACTGTTACCTTACCAGTATTGCTTTGTCAGCCTAATGAAAACCCTCTACCGAGTGGCTGAATTATAGTAAATACTGCTATACTGTTAGGGTATAATTCATTTCCAAGAAATGGAGCACAATTTTTTTTTGCACTGGAAGTTATAACATGATACTTGTTTTTTTTTTACGAAGTAAGAAATGACTGTCGCGTTTGAAGATTTCCGCCACAAACGCTGTTCATTCTGCTTGGTTCCCTAGAAATTCAGAAGGCAAACCTCATTGGATCAGATCAGCCCCGACCACATATTTGGGCTGCCCGCTCTCACCCCCTCCCCCACTTCTTTCCCTGTTCTAAGCATCGAGGGTACCAAAGATATCGCTAGTGTTGGCAGTAGTCAACATATATTTTTTCTGGAATGTTTAGCTTACTACCATTTAGCAGTCACGCGTAGATGGATCATCACTGTGTTGAGTCGCAATAAAAATACATTATAAAAAATGATTGCTGATACAGGAATCAGAGAGGAGGGCAAGAATATAGCGTGGTGGAAGATTATATTTAATATACGCGTAAACTATTAGATAAAACTATTTATATGTGGTTAAAGTTACAGTAGCAAGTTTCTTTTTTTTTCGTATAGGTATAGGTAGGTGAGAAGGAGAATGGACTGACCGACTGAGGATTGCGTCTTGCGTGATGAACCCCCTTTTGGCGTTGTCACTTTGTCTGAGGAAAAATACGTGAACAATTTGCAAGTTTCACTAAATTCTCAGAGTGGAGAATATATGTTTATCTCCTTTCGGGATCAACATTTTATTTAATTGAATTGTTGTCCACTTTATGTAGAGATAGGCTGATCGGGACTGGACCTACAGTTTAAAGTGGGATCCGAACCAGCCTCCACCGAGTATCGAACCCAGGACCCCTTGATTACAAGGCGACGACGATACCACTGCATCATCGGGGAGGCCCCATTTTATTTGAGTTCCATTGTATTTCAGCCTATAGGTTGATGAGGATGGGTGTTGACTCTTGACCCAACGATATGAATGAACGATTAGAAATAAAAAGAAAAACAAACATAAGTAAACACAATGCTTACAATGGGAATCGAATGAGCCCTCTTCCCAGACATTGCAAAGTGATGTAATTGGATGTTATATTGTATTTAACATAATTTATTTTACCCTTTGAAGTGTTCTGGGATGAATGCTGGCGTATTTTCCACGTGTGCTTAATTATCTCTCTTCTACAAAATATTTCGTCGACTGGCAACTCCGGTTCATAAGTCCACAAGAACGCGCGCACATGCTTTTGCCTACATTAAAGTTCACCTTTCACATAAACTGGGAATTTACATTTCACTATAAAACACACGCATGTATCTGCATTTAATAACACAACATACGATAAGAAACCTTGACCGGTTCTTCATACTGTCCACCAAAGATTGAAAAGAACAAAAGAACTTTGGAGCGTATGGTTGTCCTTGCTTGCTCTGAGATCTGAAGGATTTCGGTTTTGTTCATGAAATGAATTATACTGTAGTACTGTCAGTGCTTGAAGAGTGTCATTACAATACAGCTAATTATACATGGTGTTACAAATACGTAAATGCTCTCTCAATGTTTTACAAATATTCCAAAGTTAGGCTTCTTACGTGTTGATCGGGAACCATATGAAATCATTTTTGTGTTTTGTTTTATAATACAACGTCCTATAGATGTCTGAGAAAATACCGGCTTCTAAAAGACATTGAATGTGGTACACATCAGGTAGCTATGGGACTTTGAAATTAAAATGAACTGAAATGAATGGAACTCTATAAGTGTGATATATTCAACCAGTGATCAGAACGCTACATTTTAAAAGTAGCTTCGCTACAGCTACAGCTACTCTTCCAAAATGTAGCTTCGCTACAACTACAACTACATTTACCAAAAAGTAGCTCGCTACGCTATTCATGTGCGCTACTCGCTACTTCGCTACTTTTGCGCTACTTCTGCATAAAAAATTAAAAACAACCTTATGGATGGGTATTAAAAATCTCCTACTACTGGTAAATAAATTCTGTTATTTATTAATATGATTCCCGTCATTCAATAATTTTGATAGCATTGTCACTTAAGTTACTTATTTTTACTATAGTTCTTGAGAATATCATACCTATGCAAGTGGCATATCAATTCAAATTTGATATATGAATATTGCAATTAGGGTGTTATCCAAATTAATGATTACAACTATACACAAATAAAATTTGGTAGGATTACGTATTCATGTTCACATCAACATATTTTTCTTCAGAATAAATATTTCATTTTTTGTAGACTGATAGGAAGGCAGCATTTTGAATGAAAAGTACCTGGAGCCCATTGATTACAAAAGGGCCCCAGGTTCGATACCAAGCGGAGGCACATAGTGGTTCGGATCCAGTCTCGATCAGCTTATCTATGCATAAAATAGACTCAAAACAAAAACTAGGAAACACGCCAAGTTGGGAGGATGGGATCGTCCTGCTCCTCCATTCCCCACACTGCTCATCATTCAACATTCTTCCTCGTACTTACTGGAAACTATTCAATCCCAATTGACTCACCAGGAAGAGGAATTAGATAAGCTGCAACAATACAGCCGGAGGGAGTGCTTGCTGCTGCATGGAGTACCGGAAACGCCGGAGGAGGTCCCCACGAAAGTTGCTCTGCAGATATTCTCCACAAAACTTGGCGTTGAAGTTTCTTCTGACTTCGTGAGCAGATGCCATCGCCTGGGAGCACCGAGGAAGAGAAGGTCGGCGGCCGACGTCGTCAGACAAGGTCATCGACCTTTGATTATAAACTTCATCTCGTATAAACATCGCGATGCTTTGTGGCGAGCGAAGAAGAACTTCAAGGGGAGCCAATACCTACTAACGGAGTCGCTGACTCCAAAGAGGCAAAGGCTTCTCCAAGACGCCAAGGCAACGTTCGGCAACAACAAGTGCTACACGATCGATGGAAAGATTGTGGTAGTTACGCCGGAAGGGAAACATTTTATAGAAACTGAGCGTGAATTGAAATCCCTCACGTGCAAGCGGTCGTAATGTGAGCGTCGCCGAAAACGAAACTATGAGTGTGTTTTTAGTGTTCTATGTGAAACTTTTTCATATCTTTTTAACCATGTTAAAGAAACAGCCATTGAAAATTAACCTTTTGTATTCGTGTATGTGCGTGTGTGTGTGTGTGTGTTGTGTGTAGTGTTCATCTTTCATTATATGTAATTATGCTCGAGCTGCTCAGTTGGACACCCACAAGGATTTCTCTCAACGTAAGTACGCTGTTTCATATCATTAATATACGTATCTGCTCTGTTCCTTCACTCACTAGTAAACAATGTCTCAAACTAAGCAGTTGGTAAACCTGCCCGCGCAAGGCGCATCTGGAACTCGCCCCTTCCCTCGGACCCCTAGGAAAAGAGGTAACGGTTTCACAGGCTGTCCGTCGCCCCCGACACTTCCCAACCGGACCCTTCCCCTCCAGTGCCTCACAATCGCGTCAGTAAACATGAGGTCCATCTCGGGGAAAATAGACGAGTTCAGACACATTGTTCTCGAAAGCGAATATGATGTAGTAATCGTCACAGAAAGTTGGCTGAAATACAACGATGACGCTTCCAGTTTCCACGTCGAAGGCTACACGGTACTTCGAAAGGATCGAGTCCACAAACGCGCCGGTGGCATCGTTGTTTACTGTCGTGCTGATATTCCTGCCCAGATGCTTGACTGCGAAAATGTTGCTCCCGGAGAGGACATAGAAATACTATGTGCGTCATTGAAAGTAAATAACAAATCACTTGGCATAATTGCCGCATATAGACCCCCAAATATTCCCTATACTAGGTTGTCAGTTCTTGAAGATTACATTGCGCACGTGTTTCCTACTGTGGATAATCTAATTGTAGCCGGTGACATGAATAGCGATTATTTATCACCTAATAAACCAGAAACAGTTTTCCTCAAGTCAATAGTAGATACTTTCGGCATGACGCAAGTCATTCGTAAACCCACTAGAATCACAAGAACCTCTAAAACATTAGTGGACGTCATCATTGTAGATGATCCATCCATTGTACACTCCGCTGACGTAACGGTGCCGATCAGCAATTCAGACCATTGTTTGACTTACATCACGGTCCTTCTTGAGAAACCCGACAAACGTTTCAAAATAATTTCGTACAGAAACTACTCATCGTTCGATATGGAGAGTTTTGAAACGGACGCTAAACATTTTCACTGGGACAATATTAAGCACTTAGAGAGTATTGACAAAAAAGTAAACTTTCTTAATAATGGTATTAAGACTATTTTCGATAAGCATGCCCCTATACGTACTGCACGAATAGCCAAGAAAACAGTACCGTGGGTAACCGACAATACCAAACTATTAATGAAACTTAGAGATAATGCTCTCAGAAAATATAAACTGACGAACAATCCGTCACATTGGGATTATTATAAAGAACTGCGGAATTTCACCACGTCGGTTATAAGACAGGAGAAGAAAGCCTACCTCTCCTTCCACATCAATAGAAACGTCCATGATTCGAAATTAATGTGGAAAGAGATAAAGAAATGTGGTATTTACGGAAAGGTGGAGCCGAGTGTCCCACACTTTTTAAATGATCCGCATCTGTTAAACACTCACTTTATTGACAGCGCCAGTCCCTCTAACCACGAAACCGATCTCATCCTCGAAGAGTGCGAACGCTTCCTTACAACTACATTTACTGAAAACGGCGACACCTTCTTCTTTCGAACCGTCAAAGAAGTAGAAATTGCACAACTCGTGTCCAAAATCCGTTCCAATTCCTGAGGCACAGACGGCATAAACCTAAAAATGATAAAGCTAATTCTTCCACACATTCTTTCACCTCTTACTCACTTGATAAATTTCTCGTTACATAAGAACACCTTTCCCCTTGCGTGGAAGGAGGCTAGAATCCTGCCCTTGCCGAAGAAACGACACGTGACCGACATGAACGACTTACGACCAATTAGTATATTACCTGTCTTATCAAAAGTTATCGAGAAAGCAGTGTACAAGCAGATAGAAAGTTTTGTTACCAAAAATCAAATATTGCCTGCAGTACAGTCTGGTTTCCGACCTTCCCACAGCACCGCAACGGCGCTCATGAAAGTAACAGACGACATTTTACAAACACTAAACGAAAATAAGGCTGCAGTCTTGGTGTTGCTTGACTTGTCCAAGGCGTTTAATCTTGTATCTCATCAGCTACTCCTTTCGAAAATGAGTTACTACGGTTTTTCGCCGTGAGGAATAAAATGGTTCCGGTCTTACCTTACTGGGCGAGTGCAATCGGTGACGCTTCCCTCAGGAGCTGCATCGCCTCCCCTTACGATACCCTCAGGGGTTGCGCAAGGAAGTATTCTAGGTCCTTTTATATATTCCCTCTTCACCGCCGACCTACCCCTAAATGTACGGCACAGTGTACCTCATTGTTATGCAGATGACACGCAGCTGATGATGCCAGTAGACCCCAAAAATGCAAAACCAGCAATTGGTCTCCTGAACCGTGACCTTCATGCTATTTATAAATGGTGTAAA
>NC_139245.1:33046094-33083594 GCF_977018435.1 Lepisma saccharinum | reverse complement strand
CCGTATCTGAACTTTTATATGCAGATGATATTGTATTGTTTGCAAATTCACAAGCAAACTACAAAGAAATTTAGAAATAATAAATGGTAATATGTCAAAGAAGTATATGAAAATAAACAAAGAAAAAATAACAGTATTATGAATAGGGAGAAAAGATAACTCTGCATAATAAGCTTTGAAGATTCAGAGCTAAAACAAGTACACTTTCAATTATCCAGGGGTTACAAACAGATTATATTATGCCATAAATATAGAATTTGGAAGTGAATCCTGGATAATTTACGAAAAACAAAAACAAAACTTACAAACAGTAGAAATGAAATATTTGAGGAAAATAGTGGGAAAGACCAGAAGGGACAACATCAGAAATCAAACAATCAGAATAACTTTAAATAGAAAACCAATATATCTGGATGTTGAGCAAGCACAACTTAGATGGTTTGGACGCTTCAGCAGAATTCCTGAACATCGAATACCTAAACAGGTATGAGATGCAAGAATAGGAGGATTGGATGTCAAGAGACCGAAAGAAAGACCACGTATAGGACATGGAATGAGCGAATGAAGGATATCCTGAGGAGGAGAAACATCTCATGGTGTGAAGGAAGGAAGTTGGCAGAAGATCGTGTCAGATGGCGAGCCCTCTGTAAAACCACGACACCAATCGGTAGAAGTGGATCAGAATACATAAGTAACTAAGTGGTTCGTCCTCATGGGCCATTCTTACAACTAACCTTTGTCAGCGATACAATAAATTAATAAAAACAAAGAGAGAGGAAAAATAACATGATCATGATGATTAGAGACAGGATTTTAAAGGGAAAAAATACTATAAAAAGGACCAAAAAGGGAAAATTATTGCCAAAAAAAAGGGACATAAAATGGACTATAATTTATTATTTTAAACGAAATCACATGTACGATCATACATAAAAAGGGAAAAATTAAATTTATTACACTTTTTAATTGACTTCATAAAGAAAAGTAAAAAATGCAAGAAATGTAATGTATCCCTTTTTATATATGAATTGTATGGTACATATTGTGTTTTCATTTAAAATAAAATTTTTACTGGAGTGCAAATCATCCTTGAAAGAGCTTACCGCATTTACTGTCACACAATAAAGTTACAACTATTTTAAAAAAACTTCGCAATGAAAGTCTAAATCTAGCAGAAAAGTACACTTTCAAGTTTCAACTCATCGCATTGTTGCAACAATCGCTGCAACCGTAATCCCAACACTCATGAAGGGAAGGTAGGCAGATTAGAAGGAGCTTGTTCTTTTTATCCTTTAAGCTGCACCAAATAGACAATAGTTGAATGTTCTGTTTCTGGAAAATACAGGCGTACAAAGTTTTTGATATCTTGTCAATAAAGGGAAAAAGGAAATGTTTTTAAAAAGGGGGATAGAAAGGAATGTGGGCTGAAAAAGGGGAAAAAAAAGGGAAGTCACAACCATGTATTCTTCTTGGTTGAAGATAATTATCAACACTGTTGTTATTTATTTCATGATCCGTTGTTGAAAACTAAAAAAATGAATTCCTTTAAAATCCGGTTTCTAATGATAATACAATATGGATAATACAAAGATTATACAGGGTGGCTCAAAAAGTCACTTAACACCCTTGGTACAAGGCCACTGCAGCGTGAAACATGAAAATGGTGATGACCAATCGTTATCAGGCCAAGGGGGAACCACATTGACGCCGCCCGCACGATCGGCCATCTTGATGTCCGCCATCTTGAATTCAACTTCAGAATTTTAAATGAGAAGGGGGTGATATGATATATCAAATCACGCTAGAATTTCACGAGAAATGCAATGGTGAAGGTTTCTTTTATGTATCTTTAACCAATAAAACGTTATGACTGAATTCTTGTACCAATTTGCTCATTTTCGAGGTGTTAGAAAAATGCCTTAAAATTTGTTTAGCGCATCGGTAATGCATCGAGATCAAAGTGATATCTAGGGAGAGAAGTTCGCATGCCATTGCACACGATTTTAATCGTATACATCCACGAAGAGCTGCTCATTATGAATGGTTGTCGCGAACAATTTACAGTGTGACGCTTCCATTGAATTAAAAGTCCTTCACAGTGACAAGGCTAATGTTTATGTTTATAAGGAAGTTCATAAACAGAATATGCGACCCTTGTCATCTGATACTAACTTTGGACAGAAACTGCTTCACAACGTTCCCATAGTGTTCTGGTGTTCCTCCCTATTGAAAACCTGTTTATTTAACAAATCCAAGTAGCCCTAAGCATTTAAGGTTCCGTTGATGAAAAATTGACTAACCAATCGTGTTCCATACAGCACACCACACCATTAACTTACCAGCACTAACCATTCAGCATTGATCTGTCGAAAATGAGTTATCAGATAAAAAGCATCGAATATTCTGTTCGTGAACTTCCTTATGAACTTTTCACTGTGAAGGACTTTTCATTTAATGGAAGCGTCACACTAATTGTTCGCGACAACCATTCATAATGCACAGCTCTTCATGGATGTATCCGATTAAAATCG
Source organism: Lepisma saccharinum (assembly GCF_977018435.1). Classification (NCBI taxonomy): domain Eukaryota; kingdom Metazoa; phylum Arthropoda; class Insecta; order Zygentoma; family Lepismatidae; genus Lepisma; species Lepisma saccharinum. The sequence goes on along the minus strand of NC_139245.1, from coordinate 33,081,063 downwards.
TGTGCAATGGCATGCGAACTTCTCTCCCTAGACGTCACTTTGATCTCGATGCATTACCGATGCGCTAAACAAATTTTGAGGCATTTTTGTAACACCTCGAAAAGGAGCAAATTGGTACAGTCACGGACACTTCTGGGATGTAATGGCCTCATTTACTTTCAATGGAATCGCTACAACGCGGAAGTGTCCGTGACTGTACAAGAATTCAGTCATAACTTTTTACTGGTTAAAGATACATAAGAAAAAACTTTCACCATTGCATTTCTCGTGAAATTTTAGCGTGATTTGATATATCATATCACCCCCTTCCTATTTAAAATTCTGAAGTTGAATTCAAGATGGCGGACATTAAGATGGCCTCCGACCGTGCGGGTGGCGTCAATGTGGTTCCCCCTTGGCCTGGCAACGATTGGTCACCAAAATTTCCATGTTGCACGCTACAGTGGCCTTTTACCGAGGGTGTTAAGTGACTTTTTAAGCCACCCTGTACAATAATGTCTAATAAAATCGAATTGATTAGTATTATACTGTGAGTGTGAAGTGAAGATATGTAATAAGTTATTAGTAGTAAATTTTGGAGCCGGGGGTGGGTGGGGGGATATGATGATGTGTAAGTTCAGGTGAGATTTTTAAGATTGATGTAGGATTGTTAAGAACAAAAAACTCATATGCAAAGTTTAGACACAGTTTTCCATTGTCGTACACTGAAATTGACATTTCCAAGAATTGGTGAGTAAAACACTTGATCTAAGAAGTTAGAATTGTTTCTTGAACAGGAAAAAGTGTATGCTAAATTTATAAACATGTTCATGATTATCATTTTCCAGGTATTGTGTCTTTGCGTGTTCTTGAATGGGTTATTATAATTGGACATCAATTTCTCACTCGAAGCACTGTTCCAAGAAATAAATGTCAAAAGGTGCGCCTCCCGAATAAATGAGTTTTTCATTGACAGTTTGCTGTTGGAACAATAACTTGTTTTGTTTTTGCACAATAAAGGGTGTACTTGGAAATTTCGTGGTGAATTTACAATTAATTAAGGATGGGAAGTGTGCAAGAGAGGGAATTGTGTACAAATGCTACCCACCCCCCATAATTATTTCAGTGAAGGTGTTGTGTTACATTAAAGAAAATTGACTGAAGAAATGACCGTTAAATTCCATTGCCACCTTAACAAAGAACCCTGACCGTTTCTAAAGTATTAACGACCGTTGTAGAGTTAATCTAATTAATGTACACTCACCGGCAATAAGAATGGGACACCCAGATCCTGAATTGCTCGCTTCCCGCAAAGCAAAGTGCATTTTAATAGCAAATTTTCAATGGGAACCTCTACCACCTCCATAGAGTTAGGCAACACACACAACGCCTTCCAAGCAAACGAGTATTTCACGATCTAGGTGTTATTTATTATTGTCGGTGACTGTACGTTGATGACTCGGTTTTGAAATATATATTTATGCAGCACTCAACTGCAATTTATAATCGTTACCTATATTTATGCATGATAACTTAATCAAATTCACTGAGTAAAAAAGTTTTTAAAAAAAGAAATATTGCTTTCGCTAAACGTTTATAAAGGTCGCCTCACAGGTAAGCTGAGTAAGATTTTAGTTGTTAATGTTCGAAAGGAAACAATTATTATTACACAATAAAAGTAGCGTAAGTGTGATTTAGCTTATTTATATTCTAATTTATTCCACTTTTGATAATCGCGACGATGTGGATGAATTGGTGATAAGTAGGGGACGGATTTTAAGGTGCAGCACCTTTCCAAAAATATAGGCTACCTGTTCTCATACCGATCGTTTGATATATATATATATATATATATATATATATTAGGACATGAATCAAGTAAAATGAACACACTTTGTTGCACCTTTTTGCAGCTGTAGTCCTCTTTGATGCTTCAGCATTTTTTTCCTTCCCTTTCACTCATGTTTTGTTAATAACATTGGACAGAAAAATAAATGATTTTCACTCTTCTTGAGCAGCTTCATAAAATCCTATAGTCTCATTTTGTAGAGCAGAACGAGAGCTATAAAATGGTATAATATAATCATTCCAGCCCAAATAGTTCCCAAAATAATGTAGCAAAACCCGCGAGAGAAAACACAAACTTCAACAGGCAGAACTACAGTTCTCTATGCGGTCCGCGCGCATTATATACAGAAGGCGCAGAAAGAGAGAGCATTGAATAAAGTAATTTTATCAGCACCCTTGATTTTTTTGCACCTTTTTTAAAACATTTTCGGAACATTTTTCTCCATCCTGACCATAATTTTGCACCTTAAAATCCTTTCCCTAGTGATAAGATAAAAGAGCAATAACAAACATACATGAACAATACAACGCAAAACCATACAGCGGATTATACTGAATGTGGGTCCAGGCACCAGCCCCTTGTTAGCCTGTTGGTATACTACGTTTAAGTGAAGTAGACTTTTGGGTGTCATCTCAAAAGGTAAGAGGCATCCTTCCTTGAAGACACTCAAATGTCAGCCTCGCTTCTACGTTACCCTGGTAACTGAAATAGTGCAGGCCAACGAAGCACTGGCGCCTGGAGCTGCAGCCAGTATAATCATCTGTAGGGATTGTGTTGTATTGTCCACACGTTAGCTGAAAGTAGCAGAAATGGGACGTTAAATAAACCAAATCAATTAATCAATCGAAAGGTCACCCCTTACATTCGTTGTGCATCCCGTGTAGGATAAAGTACACAGGAAGAATAAAAATAGAGGAAGTAAAATACAATAAGGACGGATTTAACTTATGTAATATTTGAGCAGAAATGAAGTGCGCCCTTTTCAGCGATCACTCATACGAACACACTCTTGCGGAATATGAGAATTAAGCATTTGCTTTAGGGGGGTGCCCACTGAGGGGCGCATTTGTGATTTTATTTTGGGATGTAGTTTTTTTGGTGGAATGCAAATTTGTATGTTACCAGTCAGTAAACTAAGCTATCGCTTTGCGTGTCTCAACCTTAAAAGTCAGTATGGAAGTAAATGGAGTATTTCCCTCTCTCTCTAATACATGCGTTTTGCCAATAGCTCTATCCTTCTTTACGACCGCTGCGTTGCCAGATGTTACAAAATGTACAAAATGTAAAAGTCATAAATCAAACAGTGAAATCATTATCCTGCAGAGTTTTTTATGCTCTATTTACTGACGGCATTATATAACCTGTCATAAATTCATGTGATCTGAAATTTCCATAATTATGCAATTTTGCAAAACGCTTAATTTTTTTGTAGTAAATACTTCAAAAGCCATAAATATCAAACTGCTTGAACAACTTCACCAGTTTTTTTCTATGGGATCTATGGTGTTTGTAGATATGATATTCTTCGCCTGAGGGAATTAATTTGCTTACGAAGAGAGTTATATATGTTTACATTGGATATTTTGTACAAATCATCAGACCGTAACACGAAAAAGTTTGTTAGCGAGAAACTTTTCTGTTTGTCGCGATACACGTGCAGACCAAGCGAGAAAAGTGTTGACCATTGTTTGAAGTTATTTTTAGAATGCATTGTTACTCCACAGCACTGCTATTTTTTGCGAAATCGTAGTTTGTTTACGCGGGCTTTCTCGCGTATCAAATTCATTGCGCGCCACCGAGGTTACAATTTAGTTGCAGGCAGGTGGCCCGGTTCGTAGGAAGTGCAGTGTGCTGTGTGATAATTGTGGATTGCATGTAAGTTACATATTTCGTTTAATAATGGATAGAGAAGCTGGAAAAGACGCAGTATTGGAAAACTTCGAGGTAAAGAACGCATAATAGTTATGCGCGTGTTAAATCGCTTTTTAAAGTCAATGAATATCAGCAAGGCGGTTAAGACAACGGCTGATGTAACGGAGTGTTCTGAACGTCTTATATACAGAATATTTTCCGTAAAAAATATATCTTAATGTTTGTTTTGCATTTACAGTAGAGCGTCGATTATCCGAAGTAATTGGGGACATGGGTGTTCGGAAAACTGGTTTGTTCGGATAATCGAACTGTACATGTTTATTTGCCAAAAAGAAGTACTGTACGGTAAATTTATTCATAAAAACAGGCATCTCTTTAAGTATTACAAAGTAACGTACAAAGGCAACTTTAGTAGGAATATATAGTATGTGGTACAGTTTATTAAACAAAAATATGTACACATTACATACGCATTTTGCATGAACAATACATACACCGACAGAAGTGTGCTGATTGTTGAAACACAGCGACTGGCGGCTTGGCTGGTCAGCAGCGCCTTATGAAGGCCCCATTAGAAGCAATGTTCCGCCAGCGGTGGCTCAGTGCGGCGACTACTGTGGGAAACTTGGTTTGGGAGTGAGGGGGATGATGGACGGTAGGGTGGGAGAGTAACAGGTGCGAGCGAGTACACAGTTCGGTTAAGCGGTCGTTCGGTTGACCGACGTTCGGATAATCGACGCTCTACTGTATTTAATTCTGTTTATGTAAGGGATACAACATTCAACGAAAGAAGTAACAATAGTTGCGTGTATTAAACATATAATGCAAATGCAAATGTAAAATAGTAAATAATTACGTCGAAATATACACTTTTACATGCAAATCTTGAGGTAACTATAGTTTTTTCCCAAAATGCATCAAATAGATTTTGAAGATTTCCTATACGATAATAAGGAAGTAAATTTGTGGCAATCATTAGCGATTAACAGATACTCGATGCACCACTGTTCGTTGATCTGGCAACGCCGGCGCTCCATACTGACTTTTAAGGTTGAGACACATTAACTCTAAGGCTCACAGATCGGTTAGTTCGTATGAACTTTCCAGCCTGATTATTACCAGTGCGTAGTTAGAGATCGGTTAGTCCATTTTGCCTTGACTCATCTCACTCAACAGGTCGCTAGGTGCCGTGGCTTGCCGTGAGTTGATAGCTTCCTGGAGATTAGGCCTTGCTCGGGAAAAGGTTTATTATCCAAGGTTGAGACACATTTTAATACCTTAGAACATTGGTTCTAACCTACACACACAGAACCCAAAACGTGACAATTGACACATATATATTTTGATTTCAATAACACGTTAACGTGCATAAACTGCAAATGATGCACCTTTTAGTGTGTCAAAATACACATAGGAATGTATTAAAGGGTATTTTTATGAGATGAAGTTCCGTGTGATGCACTAAAAATGCATCAATTTGGAATATCAGACAAGATCATTTCGAAGATAACAAAATTAGACATTTAGCTCTGTCTAAGACTGTCTGTCCAAACTTTCTGTGAAAGTTTGTTATCTTCGAAATGATCTTGTATGATCTTCCAAATTCATGCATTTTTAGTGCATCACACGGAACTTCATCTCATAAAAATACCCTTTAAGACATTCCTATGTGTATTTTGACACACTAAAAGGTGCATCATTTGCAGTTTATGCACGTTAACGTGTTATTGAAATCAAAATATGTGTCAATTGACAAGTTTTAGGTTCTGTGTGTAGTCCATTTAATCTTATGATAACATTTATGTGTAATTTAGAAACACTTACTCTATTTACATTGTAAGAAAACTTATACAGAAGAAGAGCTATTGAACTAATAACACTGCACACTTGACCAAATTTTTATTGCCGAGTTCAAACTTAACGTCCATCTAAGCTATCTACAAGTTTCTTGTGGTCACTTTAATACCTGTAAAATATCAACACTATGCTGTGAAAACTTAAGTGAAAACAGCCTGCTGTTGGCTCTATGAGTTTGGTCCGTTTCAGAATGGTGTCCTTCATTCCACAAGGATGCCTATTTTTTGGCAGGGAAATCTTTGATGACTAGGCAATTAATGGACACGAATGATTTTTAAGTTGTGTTTGTTAAATAGTGGCATTAGAAAGGGTATGGTTTCAATTACATTACATTCGTAGGGATAAAACTTATTTTCTTTGCAAGGGATAAAATTTTTAACGGGGAGAAGTCACCGAAATCCTTCCCACGTTATTTCGCACACTGCTCATGTGAAGAAGAAGTTATCAACATGTGTGCGTGCGCGTGTGGGAGACGATAGAGGAGTGTGGATGAGTCAGTGGTTCCTGATTCTTTACGGAAGAAAACCTATAATGGCTTCCAAGGAATGTGTTATTATGAAAGATTCCCCTCCGTCTGTCTTTCGAAACATCTCCTACACTTCACAGTGGCGTATTACGTGTTTCTCAATTCGCTTGAACGCGAAGGTACCTGGGAGGCAGATAGAGGAATCGTGAATGATGGATGCGTAATAACACGACATGTATGGATTGTGCGTGTGGTTTGCTGTCCGCGTGACTGCTACGATCAAGATGGTGTGACGAGGTTGTTCTTAGAATATTTGATCACATAGCCGGTAACTTATTTAGTTGCGAAAAGATGAACATGACAGGTATTTCAATATATGCGGAAGGTCTTTAAGCCTGGCATAAAATGGATCAAATTATATAGTAATAGTAAGTACCAGATTATCATGCGGGAAATGTTGATTAAGGTCTTTGCCTTAACTTTGCATGGAACAGAATAAACGAATAAATATGAGCTTATGACAAATATATGCCATAAAATGCCAAATAAAAATGCATCTATGACTTAAAATTGTAAATAAATGACCCAAAAATATTAAAACAAGGCCAATAAATACTTAAAAACCATTCTCTACAGTATTATTAGTTCTTTGACATGTAATGAGTTAATTTTGAAGAGCAATTTCATGGATCATAGTTCAAAATTTATAAATTTAGGCCTACTGTAACTCGTCAGAGAAGTAATGTTCCTTGGACACCCTTTGTAAGAAACATATTGATATTGCAGAATTGGCAAATATATGCAATTTGAAATCAATTAACAAACATAATTTAATCCTGTATTTGTCTTGAAAACAAAAATTGCAATGACCTTTCACAACAAACTTGAATTAAAATTAAATGAACACTTGGCGGAGGTTTTCAAATAAATATGCCTCCTATTAAAGATTTGCACATGGAGAAGCTCCTTTCTATTTCTACTGAAATAATTCAAGCATACCGAAAGCAAGGAATGTCTCCTGGATTTAATTCACAGTTAGAAAGAGAAAAAAATTCACCTGACAAAACTTTAAAAATTGGGTAGGAGCTATTGCTGCAGGTTTCCTTTGTTTCCTGGAAATATTGTTTGTTTATGTGCGGACAAGCAGAAATATTCAATAATAAAATCTCAATTAATTACGGTGCAAGAGATGGGTTTCACATAAGCACCCGAATATCAGCTTCCCACCCACTTAGTGTACTCTGTACCACGTTCTTGCAGACTATCAAGGCTCTTGCGTCTGGACTGTCAAACAGTATAATTCTTTGCAGTGGCGGCGATTAAGAGCGCGAGGGAGCAGTTGCCCCCCATTTCTTGCCACTTGTGCTCCCGCACAATGCCAAACCTTATGAATCAAGGGAAAGTAAAGTGTTCTTGCTCCCCTTAGTTTTGGAACTCAATCGCCGCCACTGATCCTTTGTGTTGTGTATAATCGCTGGTGTTATGTCCTGTCCGTACTTGTAGTTTCATAAATTTCATCATAAAACAAATTAATTAATCAAGGGATCATATCGAGTAAAGTAGATCTTAAGGCCGAATCACACGGATCTGGATTTCCAGTAGGAATGCCCTAGTTAGTTGGCTACTTGGGTGGAAAGCATGGCTGCCGTGCCAGCTGCTTGACTGGTTTTGAGGCATAGGCCATGTTCTAATTGCTACTGGCTTTCCTCGACTGGATTCTGTGGAACAGCCAATCAGAGAGAAGTTTAGCCATTTGAAGATGATCTGGAAGTTAACCAAATATAAGTTTTTTGTCTGTGGTTTCCGATTGTTGGTTGTGTTTGTTCTTTTCTCGATTAAAAGAAAAAAATAACAGAGATGATGTTCATTCGTGTTCAGTTCATTAATATTTAGGTATTTATGCAATGCGATGAGATTTGTACGTGACAAATATGATTAACCGATAATGAAATCCTTATTATTACAAGTGTATTAAATGAATATGCATACCTGAGTGCATTAAAAAGCTTGTTCAGTACGCATTGATTACCACATTTTCTTTTGAGCCAATTTCTAATTCATACTTGTCTCTTTTAATTTTTAAAAACAGCAGTAATTCTCGAACAACGTTCTTCAAATTGCTCGTCCATCTTTTTAGATTGGTCTGCGTAGTGGTTTATCTATGGTCTTATGGGAACAAGAGTAGGTATACTGACAAGTACTGTAACAAGTATATTGTGAGGCGAAAACTAGCAGATGGGTAGCCAGCCAGTCCAGCGCCAACTCGGGCATTCCTACTGGAAATCCAGTTCCTTGTGATTCGGGCTTTACTTAGTTACTTTCAAAAAGTAATTTTAGGCTGACCTCCTTGGCGGAGTGGTTAGCACGTGGCGCTAGGACGCGAGAGGCTTCGAATCCCGTCCTGGGCATCATGTAACCACTTATCCTCATCGTCGCGATTAGCCAAAAGTGAAAGAAAAGCGACGTAAAATAACAATAACCCAATCAATCCAAAGAACTGGCTGCAGAGGGTTTTCCGTCAAAGTTGGAAATTTGGTGGAAGAAGAACTATCATGTGTTTCGGCACGTGACTAACTAGATGGTCGCCTGCAGAAATGTTTGTCCTCTAGCTATTTTGCTGCCTCCCCCCCCCCACTGCCTTTCCCCACAAAGCCTCCGCCGCACGCAGACGTGTGTGCAAAGTATTTTGTTGAGGGGGAAACTCATTAAAAAGCCATTCGCATAAAATTGCTTGTTTACGTCGAGAAGAAACAAGTTATTGTAAAGTCAATTATCCCAGCGGCGCTTTCCAAAAAAAGCTGAAAGGATATTCCATTAGGTTTTTATGGGAGGACTTGAGGCTAAACCGTGCTTGTAATGGTTACTAATAAAAGTTAGCGAGAGGAAGGTCAGTTATGTTGAAGTGATGCCGCCAAAGCGAAGATCTTATTCCAAACCATTTGTCTGCAAAATAATTGTTTCGACTTGCATCTCGACGTTTATCTTTGTTATTAATTATCTTGTTATTTAGTTTATGAGGATGAGTGATGATATTATGCTATTGATGAAGGGACACTCACAAAGAATACCTATGCCCAGGCCGGGATTCGAACCCGGGACCACTGGAAAAACTGTACGAATAAATCACTTCATACACAGTGAATTTGAATTAACAAAACACTTTTGGCTAAGGTTTTTGGTAACAGCAATAATGAGAATATTGCAAAAGAAAATATTGGAAATCAGTTTCTTCAGTATGGAACATTAACTGTCCAGTCAAGAACCTTGCTTGCCCTTGGTACAGTCAGGATTAAGTTTTAATTTACCTCATTGCCTCCTTCACATATACTTACTTAATTTTTATTTCTTGTGTTTTTCAATTATATGGGTACACTTGTAATTTTATAAACATTTAGCTTAATTGTATAGCTTAACAAAATAATTCATTTAGGACAAAGGGGTGTAAGTGGAGGCCTTCCACATAGTAGAGTCGAATTACTTTCGGAACATCTCCAGCGGACTGCTCGAGTCTGTCTAGCGGGCCTAGTGGGCGTATTGAAACCTGAGCAAGGGGCTTAGCGGTAGGTTCTGGGTTGAGATGACGTCAGCGGCTCGCTTGGTTAATTGGCCGCTTCGAGAGTTGTGACTCGTTCCGATGCTTCAAATGCGTAACAGCTAGAGATGTTACGGAAATAATCTCCCTCTACACCCAATTGTCAACTTCACTTCCACGTAGTACACCCTGGACTTCATTTTACAGACGAACGAGGCTCTGGCGACTGGCCCTATGGCCAGTATAATCCTGTCTTTTGTCCTGTATTTTGTCCTTATGTGTGCTGAGTGCCTCTCAACAGCCTCAGCTTTTAACCGGTCAGAATATTTTAATATTTTAGTTACGATAAGACATTACAGTTATGTTATTTTAGTTCTGGTAAGGGGCTGGACCCCGTATAAAGTGACGGGTGCAAAATAGCCTACGTGCTGACGCACCGAAAATTTTAAAATCAAATTCAAAATACAAATTCATGTAGTGCAAAAAGCTGTCTTTATACAAAGATAATCTGTGTAAAATAAACTATAAGATTAGGTATTATTATTATTAAGGGCTTATTGAAAAAATGCTGATACTCCAACAAACAACTTACACCCTGCCCTTCATTTTTTACCATTACCTGGTTTGTCAACCAAATATTGTGAATTATATGAATTGTAGTGTGTATCTTAAAGCGTCAGTCAATAATAAAGGCAATTTCAACCAGAGTAATACTTGTACTCTTCAATGGTTATTAATTAAAGTGGTTCTTATATGGATGGAGACTATAATATATATCGGTTAACTTAATACACTTTCCCAACATATAGACACAAACACACGCGCGCGCTTGCGGTCACAAAAATGTTTTACTTCACTTTATTCTGCTCAGATTAACTTATCAATTGCAGATCTAGAGTTTAAAATGAAATCTTTACCACCATAAGATGCATTGGGACAAATCCTTGTCTCCTTGCATTTGCGGCAGCATAAGTGATATAATAATTAATACAAAGTGTTTCAAAATCGTTTATTTAATTCATGATGCTAATACAGTTCAATAGATTGTTATGATTATCCTTGTTCTTTGAATTTTCTTCAAACTATGTAACTATTCTAACAATCTAGCATGTCTTGTAACATTTTTCGTCTAAGCCTACAATGAACCTAGTATAGGACTGAAGAAAGCTCCTCCAATTTGATCAACAGCGGAACCGATTGTATGACCGATTTGGGCACCTACTCCAGGCCTTCCAGCACCACCTCCAAGCCCAGGACGGATTATTCCAGATCCAGGAAATCCTATATTTGATCCAGATCCATGTCCAAGATGGCCTGATCCAGTTCCGTGATGGCCTGGTCCGCTTCCGTGATGACCTGGCCCACCCAAATTACCCAAGCCTCCTCCAAGGTTGCTTCCACCTAGACCCGATCCACCGACATTACCCAACCCTCCCCCAAGATTGCTTCCACCTGGTCGCGATCCACCAACATTACCCAACCCTCCTCCAACATTACCCAATCCTCCTCCAAGGTTGCTTCCACCTGGTCGCGATCCACCAACATTACCCAACCCTCCTCCAACATTACCTAATCCTCCTCCAAGGTTGCTTCCACCTGGTCGCGATCCACCAACATTACCCAACCCTCCTCCAAGATTGCTTCCACCTGGTCGCGATCCACCAACATTACCCAACCCTCCTCCAACATTACCCAATCCTCCTCCAAGGTTGCTTCCACCTGGTCGCGATCCACCAACATTACCCAACCCTCCTCCAACATTACCTAATCCTCCTCCAAGGTTGCTTCCACCTGGTCGCGATCCACCAACATTACCCAAACCTCCTCCAAGGTTGCTTCCACCTGGTCGCGATCCACCAACATTACCCAACCCTCCTCCAAGATTGCTTCCCCCTGGACCCAATCCACCAACATTACCCAACCCTCCTCCAACATTACCCAAACCTCCTCCAAGGTTGCTACCACCTGGTCGCGACCCACCAACATTACCCAACCCTCCTCCAAGGTTGCTTCCACCTGGTCGCGAGCCTGTAGACCCCATTGGAAAGTTGAGCGCTCTTTCACCTGTTGCTAAGCAAGCAACAAGCGAGAGTATTGTTGTTACCTGAAATCAGAATATAGACTTAATTCAGTATTAAATAATACAATTTCTTATTAGTTGCAAGTACACATGACATGGATATATTGAAAGATGTGCACTCAAACTGAAGATTCAAATACATATTTTGAAAGATCAGATGAACATAAACAATCAGATCAAGAATAAAAGTAATTAAATTCTGCCTGATTAGTGACCAGTGCATATTCTCAAGATACAATATCTCTTCTATGTATAAATATACAAACCGTACCTTACTGAGCAGGGCAAACTTTTTCACTCACATATTACTGTGAATTATGTTTTAAACTTATTAAGTAATTTTCGTTACTAGTGTAAGATCGCCAGAGTTCAGAAATTCATGTCACCCATTGTTTTTCGGAACTTTGAAGATGGTGTCAAACATAATAGTCCATTTCTTTCAGTTGGAACCTAAGTACATTGCTTTCACTTTACCTTTTTTGAGTTACTGGTTGAGTTATTTTTGTAGATTTTTGCTTCAGTTATATTTCCAGCAGAGCAAAATTCAAGTAATTACTCTTGAAGAATGGGTATATAAGAGTATCTCCCCCAAATGACAAACATTAGCAACCAGAAGAAGGGTGCAAAAAACAGAACAGGGAAGTCTCCTTCATCCCCCTTCAAATATCCCCACCTTGTGTATGGGTGTATCAGTGGCGTATGCTGGGTTCAAAATCTCAGCTATCTAATCATACCATTGTGTTCGAATGGACAACAATTTGCTGGGTGGTATCTTTCTCGTTATTTTACTTTTTGAGGGGGTTTGAAGTGAGGTAACATTATGATTTAAAAATGCATACCTCACAAATAATTATGATAATGTATCATTAAAAGAACAGGTAAAAGGAAAAGTATTTCAAGTATATCATACTTATTCATATGAAATAGTGAAATCTTGTGAAACATTTATGTACTCCTACGTCAACTTAAGACATCATTCAGTTGTAAGAAGGCACTAAGAAGCATATTGTCAAACACCAGACGAGGAAATCTCATACAAGCTAGCAAAAACTGTATATACAACATACCATGTGAATGAGGGCGAGCTTACATAGGAAAATTAGAACACCTTCAATGGATAAGAAGAGAATAGACGAACATAAATAATTAGAACACGGTCCCGGGTTCGATACCCGGTGGAGGTACATAGTGGTTCGGATCCCACTTTAAACTGCAGGTCCAGTCCCGATTAGCCTTAGTGTGCATAAAATAGCCGAACATGCATGGAATGAGTCACATAGAATTTAATGGAACAATACAAAAGTACTACACAAAGAACCCAATTGGAAAAGTGAGGAAAATCAAGAAGCAGCTTTTCTAGCAATGGTTCTGTACGTTATCCCACTGTAGAATTGAAGCAAAATTATAAGAAGAATAATTGGAGCAAAAATTACTACGTAATTTCGAGGCGTGTCGTGGAATAGTTGGTTAGCTCACCAGCAAAATAAATTTGTTCCCTTGAAGACGAGAGAAGTGATGATCTCTCGAAATGTAGTGAGAAAATAAGTATAGTTAAAAGCACTAGACAATGGATAATGTTCAATTAACATTGCATGTTGTCAGCATGTTGTCAATACATTATTCCATTTATCATTATCAAAGGAGAAAGGGAAAGTCTCGAAAGGGCTTCTCCAAAAATAAAACTATTAATTCTCTCTCCTTAGATAGTAAATTAAATTTTAAGCAATACCAATAAATTTCTTACCAATAAGATCTTCATGTTATACTTTCGATGACTCGAGAATGACAATGAGGCGAGAAACAGTCTTTAGTTTGTATATATATAGATATATGGATTGATAAAGTTGGAAAATATCATTCAAATGAGTGAATTTCAAGGTTCCCAAATAGTCAGGAAGATGTGACAAAAACAGAACTCGCGATTGCATCAGTTCTTTGGGCATTCCTAACAGGAAACACCGTAATCACATGATCACCATGCTAAGCACTTTACCTCCAGGCCCTCAATCAGGTGAACAATAGAAACGGTCTCTTCCGGCAAGAACCTGACTTGTCACTATCTCAATACTATGGCTCAGAAGTTGATGAAGAATAATCTTTTTTTCGAGCCTTGAAAACGATCAGTCCTTTTCCCGTCAGTTAGAACCAGAAAACATGATTTTTCGATTTTTTTGGCTTTTAGGTTATTTTTCAGTATTTTTGAGGCTTTTCTCCTCCTTCCTTGTTTCAATTTCCTGACATGGTCCTATTAGCAAGTTCGTCATAATCGAAAGTACAATATTATATTAACTGAAATGTTTGGCAACGCATTATTTAATTTATTGTGATTTTTTTTTGCCTCCAGCAGGTAATTGTGTTACTACTGTTCACACATTCTTACATGCTACATACCTGCTACAGTAAATGTTGAAAATGTTCTCCATGTTCATCTAGGCATGCATTGACACGCTTTATCTGTTTGCAAAAACCCGTGACAGTTCCAATGGTGAGATGTTCCTGATGAATGTTGTAATGGCTTCCTTTAGTTGACCCAGAGAGTTGGGATTGTCTTTGTAAACAGAGTTGGGATTGTCTTTGTAAACACAGTTTATTAGTGCTCCCCACAGATAAATAACTGGAGGTGTCAAGTCAATTCAAGTCATGTGCCTCTTGAGATTAATTTACGAATTGACTTCTTTGGGCTTTGCTCTATTCTAATCGAATTTGTCCTCTGTTAGATTTTGTAACCTGCCTGATTTCGGCGCATTCTTCACTGATCCCGTTCTGCGAAATTTATGGATCAACCACCGCACTGCATTACAATGTGGTGGATCTGTATCAGGAGAGCTTTCCATAAACTTATTTCGCACTTCTTCCATATATTCACCTCCATGACGAAAGACTTGTTATTACCAAAAACACAGGAGCTTCAAGTAACAAAACCATTGCTAATGCAGTTTCGCACTTTGCAAGATCACGCTCCGAAGAAACAACAATGAGTGACTGACTACAATGAGTCTCTTACTAACCAACTGTCCCATGTCCTTATGTACCAACAAACATCACGAAAGGGAAGTTTTTGTCTGCATAATGTAGCGTAGTGTAGGTGTACAGTTTCCTTTTGCTCACCCCGTACTTTGTGTGAAGCCTACTGTTATGTTCCCTTGGCCTCTATTATCGCTTTAATATGTGGTTTTAAAGTAAAATTAGTCACAATATTTTTTATATATATATAATCTGATGTACGCAAAACACTGACCAACTACTGTATAATGGAAGGTCCACTGTGAATGAAGATAAATAACTTATAAAGAAAAACCTTGGGATGTATTTTATGTAACCTTGTGCTTGAAGTAAAAATAAAGATAACTACATTAACACTTAATTGCTTTTATCCCTTTGCTTCAGTAGTAAAAAAAGGACATTCATTTTCAGTGAAAATGATTTCTTGGTCATTTTTTTTAAAAAATAAATTGTATTTTTTAAAATTTTTGGGTCATTTTATTAAGAATTTGAAAGTCATTATATTGGTAATTGTTTTAAACATTTTTTAGGTCATAAACTTCCAAACCCTACGCTTTGCTCCAAATACATTAACTGATATGTTAATTGCAGTAAGAAGTAAGGTACACGCCGGAAAATTGAGCTTCAAAATTTAATAATTACTTTCCAAAGTATCCCTATATGCACGGGTGCCCACAATGTGAGGGGCGATAATGGGCAGACAAATTGTAGGGTTTCTTTACCTTAAAATAACACAAAATTCAACATGTATATATTTTCTAAAATGTACAGTTACCGGTAAATAAAAATGGGATACCTAGATCCTGAAATACTGGCTTCCCTGCAATGCGTGTTGCCTAACTCTATAGCGATGAGCCAACTTCAATAAAAACTTTTCAATAGGAAGTTCTTCTATCGCTGTAGAGTTAGGCAACACACATTGCAGGCAGGCAGGTATCTAGAAATATGTTTCGGGGGGGGGGGGAGTCCGAACCAAGTGTCTCAGGAATAATAATACTAATAATGATGATGTAATTAAAATAATTATCTTAAATCAAATGAATAATTACTATGTTACAATACATAAATTAATATCATACATAGTATTATTATTACACGAATAGGTAAAAATACTGTATATAAGAATAGAGATATAATAGCGCATATTCATTACGTAGCTTACCTGTAGTTGAGATTGGAATAATTTGCATAAAAACTAGTGCCCTGGCAATGAAATTAATGTCAAATAGATGAATAATTGAATATTTATCGAATATAAAAAATGATGTTACATGTAGTTGGAGAAAAGTAAGTTTCTGATTAATATTTTATGCATATTATTTTGAGTAGTAGTGTACATACATAATTCTTCTTTGTAATGCCAATCAAAGCCGTATGATCCCAATATAATCCTTGTCTTCTAAAAAGTTAAGAGGAAATTAATAACCATCGATTGTGCAAGAAATGCTAATATTTTCATTACTTAATTTGAGTACTTGATAAGTTTTTCGAGGGGTCCGGACCCCTGGACCCCCCCCCCCCCAAATACGTCCTTCCTGTCCTTCAAACCCGTATGATCCCAATATAATCCTAGTCTTCCAATAAGTTCAGAGGAAATTACACAACAAAGGCTAAACGAATATATTTTTCATTATTTTATTTATGTATTTGATAAGTCTTTCGGGGGGGGGGGGTTCCGGACTCCCTGGACCCCCTAAATACGTCATTGATTGCAGGGAAGCCAGTACGTATTTCAGGAACTAGGTGTCCAATTTGTATTGCCGGTGACTGTACGCAAATAAAGAGTTTACAGCTTGACGCCATGCTACGAGACGGGGGAGGGGGGGGGGACCAGGATATATTTCCTTAGTAATTTATTTACTTTAGCTGTTTTCAAGTCACTTTTGCTAGTAAAGTGGGATCCATGAGTATTACCGTGCAAATTGTCCATGACTATTTTCATTATTTTTTCTCTTACATCCTATACGTTTTTAAGCGATGGATTTTTATGTATGCAGAAGTTGTCAACAGCTTGTTTTGAGTTTTCCTTTCATTCTTGAAGCTCTTATTGGGTCAAATAAAGTGTACGTAAATGGTGATGGACAATTTGCACGGTAATACTAATGGATCCCACTGTACGTGCACAATATTTATTCCGCTAGTTAAAGAAAAAGAAGGAATTTGAGTGGCAGATCAAGTAGTGTTCAGTAAAACATAAAGAATTGACTTTCAGTAAGAAGATAATAGTATAGACACATTGTCGTAATTAAATACTCTATGGCAGTGGTTCTCAAACTGTGGTTCCCGTACCCCCAGGGGTACATGAACGACTTGAAAGGGGTACGCGATCAGCTCGGAAGAGAAATGTAGAGAATACCTACACGATACTTTTGCTGCAGGTGTGTAGAGCTTTCAGACTTCATAGCTTCAATACTCAACAGGAAAATAAGGCTGATTTCGTCACTGACACTATTATCTTTGTTTCGTATATTTTGAAACAAAATGCTCGTTCGAAATCTATAATAGACTAAATTTGGAGCCAAATCTCCGCTTGAAAGTTTTAAGTGCACAACATATCAAGAAATTTTGTCAGGCTATGCAGGCACATCCTTCTCATTAGAACCTCTGAGGATATACAATAAAAACTCTAATATTATGCTTGACAGGTTTACAAACTTATTTTTGTCCAATAATTTTTTTCATTAACTCTGGAAAATATATATGAAAATTGAAGTCTGTCATATACTTCTTAGCATCCATGTGTTTAGGATTTTAATTCTTGTGTAACTAATTATAAAGATTATAAAAGTAGGAACACCAAATAAAATAATAAATGTAGGATTCTAATGTTACCATCTTTTCACATACAGCCCGAAAGCCATTTGTGTCTATTTTAAGGATAGACGCCTCCAACGCATCAAAAACGACACACCAATTAGGCAGCCCAAAACAAATTCCTAAAACACACTATTGGGAGAAAATTTATGATGGGGGTACAATGAGATAAGAGTTTGAGAACAGCTGCTCTATGGGGATTATACTATGATGGGGGACGCGTCATGATGGTTAAAAACCTTCCTTAATTTTACTGAAGAAATACGCACAGAACTACAAATGCATCACTCAATGTTGATGCACTTTTGGTACATCAATTGACACAGTTCAACATGTAATGCATTTTTAGTGAATCACATGCAACTGCAGCTGACAAAAGTATCATTTGATGCATATCTCTGTTACGTGTTACTGGAGACAAGAAAAATATAGATTTGTGTGAATTGACACTTGTTACGGTATAATTTGACGGAACATAATTATATCATTCCATATTACTATTCACAATTGCATAAAATATGTTTTTCCAAGAGTTGAACCACCCACTTAAAATATTTGAATGTGTCTATACCCTATAATGCAAAGAAAAGGAAAGAAAGACGCTTTAAGAAAAACGATTTAAGAAAATCGAGCATTTTTTGAACAAATTTTTGTTCAAAATTACTGGCCAAAAGTTGGAAGATACGACGGTAAAATATAATTAGCGCCATTTTTTGTGACTATGCAATTCCGATTCT
Source organism: Lepisma saccharinum (assembly GCF_977018435.1). Lineage (NCBI taxonomy): Eukaryota > Metazoa > Arthropoda > Insecta > Zygentoma > Lepismatidae > Lepisma > Lepisma saccharinum. The sequence continues at coordinate 33,062,874 of NC_139245.1, read as the reverse complement.
TTTAAACTTGTGAGAAATTTGCACGTCATTTTGATCTTTTTGAATGCAGAAACATGATTTTTTTGCTATATTTCATATTCATGGAAATGAGTAAATTTCTTTACATTTCTTTTAGCCAATCAATTGTATTCATTAGTTGCATGGAGACTATGAGTGTAAACTAATATTTCACAAAATTGATGAGAGAATAATCACAGGAATCCTTTCATATGTTTTCGAATCAACGACCTCTTCCAAGTATAAATTAATTTATGTTCTTTAAAAAGTTTCTAAAGCAGGACGAAAACGAAAGAGTTGTGTTTTGAAGTGGGAATGTGTTGAAAATCGTGTGACGTCATCATAAAAATAGCACTGTTTCGAGAGTGAAAAAGAATTTGATAGAAGCAACAGAGTGAAAGTGAAAGAAACAAAAAAAAATTCAAAAGGCATGGAGATAGAAAGGAGAGCAACCGAGAGATAGAAAGGCAGAGATGTAAGAAGAAATAAAGATAGAAAAATAGAACAAAGCAAAAGGAGGAGAAGAGAAAGACAACAAGAATGACACAGACAGAGGAAAACGAAACAGTGACAAAAGGAGACTGCCGAGAAAGGTGAAAAAGACAAGAGATGGGGAGGTAAGTGGTCGGTTAAGAGGCAAACAACAGAAGAGCGAATATGCAGGAAAATAGATTCTAACACGTATGAAAATTGTAGAAACAATACAAAAATATAAAATTTAAAGAAGGAAAAATTAATAGGATTGTTTTTCTTATTCCGGGCAGGGATAACTGAGGGGCTGGTCCCTCAAGTGCATTGTTTAAGATCATACGTGATTATTTCCAAGATAGCAAAATTACACGTTTGACCGTGTCGATTGATGAACCAAAAGTGCATGAAATTTGAGTTGATGCATTTTGAGTTCTGTGTGTCCCTTCAACTAATTCATCCGTTCAAATGTCATCTTCATCGTCGCGATAGTCTCAAGTGCTGGAAGGGGCCAGAAACACAAAAAATTAAACTACGAAGCCCTTCTACTCGATATATCATGGCGTCATTACTAGAGGACGGAGAGGGGCGTTTGTAAGTTTTGAAAAAGACAAAAATTAATATTTCAATAAAAACTGTACTTTATCAACAACATCCATGTTTGCTCTGAGTTCAATTTGTACTCAAATAGGCTAATAGTGATTGGACCTACAGTTTATATCCGGATCACATTCACCGGTGATTCCTTGATTACTATTAAAAGTAAAACTAACGAAGACTTGTAACTTAAAACCTTTATTTGTTTAACTTTATTTTAACAATACAATCGATATCTCAGCACTGATGGTTAGGGGTTATCGTCACATTATTGTGAGGGAAAGGCGAATTTATCCGGGTGTGCAAATCCTGGATGGGCAAAGCTTCTTTGTTTTCCGGTCTCCTCCTGGCTTCCGTTATTATTCCCGGAATCTTCCGCTGTCCAGATACTCTCTGGACTGCTCAGCTCTCCATGAGGCATTGCGATGCACAAGGCGAAAATGGCAAGAAAAACCTGAAAGGACAAGATTAATTGATTTGTTGATTTATTATACTTTGGATGAGTGATGATATGATGATGTTGATGAAGGGACACTTTCAGAAGGAACACTCATGTCCAGATAGGGGATACGAATCCTGTACCCTTGGCGTCGTAGCGCACTGTACTAACCACTTCGCCACGTAGGGCGGCTGAAAGCACAAGAGATATGAATTGTCAACATAGTTCGCAGATTTCACTTAACGAAACTACACTTTGTTCGGGGAGTCTCTGGAGCAAACAAACGAAAATAAGTCTCTGCGCAAGTGGGACTCGAGAGGACTCAACCAATTAACGCGTGAGAGAGGAAGTGAGCGCATGAAGGAGAAATCGCGGCTGCAGCTATCAGCCGTTTGCAGCAGGGCGCATTGCTTTACTTCTCTCACTCGCTTTCTCCCCTTCTAGACAGTTATGTGCAGGCTTGCTCCACAGATTCCCGATACAAAGTGTAGTAAATTTGACGATCTTCTGACGAACATTTTCTAAAGTTAAAGATCTTGAGAATAAAAGTTCATATAACATATATTATAATGTTGATTAAGAATTTGTTATTCCTTTTCTTGTAATGTCGATAGCATACATACAGTTTTCGAGTGCATAATATACAATACATACACACACACTTTCAGACGAAACCTGTAGCCCAGCCAGTAAAAATTAACTGAATCACATTTGCGTCATACGTTTAGAGAAACATAAATCTCTTGAGTCGAAATTCACAAGATTGAAGAAGGCTATTTATTAGTAAAAAAAAAACTAGTAATATTCTGGTGTCATAATACAATTATCAGGAAGAGAATGTTTTGTTTTGTATGTGTAACAGAAGCACTATTATTTTGTTTTCATTTTTTTACATACACACACACACACACACACATATGTGCGTGTGTGTGTGTGTGAGGGGATGGAGGAGTCTGATTTATGTTGTTATATTTCTCAGGTAGGATAGCGTTTAATTATGTAAGCTACGTTATTTGAAGAAATCAAACAGTTTTATTTATTGATTTGTTGTTTTAAGTCCACTTTATGCACAGAACGGCTAATCGGGACTGGACCTACAGTTTAAAGTGAGATACAAACAGTTTTATTGATTTGGGATATTATAGTGGAACCACAAGCAAAAAAACTTGCGCAGAGCAGACCCGCGACTCCTGTGCACCGTACTCCCGCGAGGAGGGGAGGGGGAGAGTGGACTATGCTTCCTTATGACCCGAGCTGAACGGAAGAGGGGAAAGCTGCGCGGGGAGATTTTTCGCCCAAGGTTTTTTTTCCTTGTGGTCGCTCTATAGTAATCGATCTTCAATCCTTTTCCTTCTCGGAAAAAAATTACAGTAAATCTTCAAATAACATAAAACTAATATGTGGTTGCTTCCCCTTCTTTCCCCTTCACATCTAAAACTAAGGATACACCCATTTTAACGTATAAAACTAACCATATATAGCTATTTAATAGTGAACACAGTGCTAAAACAATCTCTCATCATCCTCTCCAAGACAAAGCAGTTGTTAAGGCCAGTATTTTAGTTTACTGAGATATTATCAGAATAATTTCGAACAGAATCATTGCTGTCCTGTTTTGACAGTGATTCAAAACAGTAATTCGCAACACAAAACTGTTTAAATCCTTAATCTATTAGATAAATATTTACTCATATAACGACAATCGTCTGTACTGCCGGAAACAACATCTAATTATCGTTTTAATATCTTTCAACCTGTACATTTTATAAAATCTAATTTAATTATAGAATTATGGTCTTACCAAAATAGCCTTCATGTTGGTTTCTCGAGTAGGCGACTAGAAACCTAGGATTGAATGCATTTTCTTCGGGTTGCTGGACATTATATAGGCAGAAAAGAGCAAAAATATTTGCGCAAGTTTTGCAGGAGAGCCTGTTTTAGAATTACAGAACCAGAGAACAGAAAAACAGAGTAATTGAACAAGATATTTTATTTTACCAGGGGGTGGAGAGCTAGAAAATTAATTTATCTTTCTCTGATCGTAGCAAACGAGCAGGTTATAACGAAAATAAAATTGTAAAAATGAATTTTCCATTTAGACTAGAAGAACGAAGAGGACATTATTATGAAATTAATGTTAACGAACACTTAAAACCCCGCAGGCCTTAATGTTTTGGCTGTCTTCTTTGAAGGTAGTTAAATAGCTTTGAGAGTTTACATTGTTAGGTCCACACGGACTGGTTAGATAAAATCTTGTATGAAGAATAGCGGTTTCAAGGTGTGAATCTCCTGAAGAAACAGATAATTAAGTTTTTCTAAATTCATTTTGTCTCGTTTTATCTCATTGATCTCTTATATTCATAGCATTATATATAAAGGTAATTTCTTTGTTTTCTTTTCCATGTTTCAATTATAAAACAGTTGATTATGCAGTGGCGAATTTTCAACTCTCTCTTGTTTGGCAGCTGGCACATCGCCCTACGACGCTACGAATCCTGGCCTGGGCATGAATGTTTGTGAGTGTCCATTCATCAAATTCATCATATCATCACTCATCCCTATCTTCGCAAATTAGCCAAAAGTGGCACAAAAAGCGAAGTAAAATAAAGCAAATCAATCAATCAATCTTGTTTGGCAGATGGTATTTGTCTTCTTGGCATTCCTAGATTTTTCTCTTGGAGGGGAACATGATATTCTGTAAGCATACATGAGATCCTACTTCCACAAACCCCTTCATATGCCGTCACGGCAATGTGTAATAAACAGGGGCGGCGATTAGGAGCGGCAAGGGGGGCTGATGCCTCCCACTTTTTACGACTTTTTGCCTACCACCCATTACGAATTCTGAATGCTAAGCCTTGTCTACCAATACAAATAAACTGTCCTTGCTCCCTAGTTTTCAGTTGACACCCAATCGCCTTCTCTGGTAAGGAGTATCATAGAATGATTTTTAACTTCTTCCAATCTTCATGACAGATAAGTACATTCTGTTTCCAAAAACATTTCAAAGATTGAATATTTTAACACGTCATAAATTCATGAGATTTTTTAACATATTGATGAAAAGATTCTCTCGGGCTATCGACCAGGTGAGTTGTCCACCTGTATTTGCTGACGTGGGGAACAGGATTTGAAGCTTGAATACCTGGATAATTCCATCAGAAGATACAAGTGTTGCTTGTTGATTCGGCAAGTCTGTGATATCGTTGTCTCCATAATATCTAATCGTGAAGCTAGTCGGCGCGCCTAGATCTTAGTCTGCTATGGAGAAGCATGCGCTGTGGGCTTCTGCGCATGCGCTTTTCTCTGTAATGTGGTGACGCAGACTCGCATGGAAGCTGCATGTAAATTACAACCGGGCATGTCAAGTAAACCATCCAGCTTTATTTTCAACCAGAGGAATTTAGGAACATGAACTATCAGATAGAATAACAATAATCATTTATTTAAAGTCAATAGGCAGGAACATGAATGTATCCTTACATTTATATGTTTACAGATTCACCCAGAGCGAGCTTCATTGTCCTTATGAATGTTATCCATGATGTCCACCGTGTCCGTGATGTCCGCCGTGTCCGTGATGTCCGCCGAGTCCGCCCTGTCCGTGATGCCCGCCCTGTCCGTGATGCCCGCCCTGTCCGTAATGTCCGCCTAGTCCGCCCTGTCCGTGATGCCCGCTCTGTCCGTGATGTCCGCCCTGTCCGTGATGCCCGCCCTGTCCGTAATGCCCGCCCTGTCCGTGATGCCCGCCCTGTCCGTGATGTCCACCGGATCCATGATGTCCATGTCCGTAAAATCCAGGTCTGATGCGTCCACGTTCCACAGGGACAGATGCCATGCCTTCATATTCGAATGCAGAGCAGATGGCAAAAATGGCCACGAAGAAAATAATCTGTAATAAACAAGAAAAAACAAGGTAATTTGCTACACGAAGCAGGCTTAAAATTGAAACTCACCTCATAATGAAAATTGTCAGCCACTGGGTTATCTAGAGCCACAATTTAGCTTCAAATTCATTTTGAAATTCAGCTTCAAATTCTTTCACTCATATTGATGAAGACAATCCTCTTCATAATTTAATTTACATCTTCGAGGCAACAAGATAATAGGATCTAGCAACGGAGACAGTAGATCATAAAAACTAAACCACATCAACAGTACCTAGCAACGAAACCATATAAACAGTACCTAGCAACGGAGTTATACAAACAGAACAATATTCTCTTCATCATGTAAGTAACACTACATTCTAGACGACGCGACAATCGGACCTAGTAACAGAACCATATAAACAGTACATAGCACTGTAATTATATTAACAAGACCTAGCAAAGGAATAGAAACAAAACATCCCTCCTCGCTATTTATGAATATTTAACATTGTCTCTTAGATGATGAGACAGTAGGACATAGGAACAGTTCCTAACAATGCAGGCATATAAACAGGATCTAGCAACGGAATAATACAAAGAGAACCATTCTCTTCATCATATCATTAACATTAGCTCCTAGGCGACAATAGAGCTTTGTAACGGAGCCTTATTAACTGTACCTAGCAACGGAACTATATAAACAGTACCTAGCAACGGAGCTATACAAACAGAACATCCCTCCTCGCCATTTATTTAACATTATCTCATACATGATATGACAATATGACATACTAACGGAATGTAAGTAACTTTACCTAGAAACTGACGCATATCAACATTTTGTAGCAACAGAGTAGTACAAATAGAACAATCCTCCTCATCATTTATCTAACATTAGCATTTTGATTAATATTGACTGTTCCGTACAAGTCACAGCAATTATCATTCCAAATTACAAATAGTACTAACACGCACTTAATGCAATGGTTATATCTTGATCAATCTACCTATGATTTGTAGTCGAGGGTTCCAGGTTTCCATCCTCGGTGGAGACACGGTCGTTTGGATCAAACCTTAAACAGTAGGTCTAGTCTCGATTAGCCTATCTGAGCATAAAGTGGACTTAAACAAAGTTTGCCCATGGGCTGTTGTTGAGATATCCCTATCAATTAACATTACGGGGCTCCCTCTAACGGTGTCCCGACAAAACGTACCTCTTCCGCGTATGCAAGAGGCGAAGAAAAGGGTTCGAGAGGAAAACACGCCAATTACCAAGATTTACAACGATACTCAAGGCAATCTACACGACAATGGTTAGGTTAGGTTAGGTTAAGTTAGGTTGTTTATGTATAAGTTTATGTTGGATTGCTGGAAATACACTCTCAAGCCCCAGAATCAGCGAAGCTAACTCCTTTCTTTGATTACTTTGTGAATAGTTTGTTGCAAAACGCGGAAAATCCAATAACTATATAGCTATATATACATTATATAGTAATTTTGCCAGTCAAAAGCCTGGATAAAGTGTGATGGAAATCAGCAAAACTAGAGAAAATCGTAATTTCGGTAAATGATTTTTGATACCGTCCCATCAAGTGGTTTGATTTGTCGCATCGCAAATATTTTGAGACTCATTAGAAGACCCTTCGCAGGTAGCCGGTCAGGTGGTAGGTACGTTTTGTCGCTGGTACGTTTTGTCGATGGTATGTTTTATCGCGTATTCCCCTCTAACAGTGATAACTTTCATTTAGTATTATTTCGTTCATTTTTCTTCCAATAGAGGAAGATAAGTAGAGCGAACAATGCAAAAATAATAATAAAAAAATGTTATTTTGATTAGTACCGACGGAACATAGAATAGAAGAAGATAAGTAGAGCGAAAAATGCAAAAATAATAATTTTTTTTTTTTATTTTGATTAGTACCGACGGAACATAACTCAGTTACACAGCTACAATTTATACATTTTTGGAAGAAACAGCATCCTCATTCGCTTTTCCATTTCTGTCCAAATTTTAAAATTCTTATCTCTTTTACAATTCGCCCGACCCTGTGGCCGAGTGGTTAGCACATCGCGCTGCGACGCCAAGGGTCCCGGGTTCGAATCCCGGTCGGGCTTGGTTGTTTGTGAATGTCCATTCATCAATTTCATCATTTCATCACTCATCCCCATCTTCGCAAATTAGCCAAGAGGCACAAAACGCGAAGTAAAATAAACTAAATCAATCAATTAATCAATCAATCTTTTACAATTCTCTCTCCTCACCTCTGTCATTTTGTTTTGGCTTCGTCATCGCTCATCTCTTTTTGATTCATTTGGTGTGGGTGGTTTGAATACATATTATATTGTCATAATTTTACACAGTTATATATCCCTGAATTCCTTCTGACTTCTTTTTAGATATGTTTTGTGTTTTACATAAAATCTGTATTTTAAAACTTCAATTTGGTGAATTGATTTGGGTCGTTGGGATATCATGCACTATTCATAGTCAGAAAACAACCTGTGCTTATCATTCGATGCGTATGTGATGCTAGTCATCCACAAACACAAGCACACGCCCTTAGTGTTTTGAGATTTTTCCCAAGTCAGAATGTATAGACCTATATGGTCCAGGAATCCTTTTTCCGGATCAATTTAAATACGGTCCAGGAACCTTTTTCCGGATCAATTTAAATACGGTCAAGGAACCTTTTTCCGGATCAATTTAAATACGGTCCAGGAATTTCTTTCCGGATCAATTTAAATACGGTCCAGGAACCTTTTTCCGGATCAATTTAAATACGGTCCAGGAACCTTTTTCCGGATCAATTTAAATACGGTCCAGGAATTTTTTCCGGATCAATTTAAATACGGTCCAGGAACCTTTTTCCGGATCAATTTAAATACGGTCCAGGAACCTTTTTCCGGATCAATTTAAATACGGTCCAGGAATTTTTTCCGGATCAATTTAAATACGGTCCAGGAACCTTTTTCCGGATCAATTTAAATACGGTCCAGGAACCTTTTTCCGGATCAATTTAAATACGGTCCAGGAACCTTTTTCCGGATCAATTTAAATACGGTCCAGGAATTTCTTTCCGGATCAATTTAAATACGGTCCAGGAACCTTTTTCCGGATCAATTTAAATACGGTCCAGGAACCTTTTTCCGGATCAATTTAAATACGGTCCAGGAATTTTTTCCGGATCAATTTAAATACGGTCCAGAAACCTTTTTCCGGATCAATTTAAATACGGTCCAGGAACCTTTTTCCGGATCAATTTAAATACGGTCCAGGAATTTTTTTCCGGATCAATTTAAATACGCTCCAGGAACCTTTTTCCGGATCAATTTAAATACGGTCCAGGAACCTTTTTCCGGATCAATTTAAATACGGTCCAGGAACCTTTTTCCGGATCAATTTAAATACGGTCCAGGAACCTTTTTCCGGATCAATTTAAATACGGTCCAGGAATTTTTTTCCGGATCAATTTAAATACGGTCCAGGAACCTTTTTCCGGATCAATTTAAATACGGTCCAGGAACCTTTTTCCGGATCAATTTAAATACGGTCCAGGAACCTTTTTCCGGATCAATTTAAATACGGTCCAGGAATTTCTTTCCGGATCAATTTAAATACGGTCCAGGAACCTTTTTCCGGATCAATTTAAATACGGTCCAGGAACCTTTTTCCGGATCAATTTAAATACGGTCCAGGAATTTCTTTCCGGATCAATTTAAATACGGTCCAGGAACCTTTTTCCGGATCAATTTAAATACGGTCCAGGAACCTTTTTCCGGATCAATTTAAATACGGTCCAGGAATTTTTTTCCGGATCAATTTAAATACGGTCCAGGAACCTTTTTCCGGATCAATTTAAATACGGTCCAGGAACCTTTTTCCGGATCAATTTAAATACGGTCCAGGAACCTTTTTCCGGATCAATTTAAATACGGTCCAGGAATTTTTTTCCGGATCAATTTAAATACGGTCCAGGAATTTTTTCCGGATCAATTTAAATACGGTCCAGGAACCGTTTTCCGGATCAATTTAAATACGGTCCAGGAACCTTTTTCCGGATCAATTTAAATACGGTCCAGGAACCTTTTTCCGGATCAATTTAAATACGGTCCAGGAACCTTTTTCGGGATCAATTTAAATACGGTCCAGGAACCTTTTTTTCCGGATCAATTTAAATACGGTCCAGGAACCTTTTTCCGGATCAATTTAAATACGGTCCAGGAACCTTTTTCCGGATCAATTTAAATACGGTCCAGGAACCTTTTTCCGGATCAATTTAAATACGGTCCAGGAACCTTTTTCGGGATCAATTTAAATACGGTCCAGGAACCTTTTTTTCCGGATCAATTTAAATACGGTCCAGGAACCTTTTTCCGGATCAATTTAAATACGGTCCAGGAACCTTTTTCCGGATCAATTTAAATACGGTCCAGGAACCTTTTTCCGGATCAATTTAAATACGGTCCAGGAACCTTTTTCCGGATCAATTTAAATACGGTCCAGGAACCTTTTTCCGGATCAATTTAAATACGGTCCAGGAACCTTTTTCCGGATCAATTTAAATACGGTCCAGGAACCTTTTTCGGGATCAATTTAAATACGGTCCAGGAACCTTTTTTTCCGGATCAATTTAAATACGGTCCAGGAACCTTTTTCCGGATCAATTTAAATACGGTCCAGGAACCTTTTTCCGGATCAATTTAAATACGGTCCAGGAACCTTTTTCCGGATCAATTTAAATACGGTCCAGGAACCTTTTTCCGGATCAATTTAAATACGGTCCAGGAACCTTTTTTTCCGGATCAATTTAAATACGGTCCAGGAACCTTTTTCCGGATCAATTTAAATACGGTCCAGGAACCTTTTTCCGGATCAATTTAAATACGGTCCAGGAACCTTTTTCCGGATCAATTTAAATACGGTCCAGGAACCTTTTTCGGGATCAATTTAAATACGGTCCAGGAACCTTTTTCCGGATCAATTTAAATACGGTACAGGAACCTTTTTTTCCGGATCAATTTAAATACGGTCCAGGAACCTTTTTCCGGATCAATTTAAATACGGTCCAGGAACCTTTTTCCGGATCAATTTAAATACGGTCCAGGAACCTTTTTCCGGATCAATTTAAATACGGTCCAGGAACCTTTTTCCGGATCAATTTAAATACGGTCCAGGAATTTTTTTCCGGATCAATTTAAATACGGTCCAGGAACCTTTTTCCGGATCAATTTAAATACGGTCCAGGAACCTTTTTCGGGATCAATTTAAATACGGTCCAGGAACCTTTTTCCGGATCAATTTAAATACGGTCCAGGAACCTTTTTCCGGATCAATTTAAATACGGTCCAGGAATTTCTTTCCGGTCAATTTAAATACGGTCCAGGAACCTTTTTCCGGATCAATTTAAATACGGTCCAGGAACCTTTTTCCGGATCAATTTAAATACGGTCCAGGAATTTCTTTCCGGATCTATTTAAATACGGTCCAGGAACCTTTTTCCGGATCAATTTAAATACGGTCCAGGAACCTTTTTCCGGATCAATTTAAATACGGTCCAGGAATTTTTTTCCGGATCAATTTAAATACGGTCCAGGAACCTTTTTCCGGATCAATTTAAATACGGTCCAGGAACCTTTTTCCGGATCAATTTAAATACGGTCCAGGAACCTTTTTCCGGATCAATTTAAATACGGTCCAGGAATTTTTTTCCGGATCAATTTAAATACGGTCCAGGAACCTTTTTCCGGATCAATTTAAATACGGTCCAGGAACCTTTTTCCGGATCAATTTAAATACGGTCCAGGAACCTTTTTCCGGATCAATTTAAATACGGTCCAGGAATTTCTTTCCGGATCAATTTAAATACGGTCCAGGAATTTTTTCCGGATCAATTTAAATACGGTCCAGGAACCTTTTTCCGGATCAATTTAAATACGGTCCAGGAATTTCTTTCCGGATCAATTTAAATACGGTCCAGGAACCTTTTTCCGGATCAATTTAAATACGGTCCAGGAACCTTTTTCCGGATCAATTTAAATACGGTCCAGGAATTTTTTTCCGGATCAATTTAAATACGGTCCAGGAACCTTTTTCCGGATCAATTTAAATACGGTCCAGGAACCTTTTTCCGGATCAATTTAAATACGGTCCAGGAACCTTTTTCCGGATCAATTTAAATACGGTCCAGGAACCTTTTTCCGGATCAATTTAAATACGGTCCAGGAATTTTTTTCCGGATCAATTTAAATACGGTCCAGGAACCTTTTTCCGGATCAATTTAAATACGGTCCAGGAACCTTTTTCCGGATCAATTTAAATACGGTCCAGGAACCTTTTTCCGGATCAATTTAAATACGGTCCAGGAACCTTTTTCCGGATCAATTTAAATACGGTCCAGGAACCTTTTTCCGGATCAATTTAAATACGGTCCAGGAATTTCTTTCCGGATCAATTTAAATACGGTCCAGGAACCTTTTTCCGGATCAATTTAAATACGGTCCAGGAACCTTTTTCCGGATCAATTTAAATACGGTCCAGGAACCTTTTTCCGGATCAATTTAAATACGGTCCAGGAATTTTTTTCCGGATCAATTTAAATACGGTCCAGGAACCTTTTTCCGGATCAATTTAAATACGGTCCAGGAACCTTTTTCCGGATCAATTTAAATACGGTCCAGGAACCTTTTTCCGGATCAATTTAAATACGGTCCAGGAATTTCTTTCCGGATCAATTTAAATACGGTCCAGGAACCTTTTTCCGGATCAATTTAAATACGGTCCAGGAACCTTTTTCCGGATCAATTTAAATACGGTCCAGGAATTTTTTTCCGGATCAATTTAAATACGGTCCAGGAACCTTTTTCCGGATCAATTTAAATACGGTCCAGGAACCTTTTTCCGGATCAATTTAAATACGGTCCAGGAAACTTTTTCCGGATCAATTTAAATACGGTCCAGGAATTTCTTTCCGGATCAATTTAAATACGGTCCAGGAACCTTTTTCCGGATCAATTTAAATACGGTCCAGGAACCTTTTTCCGGATCAATTTAAATACGGTCCAGGAACCTTTTTCCGGATCAATTTAAATACGGTCCAGGAATTTTTTTCCGGATCAATTTAAATACGGTCCAGGAACCTTTTTCCGGATCAATTTAAATACGGTCCAGGAACCTTTTTCCGGATCAATTTAAATACGGTCCAGGAACCTTTTTCCGGATCAATTTAAATACGGTCCAGGAACCTTTTTCCGGATCAATTTAAATACGGTCCAGGAACCTTTTTCGGATCAATTTAAATACGGTCCAGGAATTTCTTTCCGGATCAATTTAAATACGGTCCAGGAACCTTTTTCCGGATCAATTTAAATACGGTCCAGGAACCTTTTTCCGGATCAATTTAAATACGGTCCAGGAATTTCTTTCCGGATCAATTTAAATACGGTCCAGGAACCTTTTTCCGGATCAATTTAAATACGGTCCAGGAACCTTTTTCCGGATCAATTTAAATACGGTCCAGGAACCTTTTTCCGGATCAATTTAAATACGGTCCAGGAACCTTTTTCCGGATCAATTTAAATACGGTCCAGGAACCTTTTTCCGGATCAATTTAAATACGGTCCAGGAACCTTTTTCCGGATCAATTTAAATACGGTCCAGGAACCTTTTTCCGGATCAATTTAAATACGGTCCAGGAACCTTTTTCCGGATCAATTTAAATACGGTCCAGGAATTTTTTTCCGGATCAATTTAAATACGGTCCAGGAACCTTTTTCCGGATCAATTTAAATACGGTCCAGGAACCTTTTTCCGGATCAATTTAAATACGGTCCAGGAACCTTTTTCCGGATCAATTTAAATACGGTCCAGGAACCTTTTTCCGGATCAATTTAAATACGGTCCAGGAACCTTTTTCCGGATCAATTTAAATACGGTCCAGGAACCTTTTTCCGGATCAATTTAAATACGGTCCAGGAACCTTTTTCCGGATCAATTTAAATACGGTCCAGGAATTTCTTTCCGGATCAATTTAAATACGGTCCAGGAAATTTTTTCCGGATCAATTTAAATACGGTCCAGGAACCTTTTTCCGGATCAATTTAAATACGGTCCAGGAATTTTTTTCCGGATCAATTTAAATACGGTCCAGGAACCTTTTTCCGGATCAATTTAAATACGGTCCAGGAACCTTTTTCCGGATCAATTTAAATACGGTCCAGGAACCTTTTTCCGGATCAATTTAAATACGGTCCAGGAATTTCTTTCCGGATCAATTTAAATACGGTCCAGGAACCTTTTTCCGGATCAATTTAAATACGGTCCAGGAACCTTTTTCCGGATCAATTTAAATACGGTCCAGGAACCTTTTTCCGGATCAATTTAAATACGGTCCAGGAATTTTTTTCCGGATCAACTTAAATACGGTCCAGGAACCTTTTTCCGGATCAATTTAAATACGGTCCAGGAACCTTTTTCCGGATCAATTTAAATACGGTCCAGGAACCTTTTTCCGGATCAATTTAAATACGGTCCAGGAACCTTTTTCCGGATCAATTTAAATACGGTCCAGGAACCTTTTTCCGGATCAATTTAAATACGGTCCAGGAATTTCTTTCCGGATCAATTTAAATACGGTCCAGGAACCTTTTTCCGGATCAATTTAAATACGGTCCAGGAACCTTTTTCCGGATCAATTTAAATACGGTCCAGGAATTTTTTTCCGGATCAATTTAAATACGGTCCAGGAACCTTTTTCCGGATCAATTTAAATACGGTCCAGGAACCTTTTTCCGGATCAATTTAAATACGGTCCAGGAACCTTTTTCCGGATCAATTTAAATACGGTCCAGGAACCTTTTTCCGGATCAATTTAAATACGGTCCAGGAACCTTTTTCCGGATCAATTTAAATACGGTCCAGGAATTTCTTTCCGGATCAATTTAAATACGGTCCAGGAACCTTTTTCCGGATCAATTTAAATACGGTCCAGGAACCTTTTTCCGGATCAATTTAAATACGGTCCAGGAATTTCTTTCCGGATCAATTTAAATACGGTCCAGGAACCTTTTTCCGGATCAATTTAAATACGGTCCAGGAACCTTTTTCCGGATCAATTTAAATACGGTCCAGGAATTTTTTTCCGGATCAATTTAAATACGGTCCAGGAACCTTTTTCCGGATCAATTTAAATACGGTCCAGGAACCTTTTTCCGGATCAATTTAAATACGGTCCAGGAACCTTTTTCCGGATCAATTTAAATACGGTCCAGGAACCTTTTTCCGGATCAATTTAAATACGGTCCAGGAATTTTTTTCCGGATCAATTTAAATACGGTCCAGGAACCTTTTTCCGGATCAATTTAAATACGGTCCAGGAACCTTTTTCCGGATCAATTTAAATACGGTCCAGGAACCTTTTTCCGGATCAATTTAAATACGGTCCAGGAACCTTTTTCCGGATCAATTTAAATACGGTCCAGGAACCTTTTTCCGGATCAATTTAAATACGGTCCAGGAATTTTTTTCCGGATCAATTTAAATACGGTCCAGGAATTTTTTCCGGATCAATTTAAATACGGTCCAGGAACCGTTTTCCGGATCAATTTAAATACGGTCCAGGAACCTTTTTCCGGATCAATTTAAATACGGTCCAGGAACCTTTTTCCGGATCAATTTAAATACGGTCCAGGAACCTTTTTCGGGATCAATTTAAATACGGTCCAGGAACCTTTTTTTCCGGATCAATTTAAATACGGTCCAGGAACCTTTTTCCGGATCAATTTAAATACGGTCCAGGAACCTTTTTTTCCGGATCAATTTAAATACGGTCCAGGAACCTTTTTCCGGATCAATTTAAATACGGTCCAGGAACCTTTTTCCGGATCAATTTAAATACGGTCCAGGAACCTTTTTCCGGATCAATTTAAATACGGTCCAGGAACCTTTTTCGGGATCAATTTAAATACGGTCCAGGAACCTTTTTTTCCGGATCAATTTAAATACGGTCCAGGAACCTTTTTCCGGATCAATTTAAATACGGTCCAGGAACCTTTTTCCGGATCAATTTATATACGGTCCAGGAACCTTTTTCCGGATCAATTTAAATACGGTCCAGGAACCTTTTTCGGGATCAATTTAAATACGGTCCAGGAACCTTTTTCCGGATCAATTTAAATACGGTACAGGAACCTTTTTTCCGGATCAATTTAAATACGGTCCAGGAACCTTTTTCCGGATCAATTTAAATACGGTCCAGGAACCTTTTTCCGGATCAATTTAAATACGGTCCAGGAACCTTTTTCCGGATCAATTTAAATACGGTCCAGGAACCTTTTTCCGGATCAATTTAAATACGGTCCAGGAATTTTTTTCCGGATCAATTTAAATACGGTCCAGGAACCTTTTTCCGGATCAATTTAAATACGGTCCAGGAACCTTTTTCGGGA
The DNA here is from genome assembly GCF_977018435.1 of Lepisma saccharinum. Lineage (NCBI taxonomy): Eukaryota > Metazoa > Arthropoda > Insecta > Zygentoma > Lepismatidae > Lepisma > Lepisma saccharinum. The sequence goes on along the minus strand of NC_139245.1, from coordinate 33,047,058 downwards.
TCAATTTAAATACGGTCCAGGAACCTTTTTCCGGATCAATTTAAATACGGTCCAGGAACCTTTTTCCGGATCAATTTAAATACGGTCCAGGAATTTCTTTCCGGTCAATTTAAATACGGTCCAGGAACCTTTTTCCGGATCAATTTAAATACGGTCCAGGAACCTTTTTCCGGATCAATTTAAATACGGTCCAGGAATTTCTTTCCGGATCAATTTAAATACGGTCCAGGAACCTTTTTCCGGATCAATTTAAATACGGTCCAGGAACCTTTTTCCGGATCAATTTAAATACGGTCCAGGAATTTTTTTCCGGATCAATTTAAATACGGTCCAGGAACCTTTTTCCGGATCAATTTAAATACGGTCCAGGAACCTTTTTCCGGATCAATTTAAATACGGTCCAGGAACCTTTTTCCGGATCAATTTAAATACGGTCCAGGAATTTTTTTCCGGATCAATTTAAATACGGTCCAGGAACCTTTTTCCGGATCAATTTAAATACGGTCCAGGAACCTTTTTCCGGATCAATTTAAATACGGTCCAGGAACCTTTTTCCGGATCAATTTAAATACGGTCCAGGAATTTCTTTCCGGATCAATTTAAATACGGTCCAGGAACCTTTTTCCGGATCAATTTAAATACGGTCCAGGAACCTTTTTCCGGATCAATTTAAATACGGTCCAGGAATTTCTTTCCGGATCAATTTAAATACGGTCCAAGAACCTTTTTCCGGATCAATTTAAATACGGTCCAGGAACCTTTTTCCGGATCAATTTAAATACGGTCCAGGAATTTTTTTCCGGATCAATTTAAATACGGTCCAGGAACATTTTTCCGGATCAATTTAAATACGGTCCAGGAACCTTTTTCCGGATCAATTTAAATACGGTCCAGGAACCTTTTTCCGGATCAATTTAAATACGGTCCAGGAACCTTTTTCCGGATCAATTTAAATACGGTCCAG
>NC_139245.1:33023917-33045994 GCF_977018435.1 Lepisma saccharinum | reverse complement strand
TATCTTGATTATTATTATTATTAATTTATTACTATTATTATTATTACATTACTATTACTAATACTTATGCTTTTTAATGTTACATAAATTTGTAACTTCCACATTCTGTAGCCTATATCTATACACAATTTGCATAACTGTATACTTAACATTAATTCATGTATGACAGAAAGCTGTTTCTTTGTAGTTGGATACTCAGTGTAAAATAGACTGTGAGCTTAAATGTAACCTTATTTCTAATAATAATAATTGTTGCTGTAACTTACGGCCTGTTAGTCACAGAAAACAATACTTTTTGTTATAAAATATTTATACAATTTCACCATTCGCATTGCATTTCCGCTTTCCAAAAAACTCAAAAGGGGGGCAAGTGCACCCCCTGGCTTCGCCCCTGCGGCGCCCATGGAAGTTAGTACTTTTAAGATCGAGGTTCAAAAATTGAAGACTAAAATTGGTAAACGCTGTAAGTGGCATAATAATTCAAACACCCTTTTCCACGTTAAACTGTGCAATGTGCCATGCTTTATAATGTGGTAAACGTGAAATGTGGCTGGTAGCCCTGTAAGTATGTAGTTCAAATGGCGTGTAAAGAGGCACGATGCGATTTCCCAACACTTTCGCTTTTGGCACTTACAACGTTTACTACTTTTAGTCCTCAATTGGTTATTCTTTATGGAGGAGAAGGCATGTGCTTTCTACTTTCTCAATTCATTCCTTTTAGGAACTATTAGGATTACACATTTAGAAAAGGAAGAACATTCAGATAAAAATATACTATAATTACACAACTTGACTTCCCCAATGAACTAGTGGTAACGCAGTCGTCTGGTAATTAAGGGGTCCCTGATTCGATTCCGATTGAAGCACAGTGTACAGTGGTTAGGATCACACTTGAAACTGCATGCCCAGTCCCGATTAGCCTATCTGGATATAAAGTGGGCTTTAAGGGAATAAAAGTACACGAATTACGGATAAGAATAATTCTATGAACACACAAGCAAACACAAGGACACCGGATCACACACACATACACACATTCATGCACACACAAACATCCATACACACTCTGCTTCTAACATATTTTTGTTTGAAATTTTAATTTTGTTTATATTACGTTGCTTCTATCTATTTAAGTAAATGGCAATAAAAAAGTTTAAAGTTAAATTTGAACCAGTTTTCAAAGTACCTTCATCGGAATTCAGTCACAGGACTCCCTTTTGCAAGGGTTGATCAACCAAACACAATTCACTGACCCCAGAACACCGATTTTTTTTTAATATTATTATGGAATTTTGATATTTTCCTTCATAATAGCAGAGTTTAGTATTTTTTTAAACAAACATCTATAACCTTGTGAATTAAAGCAAATGTCACTGGACAATACACACTCACAATAACCTCAAATAACTTTGTGTTTCAGATTCTCGCCGTCGTTCTTGCAGTGGCGCTGTGCCAAGCCGTTGAAGAAGGGTTGGAAACAGCTGAACAGCGCTATTACGGATACGGGAATCGTTATCATGGATACGGACACTACCCTGGGTATGGACAATATCCATACAATCGCGGATACAATGGTGGATACTATCCAAACTACGGATACAACGGATATTATGGCTAATGGTTATTTTTGATGAGACCATGGACTTACGAACTAATTTTCAGTGTGTGTGTGTTTTACAATTTTTATCGTCTTTGGCAATGGCCAGCAAATATCCTGAACTCAGCTTAAGACACTTCTGTACAAAATATGCTGCATAGTTTTACAAATAAAATGTGTATAAATGATGCGTCTAGTATAATTTACATTTCAATCAATAATTATATTTTATAAATTATGTCTGAGGATTGTTATATATATATATATATATATATATATGTATATATATATATATATATATATATATGTATATAAATGTATATCAATATTTCTCTCTCTCTTCCACTGTTTGTTCACCTCTTTCTTCTTTATCACTCTTTCTATCTCTCTCTTTCTTTCGTCTCCTTTCTCTATCTCTCTGCCTCTTTCTACAAATTCACTTACCATTCTCTTTATTTCTATCTTTCGTTGCTTCTATATCTACTCTCATCCTCTTCACCTCTCTTTTCAATCTCTTTCTCTCTCATTTTCTGCCTAGCTCTTCATCACACTTTTTTATTAATTTCTCTGACTGATTTCTACTCTAGTGCACATAAGTCTGAAAACTCCTCATGTAGGTGGGTAAGAGGGTGGGCAAAGAACATTTTAAGGTGGGCAAGAGTCCACACTAGCCCATCTAGTAGCGGCGCCCCTGCACGTATCCTTGGACTATATTTTAGAGACTTTTTAACAAAAGAACACACATTTGTTTCCTCGTTCTTTTCTTTATGTTTCTTCTGAAACATTGATTTGTTGACGCTCGTTGGAATGGTATTGCGTGTATAACAAGACAGCATTGCATAACAGTAATATAACAAATGAACAATTTAATAATGAATACTCGTCTTGCAAAAGTCGCGTTGCCTCACGCCATGGAATCAATATGTAAAGTGCCGTCGACGTTTGAAACAAGTCCAGCTTAGTTTGGAACATGGCGTCTTTCTGTATAGCATATGTTCTCCTACTTCTCCCGCTATCTGGTGCGGTGGTGTCGACCAAACTGAAAGACGTGCTTGACCTATCACAGGATGTGACGGACGAGATCGAAACAGCCTGGAAGCTCATGGAATGGGACCCTCACCAGGCACCAGCTTGGCAGGAGGACTTGGATTTCCTGGTGCTGGATGTCATCAATGTCTTGCTGGAGCAGATGGAAGAGGTGATGGACAAGCACAGGGATGGTGATACGGATCTTCTGGAGCGACTCACCGTCGATGTGGCGAAGGACACGCCTCTGGAGGACACTCTGAGGAAGATGGCGAGTGACATCGACATCATCGAGTCCATATTCATCTCATTCTTCAGGCTCATTCGCCAGGTGCAGCTGGAGAGGGGGAGGGTGATGCATTTTCTCGACGACTACATCACGCACAACAACCATGCCATAAGGAATTTGCTGGAGAACATCCACGACAAGGTTTCGCCTGGAGAAGGGGATGGGCTGTTGCTGGAACTGAGCCGAATCATGGAGGTAAGCTGCTACAATGTGTAATCTATCTCAGTATTAACTTATTACTACGTAGTATGTAACAGCGTCAAATATATGCAATATTGCAGTGGCACATTGGCTTACCATCTCACTGCCACACAAGAGACCTGGGCTCGAATAACGTGGTGCGTGTTCTCAAATGGGGAATTTTTCAGACTATGTCCGTGCATAAGGCGGCTCTGAGGTTCACCCATCCTCTAGGGGTTAACATGATCACATCACAATGGCCGAGCTCATGATTGTGTGAAGCCCCTTCCTCCACATCCGCCTATGAACCTCCATGGTTTCTTGCACTGTGCAGTGTGTGTGTGTGTGTGAAAGAGAGAATGACGCGGTAGCTTAATCGGAGGACGTCTGACTGCCACATGGGAGAACCAGGTCAGTAATTCCAGGTAGGAATTTTCCAGCAATGGCCGTGTATGAAGCAGCTCTGGGGTTCGCTCTGCTTCCAATAAAATGTATACCTGCATACCTTGAGGGTAAAAGTAAACTTCGTACTCAATGAGGAACATGAAACCGATCAGACGTTAATATACGAGTCCTTTGACTAATACTAAAGTAACAATAAACCTTAATAATAGTGACAACATTATTTTCGACCATTCGAAAATGCCCAAATTTATTTCATTTAATTAGGGTCTCCAAAATGGCGTAGTGTAACGACGTTGCTATCTAATCAACGGATCACGAGTTCAATTTACAGTGGTTCATATTCCATTTGAACTGTAGGTCCCGTCCCGATTAGCCTATCTCATCACTGAACTTGAAACGACTCTCGTTCATCGTAGAAACTTGTATAGGTTTTTCTGACCATGATTCTCAGCTTATTAAGGTAAACGTAATTGAAGACAAGCGAAATCATAAACCACGCGCAAAATTCAGATTTGTTAGACCCACAAACAATGATAAGAACATTTCAAAATTCAGAAACGCGCTAAAATCAGTAACATGGGATTTTATAAACAATATGGCTGTACACGTAAACGAGAAATTCGAAAAATTTCTTCATACTGTAAGATACCATTTTAATAAATGTTTTCCCAGTAAAAAAGCACGAGTTCACAACAAAACCAATTGCCTATAGATAACCAAGGAAATTTAAAATCTTAGCAAATTAAAACGATCATTGCATAAACAGAGTAAATATGCAAACAGCCCTACCCTTAAAGATCATTACAAACAGTTCAACAAAAAATACAAGAAAACATTGAAACATTGCAAACAGTTGTATGTAGATAAAAAGTTGAATAATTCAGAAAACAAAACTGCAGAACTATGGAAAATAGTTAATCATATAACAGGTAAAAAAACGAACACGAATTAAGATATCATATTAGAAGCAGGTAATGTAATAGAGACAGATCCCCAAGAAATAGCTAATACATCTAATAATTATTTTGTTAATGTAGCACTTAACTTGCAACGTAGCATCAGCGTAACGGACACATACAAAGAAAAGTTAAATAACGTCAAAAGATCTTTCACGCATTCTTTTTATATGACCCCTACTACAGACGAAGAAATTTCCAACATAATTCGCAATATGAAAAACAAAAAGTCAACAGGGCTAGATTCAATGCCGATTAACGTGATGAAAGAGATTTGCACGTACATTAACGAGCCTTTGGTTAAATTAATTAACGAGTGTATGAAAAATGGCAGCTTTCCGGACTGTCTAAAAATATCAAAAGTAATACCCGTATAGAAGAAAGGAAATAAAACAAAAATCGAAAACTACAGACCAATTTACTTATTGTAATTTTTTCAAAAATTTTCGAAAAATTAATTTATAATAGGATAATAAAGTATGCAGAAGATAAAAAGATACTCATAAAGCAACAAAATGGGTTTGTGATATCGAAAACAAGAAAAAATGCCATTTTTCATGTAATTGATAATATTCTTTCCGCCATAAACAAAATGTATTCTGTTGGAATTTTTTGTGATTTATCAAAAGCGTTTGACTGTGTGAATCACCACATACTACTAGAGGAATTAAAATACTACGGAATCCGCTGTCCATCAAACAAATTAATAGAATCCTATTTATCTAATGGAAAACAGAGTGTTGCAATAAATAGCTTATCCAATAATGGGACGCAAACAACATATTACTCCGAATTGAAAGATGTGGTTATTGGAATCCCCCAAGGATCGATACTAGGATCCCTATTGTTTTTATTGTTCATAAATGACCTTCCAGCAAATGTTGAAACCGCCCAAGTTACTCTTTTCGCTGATGATACTACGGCTTTAGTGGATTCTGTTAACGATGTAACTTTAATTCAAAAAACGGAAAAAACTCTTACTGAACTACAAAGCTGGTTTTCAGCAAACAAACTTTCTATGAACAACGAAAAAACTAATATAATAAAATTTGGTGTATCTAGAGCCAAAAACTCTTCTATTAAGCAAGATAATTTCACAGTAGTTATAACAGCTACTAACAATACAAAATTTCTTGGAATATTTATAGACGAGTGTCTAAACTGGAAAGTTCACATAGATTATTTATGCAAGAGGCTAAACACCGTTTGTAACCAATTAAGAACTTTTAAAAATAGTTTCAATACAGTGTGTATGCTAAATATCAATTTCTCAAACTTCGAAAGTATTTTGAGGTATGGTATCCAATTTTGGGGGAACTCGGATCAATCGCAGAGGATTTTTAAAATTCAAAAAAGAGCATTGCGTATACATGTAAACCTCTTTTTAAAAAAATTCCGTATATTAACACTTCCAAGTTTGTACATACTTGAAACACTTACTTTCATACACGAAACAAAATCGAACTATCCAAAGAACATAGACACTCACAATTACAATACCAGACAAAAAGATAACTTCCACATTCCCAAGTGTGGCTAACTATATAACAAACAGGACCTTTTTTCTCAGGCATCCAGTTATACAATATGTTACCAAAAAGTTACAAAAATTTTGAAAGAACCACAATCTTTAAAATTAAAGTGAAAAAAATGTTATTGGAATACACATTATATTCAGTTCAAGAATTTCAGGAATTAAATAACTTTATAAAATAAATTTAGATTGTATACACTATATAATATGTACTTATACAGCACTAGTTCACTTCAAGAAATAATTTGTCATTGTATGTTTTACTATTATATTATGTTATACTATTATAAAAAAATTCTGCCAAATTGATGTATAGATATATATTAAGTGCGATGTCAACGTGTTATATTTTTTTTGTAATGTTCATGCACCAATGCCCATCAGGTGTACTTTCGGTGTGAAAATTGCTCAATAAACTCAATAAACTTATCGACAAATTACCTCTTTGCAGAGATAAGTACAGGGAACATATATATTTATCAAATATATACATTCTGAACAGTTAGTACTCCAAGCAAATATCAAATTCCACGGAAATCATTCAGTTTCTTCTTGTTTTCAGGAATCTCCAGGGACCATGTGCCATTTTAATAGTTCAAAATCAGAGATTCTGGGTCAATTGGCTACAAGTTTGATTTTGGTTGATCTCAAAGGATATCTTCTTCTGCAGGCGTCTTCGATTCTGAAGAATGTCAGAAGACCTGTCATGAGTAAGTGACTTAGTTGCTCAATAGGGGACTGAGGGGTGCGCACCACCTTTTCAGCCAGTTCATCCCATCTCCCAACAAACAAAAGAGAAACTAGTAATAAAACGACCAATTACATCAACTCTGTGACGGAGTGGTTAGCACGGAGCGCTACGATGGCAGAGGTCCAGGGTTCGAATCCCAGTCTGGGCATGGGTTTTTGTGAATATCCATTCATCAATTTCATCATATCATCACACTCATCTTCGCGAATAGTCAAAAGTAACAGAAAAGCGAAGTAAAATAAACCAAATCAATCAATCAATATCAAATATTCATGTTCATAAGATATGTATGACCTTACATATTTTTACCCGATACCACTTTCGCCTCCCAGCTCACTTTCCCCTCATAATATTATTGACAAAATGGTAATCTGTGGCCAGCCTGTGATTTTAAAATTTTCCAGTAAGCGATCAGGTATCTACTTTGAGGCATTGGGGCAATATAAATTATACATATAGTTTCCCCTCCAAAAGTCAAAAATTACCAACCAGGTGGGGGATGCAAAATCAGAGAGGAATTCTCCCTCATTCCTCTTCAAATATCACCCTGACTAGGATCAATACTGCATTGGCAGTATTTTATTTAGTTGCTTAATGTTCTGGTAAATAATGTATCAATTGGTTGTTTACGGCTGGAGATGATATTAACTAATATTTCTATAAAAATAAATGGAAGCTTAAAAATAAGAGTACTGATAATATGTAGGTGAGAGTTAGTCTAAATACTAAATAAAAAAAGCTAAGACAGTTTAAATCTGCGCATTTCCCACGCGTAGAAAGAAGAAAAACAATGTTAAGGAATCATACCGAGAAACTTACATGAATCCTTATGGAAACTTATGGTAAACTTTCTAGGGCAATAGTACAATACCTGTTCTTTAAAAACAATAAATGACCATTGCAAAGAACTAGGGGCATGGTTTATTATGTTCACCCATTTCAACCTTCCTTACAGTGTAGGACTAAACTGTTGTCTTGTAATAAAAAGTACACTGCTGGACAAAATAAACCGGACACTTGATTTTTTTATGATAACGCATAAATTCTGATTCGAAGGCTAACTAAATGTTTCAGAAATTATTGGAAATAAGAAAACCTGAATATATTCAACAGAAAACAAATTAAAATTAACGACTTAGTGGCGTGCCTAGGGTTTTCAAAGGGGAAGGCACTTTTTAACTTTTTTTAGTAATTGCAATTCAGATGACAAATATTAAGGTGTCCGTTTTTTTTTGTCCAGCTGTATATGTTCGAGTAGATTCTCTGAGGGAGCACATAGTTGTCCAAATCCCATTTTAAACTGTAAGTTCAGTTCAGTTTGTATATTTGAGCCCAGAGCGGAATATCAAGAAACATCACAACTTTCGGTAGTACACAGCTCTGTTCAATCAATGAGATCATTGCTAGCAGCTATGAAACACTGCTTATATTTTCATTAACGTTAGGAAATAAGACAATTACAAACCCTGTCATTTTTTCTGTCTTGGTAAATCTTCAGGACCAAAAACAGACCTGTGAAGTTTTTGTCTCCAACGAAGTAATTACTTGGAATAATTTAGAAACTCGCGTAGTTGCTTAACATTTTGGAAAATCTTAAGAATAATTAACAATTCCTGAAACAATGAGGTTAAATAAAAGTATTGAAAATTTCTACAAATCTGAATGTAATGATCAGATTAAGAAATTTTGTTTTTGAGAAATTTTATAACTTAATTTAAAATTTGTACATGATAGTTTCATTTCGTTTTAGTCCAGTATGATATGGAAACTGCACACCAGTTCGAGAGCATGTTCAGAGCATACAAGTCTGAAAAACTAGCAACTATGTCCACCACTCTGAAGGAAGTCAGCGACGAGTTCTGGATGTGCGACCCTAAAGAACAATTGGAAGGAGAGACTTATATATCCATCAAGAACGTTGTCTCGGGTATCATATTGTACCGGCAGAGTCTAAAGCCGTCTGATGACTGTTTAGGAGAGGATGGGTGTAGAAGCGTTCAGCAACATTCCTGCAAAGAAGACGATGATAAACTCTGTACGAAACAGCGACCATGCGAAGGAGATGTTCGTGAATGTACTGAAGTGTCCACGATGGTCACGGCTTGCATACCGAATTCAAAGACTGAAACTTCAAGGTATCACTGGGTTAAGAATGGAGAAGTTACTTCTGCAAGCTGTCCTGGTGAGGCAATCGTTGTGAAGCCGTTAATGCCAGCAATGGAAGGAAGATGTGAAGTTTGCTTCTGCATTTGCGAAGAACCAGAAACGACAGGAACAGAAAGGTACTTTAGCCTTCGGGAAGTCTCCGCTGATATAGAGCAAGGGAATATTGTCACTGGAATACGTTTTGTGAGCATGAACGGGATAATTTACTTGCAGATACAAGAGGGGAGAGCTTTGGCTCACGGTGAAGTGGACGCAACCACAGTATCTTGGAAACCGGTTGAGGTCATCCAGTTGACAGACCCAGAGGTGAAACTGGGTGAGGATTACCACAAGGTCACGTGGGATCAGAGGCAGATAAGCCTTGATGATATACAATCTGAGAAGGACGCCGTACTTGTTGGGGTCAGGCTACGATTAGTTGGAAAGAACCTGAAACTGGAATGCTTGGTATCCCCCATCGACATCAACACTGGTGAACTCATCCGAGATAAGAATACAACTTGGATGACAGGTCGCGAAGTAGCAGGTTCTCCAATCGATATAAGAGACGCTAAAACGTCAATATCGTCGCCAGAACCTTCATACCCTGATTCGGGACCAGGAGACTTCATTCACTTTACCAGCTCTGCACTTTATGAAGAAGGGGGTCAGACAACTATACCTTTGATTGATGCACAGCCTGTGACACCAAACCCAGCAACATGGCTCTCTGGTGTAGGTATTTTCCACAAAGCTGCAAAAGGATATGGCGGATACATAGCAATTAAAGTTTTCACATACAATTTTTCGTATAAAGTAGAAAGCTTTACTAAGACTTCAAATTGAATAAAGTTAAAGCATGTCCAATAACATCACTTTTATTTGCACAAAGGTACTCAACATTTGTTTCACACTAAGATATCTGACATGAATCCACAAACGCAGCCGACATAAATTAAATCTCTAAGCCATATAGTTTTCAAGATTATAAAGTATAGTCACTTATGTTAACACATACATCCTTATATGTTTATTTTTTGTTAGAAAATTATTCCATAATGTGAAAAATGCGCAGACAGTCACGATACATGCATCGACACAGAATGATGGACATTATTTTTTATTGCCTCTTTAAATCGTATCGTGAATGTGATGTATTGACATAAATTTGTTTGTTGTTCGTGAATATTTCATTAGTAAAAACACTTATGTAGTAACAATCTAAAATTGCACGTTGAAATATAATTGTATCTCTAGTTGAAAGATAATATTATGTGTTTTAAACTTCAATAAACAATTTTAATAAACTCTGTACTTATCCCTAATAATCACATTTTTTATTAGTAAATGTTACTAAAATCCATGGTATTTTCATCATATTTGTTACAGTGATAAAGGATGAATATATCGTAGGAATATAATTTTAACATTAAAACTATATTTAATAACCAAAGCAAATTTACATGTAGAGTTTCTAAACAAGCTTCAACATACACACACACATACTTATATAAATATATTAGTATGTAATCTGTTACCTTGAATTTTCCATGGTCATGTTAACATAGGGCTACTTGAAACTCACTTTGTGGTGTATATTATGCCACATTAGTGTACATTAGATTCTTATTATTTTTAGCTGATTGCGAGAGTTTCAATCGATGAAAAGATTCAGATAACCTATAGAACTATTTTATCGCGCCTTCAGTGTGCCCACATACTTTATCACCTGCTTTCTTATCCATTTCCTCGGTTCCTCCCATACCTCGCCTCGCGGTTAACCTAATAGTGTACATGTAACTAGTTTCATTTGTGGGCCTCCCCGATGGCGCACTGGTAGCGTCGTCACCTTGCAATCAAGGGGTCCCGGGTTCGATACCCGGTGGAGGCACATGGCACAGTGGTTCGGATCCCACTTTAAACCGTAGGTCCAGTCCCGATTAGCCTTCCTGTGCATAAAGTGGACTTAAAACACCAACTCAAACCAAGTTTCCTTTGTCTACGCATAATCATTTTTGCAAACTCTTTTAGTATACAACTTGACAGACAGTACTTCGATAACAAACACGAGAAAACTGATTCCGCTACCTACAAGAAGCAGGAAGAATATGCTTCTAAAGTAAGATAATGACAAGACTACACTAGTACCATCGTCGTCTAATGAACGTTTCAAAATATTATCTTTTACAAGTTTCCCAAATATTAAATCTTTCCTCCACTTCTCACGCAGGCCAGCATCCAGTATCGTGAATATAAGAAAGTTTATTTTAGGCAGAAATGGTGAACCTCTTCTGAAAAAAATCGAGATTTGATGAACGATCGCTGGCTGATCGACAATGTCCACCAGGCATCGACCCTTGTCGAACAGATGCAAGTCCACAATGTAATTCTCTAAGTATACCCTAGGTTCGAAAAGAGCCACGTCTCTTTTGTTCGCCATACGTTTCAGTAAACCTTTAACGTTATTGTCTATTTGGTATCTTTTCTGCATTTCTTGCATAGCAGGACTTTCCGAGTCCCTGATAACGCTCACATGTTCGTCGTAACTTCTTACCTCCAAACCACTTTTGGCAACATCATCCAAGGTGTGCATTTCAGGGTAATACAGAGGTACGACCAAGGTGCGGTCTATATGGGCCTGAAGGAGAGTTGTTATGACAATGCTAAAGTAAGTAAATGTTATAAACAATATCCTCACTGCTGATGTTTTGGGTTGGTCAACAGAAATTTGAAGGAAGACCCCGTAAATGTAAGGAAACAGGATTTTCTCTGATACATTCGTGCCGATATGTGAGAACAAGATCACCATGAGCTCTGTGATCACGATACTCAGCACAATGATGATCCATACATTTCCGTCAAACGAATGAAGCATACAGATCCAAAAGGGAATCTTGTGGGGTGCAGGGACAGCAAACGATATCATGAGAGTGTCGACACACACGCTGTAATCCATAATATCAGTGTCGTTCTTGTACAAGGGTAGACTATTCACAAAGAATTCTGACTCTTCGGTAACAAGTGAATTTAAAATTGGATTCCAAGTTAGGTTTTCTGACGGTGAAGGTACTGTGAATGTCCTAACGTCTAAAGTAAAGTTCATGTGACGAGATAAAGTTAGAATAGTATTAGCATCTGTCCCGTCCGTAAGTATAGGTGTCTCATTCACTCCCCGATTAGGTTGAAACAATACATCTGGAAACAAGTCGTAGCTTCTTGCCCTGATAGTGTACCCGTTCAGGTTTTGCAGTTTGTCAGGAAAGAGCGAAGAACTGTCAGGTGGTGACTCAGATCGAAAACTTGAGCAAAGTCCGGATAATTTGTACAAGGTTCCATTTCTATCATCACTACTCTCTACAAAAGGATTATAACTCATGACTATAGGCACAGAATGATTCTGCCCCTCTTCCATTAGAAACAGTAACATGTTTAATACTTTTCTGGACCAGGTTTCTTCAAAGAGGTCTTGAACTTCTTCGTCCACTAACGATTGTACCGTCCACACGAAAAACACTTTACTTCTTGGGTTCCAAAATGGTAAATTCTCAACTTGATCCATCTTAGCGTGGTCCAATGTCCCGGTGGAATATAGAACTATAGACACTTCGACAAAATCGTATGTACTCCATCCTTGCTTTTGCAATGGGGAACGTGACGATTGAAGGACAACTGGGACTTGAATATTTTCGTGGATTAAGTGTGCAACGTATCTCCCAAAGCCGTTGCGTTCTGTCAAATCAAATATTGCGACAAATTTACTCTTCGACATCAATGTAGCAGCAGCCATTGCGATGACGCAATTGGAAAGGTTGTAATCTGCATGTAACTTGCTTTGAAATGTCAAATAATGGCTTTTACCCTTTGTCCACTGGCAGATGAGACTGACGTGAAGCATGAGCAGTTGAATTAAACATCCCTTTCCTCCCATTGGTGCCCATTGCATAACTAGAAAAATAGAAAACATAATATTTATTTTTCATGTTTGCATACTGAGGTTACATGTAACATGTAATCAGAAAGTTTCTGAAATTGTCAATCCCCTGGTGTTTCAAATCTGTAGCTTGAGATATTATATTATTTTCCTTCACTGTTTTATTTTTACAATATTTTCAAAATGTATAATTTTATTTCCTGCATGCTTGATTGTGAGAAGGGCTAGTTTCAAAGGTGGCCAAGATCCTAAAATAAAACTTTTCTATTGTATTGTATTCTGTTATATACTTTTACCATTATTAGCATGGGATCAATGTAGGCATATCGGCGTATCGGTTTATCTACGTATAAATAAGGTGTAATTCAAATGTTAAGTTCTACCATTGTGTTATTATTTTATATAAATGCATACCTAATATGCACAGGTAAAGTAAATGTCTAAATACACAGCGTCCTTTTAAAAGACAAAACTTATTACAGTCCCGTGATTATATAAATTAATGATGAAGGTGAATGAACTATTCACTTTCGATCTCGTCAGCTTCCAGGGTTCAAATCCGGCCTGGGCATGGGTGATCTTTGTGAGTGACCCTTCATAAATTTCATCATATCGATCACTCATTCAGATCGTCACCATTACCCGAAAATGGAAGAAAAGCGACGCAAAATTACAAAAATGAAGAAATACAAGCATTATGTGTAAGTGTCATTAGAAGAAAGAAACTTTTTCGGGCAAAGAAGGGAAAAGACGCGAAAGAAGTGATAAAGAGTTCGAGAATGGAAAATAATTAAAGAAGTCACATAGAGAGAGAGAGAGAGAAAAAGAGAGTAGAAATAAAGAAGAGATCGAAAAGGAAAAGGAAGTAAAGAAAAGGTAGACACACAGAGAGAAAGAGAAATAAAGAATCGAGATGCACACAGAGAGAAACAGATATATTGAAGAAAGAAGGGTAAGAGAGAGAGAAGTGAAGAAGTGAGAGACATGGAAAATATGTGAAGAAGGCGGATAAAGAAGTGACACACACACACACATGCAGTACAGCGAGAGATAGAGAAAGATAGAAAGATAAATATAGAGGTGAACGAAAGAGAAAGAAAGAAGTAAAGAGAAAGAAAGACGTGAGAGACAGAGAGAAAAATAATGAAACTTAGAAAGAAGACAGAAATACCAGAAGAGAAATATAAATTGCGAGAGACAGGGACATAAGGAATGGACAGGCAGAGAAAATGGAAACGAAAATGAAAGAGAGAGAGAGAGAAAGGTTGAGAAACAAGAATCGACAGAGTAAAGATGAAAGTGGAAATTATCAAGAAGAGAGGAAATGAGCACGAACAAAGAGATAATAAAACTTAGAAAAAAGATCAAGAGACAGGGAAGATAAGAAATGCAGAAAAGCTTTACATATAGAGAAGGGAGGGACTTACGTGTCCAAAGCACGTAAAATATAATCACAAGATTTAACAATGTTTTAGTAAAGAACCTAACTTGCTACAGGCAAGTCAAAAGCTATGCTATCTTATATAAATACTCACACAATTGCGCATAGTAAGCGTTTGTGATTGTGTATGTGTGTGTGTGCCGTACGGCTAATATTTCTACTGAAGTGTTCATTGTAGTTATGTAATTCTGACATGCAATGACATGGTTCAACAAAAAGTATTGTTGTGAATAAAGTTATCGATTGTTCTTTCTCCTTCGCGCATTCTGACCATATTTCTTCTTACTCGTAGGGCTTAAGCCCATCCAATTATTTCCCCATTGTTATTAAATTATTAATGAAATGGAAATTAACGTGAAAAAGTGTAAAGTTTTAAGATGTACTAAGAAAGTTGATATGAACCTCAAGGCTCATATGCATGTGCCGTTAATTCTTCGCAATTGTTTATATAATATTTGATTACTATTATTTGATTAATATAATTTTGTACTTGTGAATCTTCTATATTCCATAATATAGCATAAACAAATTGAATGATAAGAAGATTATTACTGGGCTTATAATCCGCTAATATTTTCTATATTGTTAACAATAAATGTAAACGCGGCCCAATTAATAATCCATATGTTAATTTTCTGACCGAATTTCCAATTAGAGATATTAATCTGTGTTCTTTCACGGCAGAAAGTGTTTATGATTTGTATTGACACAGATCTCGTTTAACAACAATGAAAAGATCAAATCTGTTCTTTTAAGTTATGTAATGTGTTCAATAAGGTTCAAGTTACAACGGGGAATAATTCGAGTTTCGTCCTTATTAACAGAGATGAATCTTTGCCATTATACAATTTTATTTGGTTTTGCTGCAACGTTGAAATTAGTTAAGCTCTGATATTGGGGCTGTGCAGATAGAAATTTATTGTTATTTAGCTTTTGGAAATGTCACAAGTTGCGCTTTGCGAATTACGTCATACCATGACAAGTGAGCATCGACAAGAAGGTACAAAAGGAGATGCAAAGCTTAGTTTGCACGCATTCCATCAGCGTCGGCTCTACGATAAAAATATCTAATTACACTTGGGAATAAAGATACATATATTCGCCATGTAAATTTATACTTCGAAACTTATAATGACATGGGACAACAGGTTAGGATCGGCTGAAATCCTTTGAGGTTAATGACGCCTGCCTATTGGACATGCATTTGTCACTATTGATCCATATGTTTTCACTCTTATGGTTAAGTGTTAGAATTTCAGATCTTCGAATTTTATTTTGGCCTTCTTCAAAATTTATTCAACATCGATTTAATTGGGCAAGGAAGCAAACTTAGACATGTAATGCAATGTCTCTCGTTTTTCAATGGAAAATGTCATCATTGGCGTGTATCTTGATGCAAGCTCTGACTACTAACCTTTCTCGATCCCAAGTACTCAGTGGAGCCCGTAGATTCTATTCAGCTTAAATCCTGCCCGTATTGACATCGATACTCGCGACACATTTTGGTCGCGTAAGGGCCTCCCATTTGGCGCAGTGGTAGCGTCGTTGCCTTGTAATCAAGGGGTCCCGGTTTAAATACCCGGTGGAGGCACAAGTGGTTCGGATCCCACTTTAAAAAACTGTAGGTCCAGTCCCGATTAGCCTTACTGTGCATAAAGTGGACTTAAAACACCAACTCAAACCAAACCAAACATTTTGGTCGCAATATTGTAGGAAGGGGCACGTACGAAAGTTTCTGTCTGCTACTGAATGGTAGGCCGTAAGCTTCGTCTACGGTAGCAAATTAACAGGGTTCTCTTCCCTGGTACGGCTTCCTCCTAGCGACACACATAAACACGTAACTATTCCCTGCACATATACATATTTGGATTTTTCCATGAAGACATGCAGCAAATTAGGATTCTGGGTTCATCGAATATAATATAAAACAGGGGATTCTGTATTTTAAATTAAGGGACATTTATGGATTGTAAATTGTAACTGAGTGTAATATAAGCTTTCGTATGAATGGAAATAAACCATCTTCTGGATAAAAATGAATCTAAAAGAAAGGTCAAAGTAACCTCCCAGATGATGCAGTTACCAATTGTTTAACGAAAAGAATCGTTGATTTATTTCATGCTTGACCAACATCCCCCTTGTAATTGCCTTTGTATATTTGGTATTTGATGTGCGAGTATGTCGCTATTATGACAAAGTTCACTATGTGTTTCTAACTATTACATTTATCAAAATATATTCCAAGTGTGCGATAGCCATAAAGATCTGAGAATATTTATAGACTCCTCTCTCATATTTGATGGGCACATTTTAGAAATTTGCAAAAGAGAAAAGATGCTTGGTTATATATTTCTCTCATGGAAAGTTTTTCAAGAAGAAGGTACCTTAATATACTTGTATAAAACGATAGTTTGTCCGATTTTTTAATATGCTAATGAATTATGGTTTCTAACAGCACAGAATCACCTTCAAAAAGTTGAATATGTTGAAAAACTTTTTATCAGGTTATTATGCACGAAGTTCAAAAAGAATTATTGTGATCAGCGTTATTCTGATCTTATAAAATTCCCAGATATTCACAGAGGAATATCTCAATTGTAGCATGTCTAAAAAAGGCTAGAGGTTTTATAGCTGAACTTGTGGAAAGCTACAAAATGAACTTGTATTGATGAATAAGACTCTAGGATCCATTGTATTATTTTATAATTACAAATTCAAATTTGTATAAATTATTTTGACATTGTGATGTTGGGATCCATTAGTATTACCGTGCAAATTGTACATAACTATTTTCATTTATATTCTCTTACATCCTATATGTTTTTCAGCGATGGATTTTTATGTATGCTGGTGCAGAAGTTGTCAACAGCTTGTTTTGAGTTCTCTTTTTAATTCTTGAAGCTCTTATTGGGTCAAATTAAGTGCACGAACATGCTGATGGAACATTTACACGGTAATACTCATGTACCCCACTGTACCTGGTTGTCATATCGTTCTCATCACTTAAATAAATATTATTACTATCATTATACTTGTTATCACAAGTATAATAATTGTATTATTATACTTGGGTGGACTGAAAGCACTGACCTACCTACTTGCTTGTAAATACAAGATCAGTAAATTTACCAACATACCTTGTTAATTCCACATCACAGCTACATAATGGTTATTATATTATAGAAACAAAGTCAAGGCCTCCAGGTTTGACAAAAAATATCTATAACAGTATCGGCAACTTCGAGTTAATTTGGGGGCTCAGTGGTTAAGATTAATGTAAGTGACCTAGTGCATAAATGCATATAATATATCTTAAGGAATTTGCCTTGCACCCACAAAAGTCGATGTATTTTTAAACTTGAAACAATCTTCCTGACAATTATATCACGGTTTGTTATTACTAAACATTTCAAATTCGAAGTTCATATTTGTATGTTCTGGATAATTTGTATTTTCTATATACTTAATTTTGGTTTGACTTTATGTACAGATAGGCTGGACTGGACACACAGGTTAAAATGACATCCGAACTACTATGTCTCTCTGATATTGAATCCGGGAGCCCTTGATTACAAGCCATCAATCTTTTCGGGGGGTATTAGCTGTAGCCATATCGATAATATTACAGTTATTGTAATGACTCATGTAGGGAATGGTAAGACATAACCCATTAGTGCTCCTAATTAGAAAAACCTTCTTTAGAAAATTTTTCATGTTTTTTTTTTTTATTATTGTGGGTCTAATATAAAGTTGAAACTGAAAAGTTGAAAAAAAATGTTTAAAGTAGGAATTCTTGACTGGCAACTTACGCACACATACGGAGTCAAAATCAGCAATACGTGTATACGCTATTTTGTTGATAACATCTAGGAAAATATTAGTAATATTATTGTTGTTGTTTTGGGATGTTTAGGTACAGGTTATAAATTAGCAAAGCATGGGTGCAGAGGGGGTTAGTATATTTCACTCACAGCACATAATGCATATAATATTCTACAGTTAGGCAAATTAGGTAATTGTCAATCAGATTTCACTGTTTGTGATATACCTTGAAACATTCGTTTGGATACAGAGACGCATCACACTTGTTACACAGACAAATTGTGCGATTTCCACATACTCTGCAACGCCTGTACTTGGATATTCCCTTCTCAATTATGTGATCAGTTCTGTCTTGCCTAATATCATCCAACACTGGCGAGAACTCATATGTAGGTCGCATGTCTGGAGATTCCTGTGGCGTCCCAAAAGACTTCAGAAGACATGTAGCAAGCACATTGACGACGAACGTCTAGCAATAATATGGCATGCCCAAATTTGCGGTACAAGAGCCATCCTTGTACACATGAAACGGCCCAAGCAAAGAACGGCCACCACAATTTTTTGGTTCTTATATTACAACGATAAGTAGCTACGAATTGGTCACTGATATCCACACCACCCATGTGCTTGTTATACTGTGCTGTGGGCCGTGGAATATCCCCCACTATTCTTTTCTTCTCTGTTCGGAAATAGCGGTAAAACTTTTGGCTCGGTTCCATGTAGTGACAATTAGTAAGTACTGTTACATTATTGTTGTCTTTCCACCTTACTACCAAAAGCTCCTTAGTGGATGACATGGGAGTTTGTAACCGAGGTGATGTCTTCAGTGATTTTTTATCAGGCAAGTGCATGCTAGGATGACATCTATTTTCTCGGAGAGTCGCAGTTCCACCTAACCTACTGTTTGTTAGCTCTTGTAGCAGGGGAACGGAAGTGAACAAATTGTCAAAGTATATTTTTGTACTACCAGGGAAAGGGTTCGCATAATCTAATAAACCGAGGACGACATCACCACCCTGACCCAAGTTTGGAAGTTGAGTAGAAGCACCACAATAAGGTTCCGCATGTAGTATGTAACCAGAAGGATCAGCAGCCACCCAGAGTTTGTAGCCCAATCGTATTGGCTGGCTTGCCACGAATAAATTGTGTACACCCATGCTTTCCATAGTATGGTATGATACTTTCTTCAATGCTGATATTATTACCAGGGCCCATAATCTTGAATGAATTGTTCAAGAAATTGAACACGGGGCAAACTTTGAACATGTGATCTTCTCCAGTATTTTCATAGTTGTTTGCCAGATGGAGGTTTCTTGAAATTTCCCACTTACACAGGCACACACAAAAAGGCATATAGGCAAAAATCCCAACCACAGACATGCTCTCTCGTTCACTCTCAATCTCTGTCTCACTCACACACACACACACACAAATATTTACATGCAAGCACTCACACTCAGACACGGTCGCACACATACACATCAATGTAAGAATAACAAAAATGATCCTTCATTCCTAATTGAATGGTTGATACACAAATAACATTCTGGATTTGATATTCTAAGTGCTTCTCGGCAACTTTAGTTGCCAGTGTTCTAAAAACTTTTTTGTACTTCAGAACATTAAACATAAATGTCTGGTTATCATTTAGGTATCAAGAATGGACCTTCTGTAAGAATACAATACTAATAAAACCTAGTAGAACTATCAAAGTATGTGAAAATAACTTACATGTTTCAACCTGTGTAGCTGCTGGCAAATATCGCTTGTGTATTACAACCGAATAATTATTGTTTACTCAGAACACAATGTAAACGAAACCAGCAATCACTCTCACTGGTGTGGATCTACGAGGTCCATTGTTACCATCAAGTCCAACTTCAGTGCTGCCAACAGTTTTCACACACTACAAGGGGAATAAAATATAGCCTGGCAACTTTAGTTGCCGGGGAGCTCTAATGGGTAATGCTCACACGCTCGTGCATGATCGGTAATCTTCGGATGGCGCTACCTTATATATCAAGTTGCCGTGGGTAATACACAGTGTTTTATCAATAGTTGACTCCTCTGAACACATAGCAACGGTTTACATATTCACCAGGCGGATGTGGCCCGCGACATGCATTTACTTTGTACGAGCAGGCTTACTTCTGAGACCATCGTTAGCAGTAATCATAGAGATAAGCATCTCTGTATGAGGAACATAGACACATTGACGATGTCTGACAAAGATAACAATGCATACAGCACGATCTTTATGATTTTAGTTCTGATATGGTCAAGTGTTTTGTTTTCTTTTCTGTCGTAACATGAATGTTGGTCGCCAGAAAGGCAATGGGTGGAGTGAGGAGCAAATATTTTCTGAGAACACTTATTTCAAGCATCATTTTAGTTATACATTAGAAATACCGAAATTGATTATGCTAAGAAATTCTGTACATGTAAATACATAATATTGCATCCTAATAACTAGAATTTGACAGTTTTTGGTTCTCAAATCCGCCAGCAGGGGCCTCAACGTCTCCATGAAAAATCAATGCCAGATCAAAATTTTCATCATCATCCTTCGCCGTTTCCTGCCTCTGGCTGGGTCAGCATAGAAGTCAAGTCTCTCCATTGTTTCCTTGTCTTCCACCACATCTCTCTTTCCAAGGTGTTCCAATCTTGTCCTCTTCTCCACTATCTGCTCTTTCCACAGACATCTTGGTCTCGCCCTTGACATTATTCCCACTTCTTGTGATGGTAAGCTCTTACTGGTAGTATTTTACATTCATCCTCTTCATGTGTCCGAACCATCTCATCTGTGCCTGATCTATCCTGTCCTGAAGCTTCACCACCCCCACTGTCTGTTGGATCTCCTCATTCCTTATTCTCTCCCTTCTAGTCTTCCCCAATATACTTCTTAATTTCAACTCCACTGCCTGCATCTCTCTCTTGTCTCTCTCTGTCATTGTCCAAGTCTCTGCTACATACATAATTATTGGCACATATCATGTGTTATATATTACCTTCTTGCATTTCATAGGTACATCTCTGTTCCATATAAATCTTCGAACATTTTGATATAGTCCACCACCAATTTGTCCTCTTCTGTTCACCACCTCATCGATTCTTCCACTTCTCTCAATTATGCTTCCTAGATATTTGAAGCTCTCCACTACCCTCAACTCTTCTGTGTCCATCTTTATTCTTGGCTGTGTTTCTTCTTGTGGTTAGCACTTCACTCCTTTCTGCGCTGAATTTCATTCCTGCTCTTCTGATTTCCTCATTCCAACTATCAAGCTGTCTCTGTACTTCTTCTTCCCTGTTCACCCATATTATTAACTCATCAGCAAACAACAGGACTTTCATCTCTTTCTCTTCTATCTTCTTCCTCACCTCTTTGATAATTGCATCCATTGTCATTATGAAGAGCAGTAGGCAGGGACGTCGTTAGGATGGGGCACGCGGGGGCACTGACCCCGGCAAACGCCCACGTGGCCCCGGGAAACTGTTCTGTATTTTCTGGAAATTTTACTTTGATGACAAATATTGCAAAATAATTCTTCAGTAAATTTTGTGTGCAGTTTGAAACACTTCTTCAATTTTCAGTAGCACGAACCCAAGCAAGGCATTTCTTTCTTATTTCCCTCTTTCTTGCTTGTTGAACACAAACAGATGTATTGACAGAGGATGCAGTTAATGGTTTTGTGGTCCGCCCCGGTCAGGGAAGTCTGAGAGCTATTGAAAATGCACTTTTCCTCCCTGCTGCACACCAGATCCAGGATCCCTCCAAAACACGCACTTTCTCTTCATCTGGTCCTGCACTGGCACCATGGGCGCCGAAAGGACGACACAAACAGGAAGATTTAGCTACGGGTGGCTAGAACTTTCTGGCTTAATTATTTTATGGTTCAGAAAAGATATCCCCATTGAGTTTCAAATTCCAAGAACAGAATTCTATTTTTTTGTCCCTTTTTCGGCGCGGGAATGAATGACATAGCGGTTCTTCTCACATGCA